>NC_133394.1:135350583-135651874 GCF_047511655.1 Castor canadensis
TGCTGGCTGATAGGCTTTCATGCTGTCTTAGCTCCAAGACCCTAGAAGTTTGGAGAGCAATGCCTTCCATAGGACAAGGTAGTGTTTTTCAAATTACCATCAAAATGAACTAAAATTCACTTCCTGTGTACCCTTTCTTGGGCACTCAAAAAAAAAAAAAAAAAAACAAACCTAGAGAATTAAAAGGCAAAAGGAAATAATGAAATCAAGAAAACAAAGGATCCAGCCAAAAAGAGAGGCAGCTCAGAGTGACAGTTGCTCAAAGGGCTGATGAAACCACCAGTCCATCCTGGGATAAGAGGATGAGGGAGAAAGAAGGGAGGGAGAGGAAGGAGAGTAGAGAAGAAAAAGAAAAAGATTATCAGACATTTCTGAGCATTTATGGGGAAAAACATAGTCTTATGACAGCCCTCATAATAACATATGAAGAAAGAAAATAATGTTGGTGCAATATTTCTATAGCTTGTCACATTTACAAAATAAAAATGCAACCATTGATTACCCGTCAGAAACCAGGGCAATCAGTGCCTGGAGTAAATGCCATTATATTCACTTGGAACAAGACGCAAGAAGAAACCACTAAGAGAAGTAGAAAAGACTGCCTCTGGAAAGCTGGACTAGAGGACCAGGAGAGGCAAGTTTAAGACATTATTTGCTGTAAACTCTCTAGCATTATTTGGTCTTCAACCTTGACAAAATTCATGTAAGATGCTGTAAAACAGAATCCACGTCGACATGGCTAAGACTAGCCTCCTGCCCCTCCTCGTGGGCCAGCCCCACACTTTCCGAAATGCTGAATGGTCTTTGCAGACTGACCCCAGGTCACGTGACACTTGTCCAGCCCATCCCAACCCTAAACCTAAAGCCAGTTGTGGTCTCTGCTTCGAGGGCTGGTAGCAGCTTTACTAACTTAGCATCTCACTTTACGAACAGATCGAGAAAAACAAATGAGTTGGGGAAGCGTATGGCAGTTGTCTACAGTTTTCAGCCAAACAATATGCCTAACACTTACAGTAAACCAGTCCTGAGTTAAATATTCATAAACGTTATAGGTGTCCTCTATGTTTATGGGCTAATGTTCATACTGATACTTTCTGTATCTACAAATTCAACCAACTATAGATAAAAATATTTTAAAAACTGCATCTGTATTAACATGTACACATTTTTCTTATCATTCCCCAAGCAATCCAGTGTAATAACTTTGCAGAGTGCGTACGTTTTATTAAGTACTGTAAGGGATGTGGAGACAATGAAAGTACACTAGAGGATACACACAGGCTACATGCAAATAGTGTCATTTTATATGAAACTTGAGCAACTTAAATTTTGGTATGTGGAGGTGGGGGGGGTTTGGAACTGATCTTCCTCCCCCCCCTTGAGGATACTGAGGGCTGATTTACTTCATTTTAATAATCATAGCAAGTCAAGTGTTACTGCCCCATATTCCAGATGAGGATAAGAAAGCAAACAGAGCCAGGAGTGGAACAAACTTGATACACAAGCGACAAAATGCCTCACAGAATTTCAGTGATTCCACATGAGTTAAAAGCTCTGATGTTTGCATTCAAAACTGGCACTGCACAATACGTAAAGGTGAAGCTTACCATTTGTAATAATATCCTAAATTTAATGCTTTACTTAGCACAGCACTCAACAGCAAATTCCTGTGACAAATCAAGGGACACCAGGAAATGAGAATATTAAAGGACAAGGAACTAAAAACCACAATGACACTATTCCCCTGAATTTTTGAAGGGTCTTGAGGGTGAGTGAAGAGCAAGCCCTGACCTATTCAGGAAATGGATCCAAGAAGGCTCCTGATTCCTTCTGATTGAAAGCAACACACTCCTTCTGGGTTTGATTATTTTTTATTTCTCCCTTTCCTTAACCAGTAAAAAAAAAAAATACAATTAATGCAGGTACAAGGATCCCATTTCTAAAAATCAGAGTGCAAAGAAAGTCACAGCCACTGCCCGGGTTTAACTTACATATTTACAAAGTGTGCGGGGTGACACAAGAGGCATGGTTAACAGGTGGTATTACAATATATACAAAGGTGCTCGTCTGTCGTTTACATTTTTACAAAGAAACCCTGCCTCATTTCCAAACGAGACACTATAAAACAAATCACAGACTATTTACTACATAGCTTATGAAAACTGTACAGATCCATGGCTATAAATATGGAGTATAACTGGCTGTTTGGGAAAGCAAGTATATACATAGGGGGAGGAGGGAGAGGGATTCAGAAAGGGCTCAGGTGGACATCCCAACTGTTTGATGATGGAGACACTGGAATGGGAGAGGACAGGGTCTTGGGGCTACAACTGTGCTGCTGCCCTTTCCCTGGATGGGACTGAGGCTCACCCACTTGGGGAAGATTGAGATGGCTGACCTTGGGTAGAAGTGGTGTGAACAAAACAGGGGCTCTGGCAGGCAGAGGATCGCTCACCTACAGCCACACATGAACCTCACCATGGCTCACTGGGTACCCAGCATCGCCCTGGCCTCCTCCCTGAGGACTATGGAGTTTTGTGGCACAGAGAGCAGGGCAAGCATGACTCCTGAGATTCCAGGTGTGGAGGGAGTGGGCTTGGAGGGCTTGCATGCCTTACTCAAAAGTTCCAAGAGATTGCCTGTAGACTGCAGTCACAATGCCTGTCAACATGGCTTCTAGATTGGTCCAGGAAAGAACCTGAGGCACCCTGGCAGGTAAACTATCTCTCCAAATGCTATTCTCTGTTTTTGTCCTTCATCTACCCAGCTCAGGACAGCACTCCCTCCTTCAGATGAGACAGGTAAGCCTCTCTGTAGGCTAGGATGGCTTCCATCTTAGAAACACAAGGATGTGAGTCCCTGAGGACCCAGTCAGCTGCTTGGGCCAGCCATTCCTGCTCAGGTTGAGAGCTTGCCCAGGGTTGGAGAGGGGGGGCACTGAGGACTGGGAGGGGGGCATCTCCAGTCATAATTTCCCCAGAAGCAGGCTGCTCTGGGGTAGGGGTGGGGGGCCTGGGAGAAGCTGCACTTGGGGAAAGGCAGCCTTTGATTTAAAAAAGATGCTTGGGCTTTATTACAATGAAGGAGAGCTTTGTACACATATATACACACACCCTTTACATGGGCCTTGACAACCTTCCATAAAATCTCTCCCTTGGTTGGGTCTTTCCCTTCTGAATAGGATGCTCTGAGTCTGAAGACAGATCCAAGTTCAGCGGTGTAGGGAGTGGACGTGGTCTAGCCTGGGTTGTGGCTTAATTCTCATTCAGTGTTATACTGCAATGTCCAGGAGAGACAGGACAAGTGAGCAGAGACTGAGATGAGACTGCCCTGGAGGCTGGGGTCCTGAGCCAGAGGAAGGAGAGCTAGGGCGAATGACACCTCTGCTTTCCTAATGGGGAGCAAAGCTCTGTGAAGTGGCCATGGGAGTGTGCAGGAACCAGAGGGACAGGACACAAGGGACTCTTTCCTCCCCCACCACTGATCCCCTAGAAGGCTGTGCTGCTGGACAAGGTCTTCATGTCCAGGGACTCCACAGGACCCTTGCCCTCCTCTAGGACCTCTCTGCTCATAGCTATGTTGTCGAAGGCCTCAGGGGCCTTGACCGGGACCCCCTGGTCCTCCTGCCCCTCCTCCAGGTCCTCACAGCATTTGCTGCAGCGGCAGCAGTTAGCACAGCCACACACCATGCAGCACACACGGCAGCACACGCGGCAGCAGCAGCAGCAGCGCCTCTGGCAGCACGTGGTGCCCAGCGAGATGAGGTGGTCCCAGGGCTTCAGTGAGTGCATCCATGTGGGCAGGAAATTCCAGTCCCGCAGCTTCTGGGGCAGGATGCGTGGGCAGCGGGACTGCAGCAGCCGGAGGCACACCACCAGCAGCACCAGGAGGATGATGGGCACCCCCACGCCTACCAGCACCGGCCAGCCGGCCAGTGACAGGCCGAACACGGCCAGCGGGGTCAGGAAGAAGAAGAAGATCAGGTAGAAGACGGCGAACCAGCGGTACTTGGAGGAGATGTTGCCCAGGCCTTTGGCCAGGCCGATGGGCAGGCGGGTGAAGGGAATCGGGTACCACAGCAAGATGCCAGAGATGTTGAAGAAAAAGTGGCACAGGGCGATCTGAAAAACACAAGTCGGGCTTTTAGATCACTTCTTGACAGGGAGTTTGCGCACTTCCTCCCCACACTGTGGTCCCATAAAATAAAGGCTTGTAGAGTCACTGGCTTTCTTGGCCTAGCGACTCTTCTAAGGAAAGCAATGAAAGTGAAGGCTGATTACCATTCCCTAAAAATCATAGCGGCTGCCATTGTTCTGCATTTGCTATGTGCAAGGCTACTGTTCCAAGCGTGTTACAGTCGTCATCTCAACCCTCGTAACACTCTATGTGGTGACCGCCATTGTGACTGGATGTATGACAAAGTAAGCCTCCCTGGAGGTAGACAAGGATTTCCCCGAAGTCACACAAGTGGGAGGGGTAGAGGTGGAAGTCAAGTCCAGGTAGTCTGGCTGCAGAGGACAGGCACTTGTCTACTTTCCTATGAATGTCACCAAGTACCATGCTAGTAACCAACCCTGTCAAATACATGAAGTCTAGCCACAGGTGACTGCAGTGGGCTAGCCATGCCCAGATGCTCTAAAGTATGAAGTACACACTGGGTGAAGGACTTAGTCCAAAAGAAGGCAAAATCTCAATTTATGTTACATGTTGAAATGATAATGGTTTAAATCAACTGCGTTATTTAAGTAAAGGTCCCTGTCTCCTACTTTTTAAAAATGTGGCTGCACAACTGTATGTGACTGTACACTGTACTGTATGGTGACATTTTATATTTCTGTGGGTAGAATGGCTCACACCTGCCTCATCGGATGTTCATATAATCCTAATGAAATAAGGGCTGTGGTCTCTTTTACACATGAAGAAAGTGGTGCTCAGGTTAGGTCACTTGAAAGTCATTCCGTGTGCAAATGGTGGGACAAAGATTCCAATTCCAAAGGTCTTGTGCAAGGTACCTCAGTTGATCTAGGCCAGACCGGCCTCCCTGATTCTCAGGAAACAGCCCTTGCTACAGATCTTTGACCGTTGCCCAGGCACAGTTCCTCACAAGGTGGGTGAGAAGTTGGGAAGTGGTACCCAGTCGTTCTACACTTTTCTGTCCAGGAGCTGCCCTACCTTTCTTAAAAGCCTGTCTTTTAAGATAAGAGTCTTGCTCGCTCTAAGGACTGGGTAGCTTTGACTATCTTCCTGTGGCTTCTAGACATCTTAATTCCATCTTTTGGATATAACTCTTGTTAGAGACCAGTTTTGCAAGGCCATGGATGGGGTTGTATCCTTCCCATAGGGCCCGGGTCCCTAGCAGCAGGTCCTGACCTGGAGCGAACTCTTCAGTGTGCTGCCTGGGCTGGCTAAGGCGGCCAGGATGGCGGTGGTGGTGGTACCGATGTTGGAGCCCAGTGTAAGTGGATACGCCCTCTCAATGCTTATCACACCAATACCTTAGGAAAAACACAGAGCACATGGCATCGTCCTGTGGCATGACAGGAAATGGCACAAGGGAGAAGCTAGAGAGAAACTCACCAATCAGTGGGGTCAGGGCCGATGTGAACACGGAGCTGCTTTGCACAATGAAGGTCATGCCTGCCCCCACAAGGATGGCCAGGTAGCCAGTCACCCATCCAAAGGGAAAGGGGAAATCTGGAAGACAGGGAAAAGGGGTGTTTCACAAGCCCTCTGGGGAAGGCATGGATTGAGGCCTAGCTGGTGCCTCCTGGGACTCAAGCGCAGGAGATGAGCTACAGAGTGACGTGCTCCATGCATATGTGGTCCTAGACTGCCAAGTTGATGTTTGGAATCCATTCCCCACTGTCTGACACCTGCATATTCAGATGTTGAATCTGAAGACATGGGCAGATGGAAGTTAAGACAAAAGCAGATGCAATGGAGATGGGGTTAGAAATACTTGAACTCACTCGAAAAACATCCTCCTCCTAAATATTTCCTCACCATCCTGGTCCTCCATCATTGCACATCTTCCACCTTTGTCTCTACATAATGGAATGGATGAAAGTGCAGCAGCCTGGAACCCGAGGAACCCAGCACCTGCCCAGGACCAGCCCACACCCACCCAAAGTACTAGTTCACTCATGACAACCTGGGGGAGGCAGATGTTCTTGGCCAGGTTTCATCAAGATCTTAGCAAGAAGTGATGTCACTGCTTGGTATGTTCTCATTGGTCAGGATACTTTACTGGGCCAGAGCTCCTCTTGGCCAATGGAGTCTCATTGGCCACCTCATGAGGGTGGTGTATTTTATCTTGAACTTGTTTATTTCCCAAGAGTGAAGGGAAGTGAGCTCTTCTAAGAGCTCCTGAGCACCCAGGAAGTCCTAGGCATAGAAAACCTGCCAGCGAGAAGCCTAACTCATGGCTCTTGAGTTGAGCAGGCCCTTTCTCCATCCAGACCTTGGCCACCTGCTCCCCTGACCCATCAGAATACCCTGGGATATTTCCAGGGCAAATGACATCTAACTTCTGCAGCTTATCAAATCCAAGATAAGCGACTCCATGCAGAAGACATTCAAGACGGGAACATCTTGGGAGTGATCATGTGGTCCCAGACCCAAAAATGGCCAGAATCGGGGAAGAGCACCTACCGGTGTTAAGGGTCTTCTTGATGACACTTGCCACCTGCCCCTTGAGCACGGAGCCCAGGAGTTTGACAATCATGATCAGGCAGCCACAGAGGAACAGCAGGGAGACAACAAGCAAAATGATGCCCACAGCAAGATCTGGAAGGTTGAAATTCACGAAGATGTGCTGGCCTGAAGAGACACAGAAAGCCTGTCAAGGAGGCAGGGGCCACCCCGTCAGAGACTGTTATCCACTACCACATCCTCCTTCTATACACATGACTGCTCAGAACAAATGTTCCTTCCCAGCATCCTTTGCAGCTAAGGATGGTTCAAAGTGATGTTTTGCCGGGTTGGACCTCCTGAGGCTGCAAGCTGAAGTGAAGATGTTAAAATCACAACTGGTCAGGGCAGACCCAGGCATCCAGCCCAGTTCCGCCTCTCAGTTCCCTGCTGTTTACTTGGTTTTTTTTTAATTATTATTATTTGTTTGTTTGTTTTCTTTGCTTATTTGCAGTACTGGGGCTTGAACACAGGACCTACACCTTGAGCCACTTCACCAGCCCTTTTTTGTGAAGGGTTTTTTCAAGATAGGGTCTTTTAAACTATTTGCCCAGGCTAGCTTCAAACTTTGATCCTCCTGATCGCTGCCTCCTGAGTAGGATTACAGGCATGAGCCACCGGTGTCCAGCCTATGCTATTTACTTGTGATGGTTACATCGTAAAACCTCTGTATTTCAAAGTCCCAATGTGTTCCCGTGTTAAATCCAGCAAACCATGGTTCTACCTATGAATGTATAGAGGTGCCAAGTTCACCTGATTCTGTGGGGCAATCACGTCTGGAGTATCAAGGTATACTACTCAGAATTAATGTCGGTGGGGTAAGGGGAGAAGTGGAGATATACAGAGTAATTACAGGACTATGGATATCTGAGTTGGAAGGTTCCAGGGACAACACTGACCCAGAGCATCACTTAGGCTCATGACCTCGCTCAGTGACTTGAGTGGGTTCTGCCTTGCAGATGGGACTCACTGAGTAAATATGCCTGTCCCTTGTGGGCCCAATCTTATCCTTCAAATCTAGCTGTCATTACCCCAGAGTTATCAATAAGGGGTAGAAGCACACAGGAGTGCATTCTGAAACCTGATGGAGTTCTTTTGACATGGTACACAGTGCCAGGGGAGTGAAGCTTCATATCCCAGTTCTTTCCTTCCCCATGGGACCTTGAGCCTGTCACCTTAGAATCTTTTGCTATGGAAAGAGACTGCTCTGTGCCTGGGCGGGCCTCCTTTCCTGCTTTCATGGGCTCCACACAGGTAAGCAATGCCATCAGTGCCCTGACCGCCCATCCTATTGGGGTCATTTTTCTGAGTCCCACTCACATTTAGCAATATTCTCCTTGTGGGTCACATTCTTGATGGTCCAGGTTTGGATGCCATCTGTCCAACAGAGGGAAGGGGAGGTGCAGTTCTCAGGTGAGGAGACAGTGACATTCATCTGAGTCTAAAAGACAAGTATAGGAAATGTCCACATAACTTTTGGTAGGGAGCAGAGGGCAATGAGGGGACAGGGGTGACACCATACAGAGGGTCATATGCAGTGCATTCATCCTAATGTTCCTTTCACTCTGACTGGCTATTCATCTCTTGGAACAACTGGGACCAATAAAAAAAAAAGCCTTCACCATCTAAAAATGGTGAGTTTTAGTATTGTAGTCTCTAGCTTTTGGTACCCCACAAAAACAAACACATATTCACTCTGGAATCAAGGGTGGGCCACCAGCTGAATGCACAACAGGCTGATGCAGGAGGGCAAGAAATACTCTAGAAGAATCTGGAAAGAGAGAGCTGCCATCACTGGTACAGTGTGACACACTGAATTCCGCAGGCTCCTCCAAAAATGGGAGCAGAGGCAGCCAGAGACAGACAACCCTTCTTCAAGCAACAGAACACAATGATAAGTCAGGTATAATGCTTCTGTGGTGGGGGTGGGGTGGGGAAGGTGGCTGTCTGTCCTACTGATGAAGCCCCTCCCTCATGTAAGGAGATGTTTATGAAAGGAATCTCACGGACCAGGTTTAATTGTCCCTGACCCTCCAATGTTTCTCCCCCCAACGTTTGCTTTGCCACCTTGAAAACACTTTTCAGACACTAAGATTAACCCATCTGCAATATTCCTGACACTTACCACGTTGGTCAAAGTTTTGCACCAAATCTTGACCAGACTCTTGTTTTGAGCTGCGGCATCATTCATGGCAATTTGTTGGATAACATTTTTATCCAGCTGAGGAAGGCAATAGAAAAGAGAAGTCAGCAACGTCCCCAGAGCTGGTTTGGAAGGCTGTGCTGTTAAAAGGCCTCTGAAGAGACAAACTTGACTGAGCTCTGCAGGTATATTTTGGGATTCATACTGTGTGCACCCCTCAGGGGTCAGCAGTCACCAGACATTAGCAGGTGCTCAAGAGATGAATGACTGTCAGACAGGGCACTGGTGTCTAACTCACTGGCTGACTGGATGACAAAGAAAACTAGAAAGTCCCAGTGAAAGCAAGGTCACAGCTGTCCCTTTCCCCAAAAAGCAACATCCCCAAAGCCTTCTTCATTTTAATAATATGGAGAGGCACAGGGGACCTTGGGATTGAGAAGACCCCTGACTCCAAGGGTGGTGATCCTTCTCTTTTGCTGAGTCACGTTTGACTTTCAGTGAGATGGCAGTAGTAGGAGCAAAATGGTCCTAAGTATCCAGGGAGAATACTTAAGAATAGTATCACCAGGCCACATACCCATAACAGATGACACACATCTAAGTGCCCCAAGTTCTGTCACCCTGGTTCCTTCAGAGGCTGCCACCAAGCAGTGTTTTTAGAGCCTTCACTCCATAGGCTCAGTGGGGTGAAGGGGGAGGGGGAGGAGGACAGCTATCCTGGCTAATGGCTACCTGGATTATGAGCTTGGTGAAGGGATCTGTGATGACTTTCAGAAGGGCTGGGGCATCTTCTCCATTCTTGAAGTTAAAAGTCTCCACCACAAGGTTAGTCAGAATCTCCAAGTAGTGGGTGATGGCCTCCAGAGGCAATAGCACCAACACAGACAGCCAGTTGAAGAAGTCATGGACTGTGGCCCCTGCAAAAGCCCTATGGGAAGGAAACCCCAACAGTCAGCATGTGAGTGGCACCAGTCAGGTCATTGCACCTGCTAGCTGTCACCCTGCCGGGCATACATAAATGTGCAGTCTCATTTTTGTTCACTGCATTCCCCAAACTGGATGCTGTTAAAATTATCTTGGGACCTGGGCAGAAACTCAGGGTCAACCAGCATCTGGCTGCAATGATTCTCCCAGAAACCACTGCGTGGAACTGTCAGTCACTTTGAATCACTGTACTCTGAAGGCAATTTGCTCTTGAAAAGGTAGAGACCAGTAGACAGGTAACAGTCGAAGCCCTCTACCCAAGTGAGTTCTTAACCTTTAAAAAACCTTGAGCTACAGATGTAGGTCTGTGGTAGAGTTGCTTGCCTAGCATACATGAAGCTGCAGGTTTTCAGCGAGACAAAAAAAAAAAAAACAAAACTTGTGACCATCTCCAGAAAGCAAGACTGATATACCACCCCTTTATATCGGTCAAGAGGCTCAAAGGTCCCCTGAGGGCTGAGGCATGGCTCAAGTGGTAGAGTGTCTGTCCAGTAAGTGTGAGGCTCTAAGCCCCAGTACTGTCTCCTCCCCTCCAACCCACATCCCATCCCATCTCCAGGTTAAGAAACTACCCTAGGCCTTTTTCCTCAACAAAAAAACCTTTAAAAATATCTACGTGTTAGCAAACACCTAAAATCAGATGGTACACAGGACGTGAACAGATAGAAGCAGCCAAAAAATACTTCACTTCACTTGAAAAAGAAATTGACTTCCTAAAATATTCTTATTTTTCCTAGAGAGGGTGATTTAAGACACTGTCCCATACTGCTAATGTAGTACGAAGTGGTTCAAGTATTTCCTGGAAGCTGGCAAATTGTTAAAAGCCTGATAAATGTTTGATACGGTAATTATTCTAGAAATCCAAGGAAATAACCTAAACCACTAAGAGAAAGATACATACCCCAAAGACATTGAAAGATGCTATGGAAAGCATGTTAGTAATATTCCTACACACAGGTATCTTCATGGGTCTTACACTGACATGTCACAGGCTACCTGGGGACAATAATCAATCAACAGTGAAAGCACCCAAAATCTCAAGTACAGAAACAAAGCTGGAATCCCGGCTGCGCCCCTCAATGACCTCCTCACTTTGCCAACAGGGTAAGACAAGCCTACTTACTTGGCTTTAGTACGAAGTCATATTAGAATACACTACTTAATGTGCATTGTTATTGTGGCCATCGGGATATTTTACCAGGGACCCAATGAGATGGGCTCAGAGCAAATGGATGCCTCCAGTGGCATCCACTAGCTGCCAATTCACCAGCAGACAGAGATGACGTCTCTGTCTCCCCAAACAGCCTGTCGTAATGTCAGCTGCCTGACCACACCACGAAAGCGTCACATAGACAAGCTGGAGGTTGTCTCTGTATTTTAATAAGCTCTGGGGAAAGTTAGAACAGAAGCCAGACAATGTATTTAATTCTACATGAACCGTTTTTTTTTTGTTTGTTTGTTTGTTTTTTTTGGCAGAAAAGTGTTCCCTTTGCTTATATTCAACCTATTCTGTTTTCAGGTCATACCCATGAAAACTGCATTTTGCTTTTTGGGGACATGCAAGTGAAAACTAGAAAGTGGCACTGGTCAAGCTAGCCAAAAAATAGACATTTTAGGAAGTTATAATTATTTATGAGTAACTGAGACAGTAAATCCTACCCTATCTGGCCCTGTTTCAGCGACACCACCCAGCAGGTAGAGTCTGGCTAGAGCTTGCCTTAGTGAACCCTGACAAAGAGCTAGGCACCTTGCTAAACACTTACCTACATGATTCTGTTTAATCCTCAAGATAACACAGTGGTGACAGATAATATTATCCTGGCTCTGAAGACCAAGGTGTGGAATTTGACTGGGAAGTATGCGATCCTATCCCCTGCTCCTTCCAGGAGCTCCAGCCATGAACTGGCAAGTAGACTCAAGTGGTCAGGTAGAGGTAGTCACTGAAGTATGGTTCCAAACAGGCCTAGTGGGTTGCAAAGACTGGTCTTTCCTGAGCCTCTTACCTTCTGAACTCATTCCGGTCTCCTGCTTGCATGAGCGCCACGATGGTGTTGGTGATGGATGTCCCGATGTTGGCCCCCATGATGATGGGGATAGCAGCCCGCACGGTCAACACTGGAGGGTGGAGAGGACCCGTTAGCAAGTGTAGGAAGGCAGCCTGGCCATTCCAAATGGCCTGAGGAAGGCTGAACTGACACTGGTAATTCCCTGGAGTAGTTCTTAATTTCTTTTGGGGCTATGTCACAGCACATTTTATGAAAAGTAGGCCAACATAGAAATCTGTATGTGTCCCCCTTCCCATATTCCTTCACATACTTTTGTGGCATCCAAAGGCCCCCCGAAGCCCTCTATGGACTCCAGCTTAAGTGCCTTTCCAAGTTTCTCCCTCCTGTCTATGAGACCAGAACCAGTCCGTGTTTGAGGTCGCGGGTGAGGGACTCCCAGTGATGACAAGAACAGCGGAGTCAGCTCTTCGTGGCATCAAGACTCATATAAAGGGGTGTCACCCACATGCTAGACATCAAACACTTGTCTGTGTTTATTAGACAAATTCCTGGTTAGAAATGCTCACAAAATATATTGCCACAGTTTTCTGACATCTAGTGATATTTTCCAAGAATACCTTTTTCTAACTTGTCTCAGAAACTCTAGTTTTAGCTAAAAAGCTAAAAATTGATCTTTTAAACTTGTGTTCCCTCTCCCTCCAGTGCTATTTCAGTCTCATCAGAGCAGGTGTTAGGCAGCTACAGGTCTGGAATGACATCCCCCCAAAACCACTTATCCCAACGCAAATATGTAATGTGAATAGATGTTGTCATTGTTCACACTAAGAGTGGCCCTGTCCACGGGAGCTTTCTAATCTGATGGAAGTGTTCTGTATCGATACATTCAACATGACGGGGCCAGCCACGCATAGCTGCAGAACGCTTGAGACAGATACAGCTAGCGTGACAGAAACTGAATTTTATACTAAACTTAAATCAATTAAGGTTGAAATGAAATAACCTCATGTGGTTAGTGGCTGTTGGGTTGGACACCATAGATTTAAAGAATTCAGAGCCATCAAGCATCAGGGTTATTTTCAGACACAGCCATCCAGATGGAAATAGGAGGCTGCCTGTTTCGAAAGTGAACATGTCACTTTTGGAAATAGCGACGTGGCCTGTGTAGATTCAGAGTAAGCTCCAGGCTCCCTGGATGGACAGGGGTGCCGGAGTGCATGCAGGGTCTTGGGTACCCTGACTCACATGAGGAGGACACCATGCTGACGATGATGGACGAGGAAGTACTGGAACTCTGCACCATGACGGTCACCAGCACCCCGATCACCAGACCCGCCACAGGGTTGGACATGATGGAGTTGTTGTTAAAGAATTGTCCTGCCACCTTTCCTGAAAGACAAACCAATAGCCATGTGATAAGGGGTAGCGGTGGGGGCACTGATTGCTCTCCATCCAGGGCCAGCTGGCTGGGGGGTAGAGCCCTCCAGCCCTGCTGGACCTATGGGATCCTGCTTCCCTGTGCTCTTTCCCTTCACTGCCCTATATCTCTAATAGGTGGGGGACCCTACACAGGCTCCACCTCATTCCCCTCACACTGATAGCCTCTGGTTCCTCTTGTCCCATCGGCAAGCCCTTCCGAACCTTCTCTGATGGCAAACTGGCCCTCAGCTATGTTAGACCTAACACACCTCCCAGTAGCCTAACTCCTCTGGGATATACCCCAATGCAGAAGATCCACGTGACTCTCTGTCCTCCCCAGCTCCAGCCTGGAACTGAATGCTGGCAGAGCTTCCATCTACTCCCCCAATCCATGTGATAAGGAAGGCCAGAGAGTGGCTGTGTCTTGTCTGTGATAATCACAAGCACAGCCTCTCACTGGTGCTCCCTGGATCAGACTAGAACTGCGCCCCCATGGTGACCCCTGCCTCAAGTCTCCCAGCTCAATGGTCATCCCTCAAGAGAGGCACCATGGGATGCACTAGCCTATAGTCTTTTATGTCACCTTGACTTAAAGCTGAATCTCAGGGCCAGTTAGTGACCTCTCTGAGCCTTGGTCCCCATAAATGATAAGGTCTTGGGGGAGCAAGGATCCACATAGAGCCACTGAAGGTGTTCAGAGTACTATTATTCTTGTTGCCTAGGGAGGGTACAAAGGTAACTGGGCATGTGGTAATCTCACTTCTGGACTCCTCCCACACTGAGTGGTCACTGTGTCCTGGGAGAAGTGTGGTCTCTATTGTGGATGCAGAATCCTGACCCAGAGGCCCCTTGTCCTTCCCTGGCAAGGACTGTCTTTGATCTTTCCTACTTGCTTTGGCCTAAGAGACCATTCTTAAGAGACAGCAGGGATCCCTCAGATAAGGCCAGGTCAAACAGTTTCCTGCCTGGGGCCCCTGAACAAAGGCAAGGGACTGATAGCTTGCAATTGGCTCCAGCCTTGGCTCCTGGCCTAAGCCACCTGCCCCAAGTGTTTTCTTCCACACAATTGGGGGCGTAGACTTTGCAAGATGATCTGAGATGGGTTTCAGTCTTTAAAACACTCTACAAAGCTGCAGTTTAAGAGGACTTGGGATTTGGATTTGTGACCGCCTGAACCAAATTCAGTTACAACATCTGTTCCCACCCCTGGCGCCTTGGGTACATACCCCCAACCAGCTGGAAGGCACTGCTGAGGACGTCCAAGGAGCACACGAACAAGTAGAGGAAGCCCAGGAGCAGAATAAACTTCCCAATTCCTTGGAAGACGCAAAGAATTTTTCCTTTGGTGTCTCTCTCTGCAGAGGAGGAAGAGGGGCAAGGCACAGACAAAGCTTTTAGTATTTGCAACACTGAGAAGATAGGCAGTGAGTTCACAGCCCCCCCCCTCCTCTGGAGCCTGGAGGGGGCCATATCCACTTCGGTCCATTTTGTTGTATCTCCTTGAGTGTCTCAAAAGGATGTGCATTTAGGAGGAGGGCTCTGTGGTCTGGGGCAGACAGGCAGCAGACAGGCAGCAGACAAGGCTCCATGCTCAGCAGAACCACAGTATCACTAAGGGGACAGTTAAGAGCACTGGCCACCTGCTAAGTGCAGGGTCAGAAATGATGGGTCTGTAAAGCCCCTTCACAATCGCACAGAACGAGGCAGCTGGTAGCCATCGAAGCTGCACTTTATGGAGGGCTCGGGTGGGGTGCCTGGGATGCTGTTTCTTTGCTCACGTTTAAAGTGGTTCTCACCTCCTCCCTGCCCCACTGAAGCCTTCTGGTCTGTAGGCTGACTTGCAGCCTACAGTTGGGAATGGAATGAACACTTGCTCACATCCCAGATATTTCGGCAGAAGCTTCTCTGCCTTTGAAGCCCTGCCCCCATTTAGGCTGGGGACACCACCACCCCTGCCAGTGGGGCCCTCAAAGGATGGTCTCATCTTCTCATTGTATTCACAGCACCTGTTATAATACCTGCGACCTAATCACAACCTAATCACCCACCGATGAGCTAATTGGGAGCAAGACAGTGTCTGCCTTGGTGTCAAACTGTGCCTGGTAAATTGTCTGAAAGAACAAAGTCCCCCCCAACCCTATCACACTGGGCTTTGGCTAATCCTTTTAGGACCCTGGTTCTAAGGGCATCAGAGCAATAAAAAAGGGGGGGGAAGAGTGACAAAGGTGACACTGAACAATGGTCTAGCCCCTCCTGCCAGCCCCAGGTGGCCTCCAGTTTACCTGACCACTTGATCCCAGTGTCCCTGAGCTCAGGCAGGTCCCATGGATCTTCCACCTCAGTGGGCTCCTCTATCAGGGTCGCCGTGGAGTAAGAAGGAAGAAGTTCGATCTTGGGTACAGGAGTGCCACTGTCATCTGCCCAAACAAGCAGCAAAGGCGGTAAGCACTCAGACCTGAGTCTCCCCAGGTCCCCTGCAGGGGGCCGTTGGTGACTGGTGAGCAGCACTTACTTTTGTTGGGCTCCTTGTCCTTGGCTAGCGTGGAGGACTGTGGATCCGAGGTCCCTTCAATGTATTTATTGGGGTTGGGCTGGGCATTTTCCAACTCTGGCCAAGGAGCCATGGTCTGTGGATAGGAAAACAGAGTGTGAGGAAGCAGCACTGAAGGAGGCCGGATGAGGGAAATGCACCAGTAGCAAAGCAACTGCTCATGGGAACAGGGGCGGGGTTGAGGAAGGGGTGCTGTGTTTCAACCTGAAGTGTGGAGCACCATGTTCTAACACTCCAAGTCGTCCCTCTACCACGTCTCAGGTTGTCAGGAAATTGAGTTACCGCTTCCAGTGTGGCCTCAAATCTAGATGCACAGCCATGCCTCCTTTGATTTCTCTAACTTCTGTCTGTCTCAGCCTGTGCTGATTATCTCCATCAGAAAGGGATACAAATCCATCCATCCATCCCCATCATCTGTGATACCCCAGGTCCTCTGCCCTGCCCCAACTGGCTCCCATCTGCTACTTACGTGGAGGCAGGTTCAACCTCATCCAGTGGACAAGCATGTGTGTGATGTACTGTACAGACTCACTGTACATGAATATGTTCGACATTCTACCCACTATCTGGGTTTTCTGTGACAAGTGTAGCACACTGGATGGAACCCACAGCCGCTCATCAGTATATAGGTCGTTTCCCTTCATGCTTCTGAGCAGTGTTAGTATCCCATTTGTAAACAGGGGTAACTCATCCTTTACAGGGTGAGGAGATCAATGGTAGCGAGATTAATGATCAGATTAAAGATCTGGAAAGTGTCTGGCATCCAGCCTACTTCCGATTAATAGGGATTACTTCTGTGCCATGCTGCCTGGTTAATAATCCTCCAGCAGAACACATTGTTTCTAGCCTTCCCCAGAAACTTCCTTGTAACTCATTTTCTCCACAATGCCTTTCTCAGTTGGCGGGGCTCTTCACACACCTGGCAGCCCACTCTGTACACCATCAGACAAAGCCATCCAAAGAACAGAAATTTCACAGAAATCACTGGCTAAAATTCTTGGAGTTCAAACCAAGATAAAGTGACCATTATCAAAGTGCCCCCAAACAACTTTACACTATAGTACTCTATCCTGGAGAAGATGTATGCGATAAACACTTCTGGAAGCTCTGAAACAGTTAGCAAGATGTCCAATGTACCCTCCCATCATTGTGGATCTTTGCTTCACTCATCTCACTTCTAGGAAGTAGGAACCTAGGAACACTAACTCAAAAAATCAGAAACACCTACCTACCTTGCTTTGATCTCTCCTGAGATGACTTGCAGAATCTGGGCCCGTCTCCTTTCCTCTTTTCTTTTATAACTCTTTTTTCTATTCCCTGCCTGCCCGAAGGCAAGCACTACCAAGAAAGGGGCTTGTCTTGATCACTGCTGTGTTCTCAGGACCTGAAGTTCGCCTGGCACATGACAATGCTTCATAAATACTTAAGTACTCACTGGAGGAGTGTTTATCAGCCCAAAAGACATTTGCTGCTTTGTCCTTTATAGCAAAAGTTTTTTAAATAGGTAATTATACTATCTATGGTATATCGTGCTGTGTAATGGCATGCCATCAAAAATGTTCTAAGAAACCAGCAGAGACCCCAGAAAATGCTTAAAATTGAAAATAGTCCCATTTTTTGGTTCCCATTCCCAGCATTGTCTCAACAAGGCAAACAAGACCCAAAAATGTTCCACGGAGTTCAGAGTGAGTGGTGGATTGTGCCTGATCTCATTTTCTTCTGAAATCTCCAAATTGTTTTAAGAGGCAGCACAATCCCCGAACCACACAGGTAAGCTGGCTGAGCAACACCTGATTGTTTCTGGTGTTAACTTGAATTAAAAATGTTGATTTGGGGCTGGAAGGTGGGACTCAACAGTAGCATACATGTCTACCATGCATGCAAGACCTTGGATTCTATTCCCAGCACCAAAAAAACTTAAATAAAATTTTAAGGGCTGGTTGATTCTGTAAGCCTCAATCCCTAGGAGCTTTCATAAGTTGTGTGACCCAAGTAAACCTTTCCTGACTGCCCTTTGCATCAGGGGCAAATGCTCTGAGTGTGGTACTGGGACCCACCAGTCCTAGAAAGACAATACTGAGCCCGCTGCACTGAGCACAGCCTCCTGGCCACCCATGGAGGGAGTTGCTATGCTATCATTCTCTCTGTTGCACAGATGGAGAACCTCAGGTATGTGGAAGTAAGGAGCTTTGCCCAAGTGCCCAAGGCTCCAGGTGATACAGCCTTGAGCCAGGGGGAAGATGCTTCAACTTATGAGGAAGATGGAGTCTGTGTCTCACTTACTGGATATAGAAGTCAGGAGGGGAGCAGTCCATGATTCAGGTCTAGAAGCAGCACTTTCAGCCCCAGATACCTTCTGCCTGAATTCTCTCTCAAGGTCTCCAACCTTCATTGTTCAGAGCAATCCACAGCAGCCTCCACTTTACACTGACCCCACCTCCTGCCACGACACTCTTCCCCTGGGCAGAACTCTCCTGTTCATGGTTCCTACCATCGTCCCAGAATCCCAAAGTCATCTCTAACTGCTTCCAGTCCCGCCAAGACTCATGGATTCTATCCAGGAGCAGCCCATGGCTCTTGTTCCTGCCTCAGTCACTCTACCTAGATGGATACACAGGTAGCTTACCTGGCTTGGCCCCAGAGCTCCCCTCAGGTGAACTTTTTCCTAACACACAGCTATGATGGCAGACTAGTCTGACTCCCCATCTTCTATTACCCATTGCTCCCCAAATTGGAGCCTCTTTGGCAGTCATACTTCCCCCTAAAGACTCTGATGAAATGAAAGTCCTCCTACCTCTGCACGATGCAGGGAGTGCTTCATTAGCAGGGCCCCTCACCTCTTTCTGTCCACTCTTAGGGCTGGGCCCAGGTCTTCCCTCTTCTCTGCTCTGGCCTTGTCCTTTTCTCCCTGCTCCCAGAATGTGCTAGTCATGACTCACCTGGCATTCCACCACAGAACACTGTAACACCTTTTAATTGATTCCTAATGCTTGTCACTTAATAAACATTCAAGAGCTGCCAGGTGAGGCTGGTGTTGCCATAAACTTCAGTCCATGAAGGAATCGGGGAGTCCAAGAGGAAAGCAACTTGTGGAAAAGCCCCGCAGGTGAGGGCCAGTTGTGAAACAGCTCTACCTGTCAGTGAGGCTGGGGCCTTGCCATAGCATCGTGGGCCGTCACTGTGTGATTCCTCCTGCTTACAGTGCTCATTTACTCGTGGAACTGAGGAGAGGGAGTGTGAAGTTGTTTGGCTGGTAGATGATTTACATGAGATGTTTACATGGAGCAAGCTGTTTCTCAACCTTGACATTGACATCCGGGTCCAGGTATCTCTGTTGGAGTGGGGGGGCTGTCCTGTGCATTGAGGGCTACTTAGCAGTATCGCTCCACTGGCAAACACAAGCCAGGAGCTCTGACAACCAAGAATGTCCCCCAGACATTGCCAAACACCCCTTAGGGGCTGAGAACTACTGTCCCAGGTTAAGAAACTGGACTTTCATCTCCAACTCCCTGTGTTCAAGGCCCAGATTTACCCTGGTGACCTTGGGTTAGCCTCTTTGCTTCTCTCAGTTTCTCAGGTCAAGTGAGGACAACCATGCTTCTGATTATGAGCTCTCAGAACACCGGCATATCTGTAAAGCCCTGTGACTATCAACTATCTTACTAAAACAATGGTGGAAATATTACGGTTTGGAAGGCCATATTTTTTTATAAATTAACATTGGAAGGTGGTGTATGCCTATAATCCCAGCATTTGGGAGAACGAGGCAGAGAGCCACCAGCCTGGGTTACATGACACCCAGGTTTTAGACACCTGACTTAAAAAAACTGTATTTTTAAAAGCAGGATACCAAAAGGGCTTGCCTGGCTCTCTGAAGAAAAAGTCTAAAAGGCGAGACCTTTTACCACCACTTTCTCTTATAACCTTAATTATAACTCTATGTTCATGAGAGATTTGTGTTCATGAGATTATTTTTTTTATCTCCTAAGAATATTTATATACTGCCTTCCCAACTAGAATTAAAGTTCTCAGAAGGCAGGACCTCTCTCCTATGCTTTTTCTTCCTGGGCCGGATAGAACTATAATATGAGCACTCTATTTTTGGATGGAGGGGTCAGCAGATAGGATTTGCTAAAGGATGCACTTGGCCCATGATCATGACTAACAACTCAGCCTGACCCTTCCTGCCAGGTGGTTGTGCCTCATCATCATATGCAAGTTGGGTTGGCCAACGTTTGTGAGATGAGCAACTATTCCAAGAAACTTCACCCCAGATGCCAGAGCAGCCCCACTAGGGAAACTCCTACCAGCTGTAAAGAATGAAGATAATTATTTGCCTTTATTTAAATTTTGTTTTCTGTGACTGAATTTCTATGACTGGTCAGAATCAGTTTCTTCTTAAGGATTAAAACAAATAGTTCCTGGTGAACACAGAAACAGTCCCATCCAGGGTCCAAGGCCCACAGAGGCTAACACAAGCAATGACAACAGAAGGAATGGCATGTGATTTCATGAGCCCCAACCAGCAAGAGCATCCCCCAGGTCCCTGCTGAAGGCCTTGTGGCCTTCATCCACCTCCACGCCCCACTTGGCACTACACACACCACTGAAAAACAAAGCACCTCCATTGAATGTCTCTCCTCCTTCTTGGAAGTCCTCAGCTTCCCTGTTCTGAGTCCAAGTACTTGTTACAAGTTTCCTCTTTACAAAAGCTTCCCTGATGAGACAATGGGTTCCCCACACTCAGTGCTTCAATTTCTGGTACATTCATCCCTGCACCATCACCTGTGCATGTTCACTGCGCTGGATGCTGAAGAAGCAGGAAGGGGGCAGGCATCCAGGAGAGCCTGAGTTCTCTGAACTGCGAGCCACTCCCTTCCTGGCCCTCTCCACCCCCACAGCCTGCTCCGCCTAGACACAGGGAAATGTAGGGCATTTGGCAACTACTCAGCCACTGTACTCTGCCACTCAGGCACACAGGCCCCATTCACCTGCCTATCCCAGACAGCAGAGCCCCAGGTCTCTGTCCAGAACCTGTCAGCTTTTAGGGACTGCAGCTAGGACTTGGGCACAAAGGCAGGGCCTGGAGTGACCACCTCCCTTCAACTGGCCTAAGACTGGCAATCATTCCAGGGATCCTCTGGGTCCCTGGAGATGCCACCTCTGCTAAGATCATACTGTCTGGCAGGTAGGGACAAGACAGCCACACTGCAGAAGGGCCAGCTTTGCAAAGGTCTGTGTCTCACTGTGCATGAGTCTGACTCTCTCTGGGCGTAAGTTTCTTCATCTCAAAAATGGGACAATGCCATGTCACTCACAGAACTGTTTCGAGCACTAATTGATTAATGAATGTGGGTGAGGCCCAAGCACAGTGGCTGGCACAGAAACCTAGAACTGTTGAAACGCATTGCATCATAAATAAACAGTAGTTTGCCCTCTATTTTGCCAGCCACTGGGAGTACCACTCCAGCACTGAGCACAAGAGTGGACATCTGTTCAATAAATGATCCCAAAGCAACAAGAGAAAGGTGCTAGCCTTTGTCTTGTGACAGTTTTGTTCTAGGCTGTTTGTGACTTCATTTAATCTTAGAGCAAGGTTCTTCTTTTCACAGTACAGAGGCAAAGAGAAATTAAGAAACTTGCCTAAAGCTACACAGTAGCCTGGGGGGGTCAGGATTTGAACCTGGAACTGCTGGTTCCAATGCCAGAAGCTTTTCTATAGGTCTCACAGCCACGGGGCACAAGGGACACAGAGTCCAACTCAGCAAGTTGTATGCTTCTGGGAGACCTGGCTGGATGGACAAGTCTGCGGGGGTCACTCGTGCATAGTCATTCAATGGCCAAACATGCCACCAAGAATGCTGTAATGACAGGCTTCGGACATACCAGAGACCTGGACTCAGCAAATCCCAAGTGTTTTTAGGAGAGTCTGCTGAGCAGGGGAGGTGCCACTGAATGGAGGCCCCAACAGAGGATGTCGTATGAATCTGAGGTCAATATTTCAGAGTCATGGCAGGCACTGAACCTGCTTCCTGAGGGAAGGGGCTTTGGGCACCATTGGGGAGGGTCAGTGCGCCTGTTTTCCTCCCCCTGCCTTTACAAGACTACACTTCACATTCTTGCCACCTGTCAGAGAGAGCAGAGGAGTGAGGAGCAGTCTCCTATTGGGGCAGCGTGGTGCCAAGGTCCAGGAAGAAGATCAGCTATAACAAGCCTCCCAGGTCCCCTCCCCATCTCTACACTTGAGCTGCCATGTGCCTCACCCTCTTGGCTCCACTACTTGCAACCACACACACACTCAATGCTGCCAAGAGCAACTCTCATTCTTCCTCCCAGGCCAAAGAAAAGAAAGTTCTGGATTCTTCTGGGACTTGGGAAGCAGAGAAATGTAGAGTGGCTGGCAACCACCCAACCCCCTACATCTTGCATTGTTCACGCCTCTCCAACCAGGACCTGTCTGGGGCCACCTGTGCTCAGAGCAGCTGCCAAGGCCACCTGAAGAAGTGAGAAGGCCCTGGGCAATAAAGTATTCCTGAATTCTCCACCAGGTGACTTCTACAAGCACAGGATGGTCACTGTGTCCCCAGCTTACACAGTGCCAGGCACACACTAACCAGACAAGTATTTTATCATACACTTCAAGCCAGGCGTTGTTGTTAAGTCCTGTACACAAATCAACATATTTAAATCACAAGCACGTCATCCTTTAGCATGCACTTTAACTCCATTCAACCGAGGGAGACATGTGGTTTAAATATCCTTTATCACTCTTCTACAGAAGGGTAAAATGAGGCACAGAGAAATTGCTAAAGTCACATAGACAGACACTCCACCTTTAGAGACAATTCAAACTCATGCAGTCCAATGTTCTCAGGACGCCCAGTAATATTCTTGTATTTTCAAGGAATGACCCAAGACTTCAAAAATTCCTAAGACAGTGAGGGCTGCTTTTCTTTTACTTCCTTTAGCCCTCAGAAGGAAAAACAACATCACTACCCCACCCCCATCCCAGGACATGGCTGTGATGTGGACGAACAGTGGGGGCGTGTTCAAGACAGACAAGCAACTGGCCAGGCCTCACACTGAAGGCTTTTTTTTTCCTTTTTTCGGTACTGGGGTTTGAACTCAGGGCCTTGCACTTGCTAGGTAAGCACTCTACCACTTGAGCCAGGCCTTCAGCTAGTTTAGACTTTAGATGAAGGTGCTAATTGAATTCTAAAAAGACATCCTATCACTTTAAACCTGGGCCCAATTGACAAACTAAATCCTTGTATACACTTCAGTCTGCATTTACGATATTTAAAATTAAACCTTAGCTGGACATGGTAGTGTGCTCCTGTAATACCAGCACTTGGGAAGCTGAAAGGCAGGAGAACCAAGGGTTACATACCAAGTTCAAGGGCAGCCTGAGCAACACAGTGAGACCCTGTCTCAAAACCCACAGGCTGGAGGTATAGCTCAGTAGTAGGGTCCTTGCCTAGCATGTATAAGGCTCCAGATTTGATCCGCAACACTACATAAACAAATCTTGTAATTAACTTGATTACTATATTATTTGTCACTGCATGAAGGGGACCAATAGAGCTAAATTTGTAAATAGACTCATCCTGAACAGATTTCATATTCCAGTTTCATTGAAATCCATTTTCTTCCCAATCACTGTGGGCCTGGAAGGCTGTTTTCTTTAAGCTAAGTCCAGGGCATTTGTACGTCCACTGTCCTCATACCACCGGAGCCCTGTTTCAATGAGGTGGCTTAGGAAAGTGGGTAATCTGTTTAGCATCCAAAACTATCACAAAGCATGCCTTTCTTGCTACCCATTTTACAAGCTCACAAAAAACCAGAAAAGGTCATGGTCAGCTGACACAGCACAGAAGCTTCAGTCTCAACTGTCTGAAACAATGGGCACTCCAGGAGTACCCAACACAGGAGTTACAGAAACGCCAAGGCAGGAGGGGAACAGGGAAA
Organism: Castor canadensis; assembly: GCF_047511655.1. Classification (NCBI taxonomy): domain Eukaryota; kingdom Metazoa; phylum Chordata; class Mammalia; order Rodentia; family Castoridae; genus Castor; species Castor canadensis. The sequence continues at coordinate 135,374,342 of NC_133394.1, forward strand.
ACAAGACAAACGGGGCCCAGAGCTCTCCAGACTGTCACAAAACCTTCCTGGGGAAGCTGAACAGAGAGAGAGACACGGAAGGTGCCTCCACAAAATCCACCTTTGAGAAAATGCCCACCTCACCAAGGAAAACAAGACTCCACCTCTCCTCAGCCCAGGGCCAGCTACCTGTGGCACACCTCTGCCCCAGGGAAACTGAAGTAACCTTTAAACAGGTGCTGTCATCCTGTCCAACCCAAGCACCTCTCTACACATCTCCTTGTAAGTCGTCAAGTCCTCCCCGCCTGGTCCCCTCTCCTTCTTAAAACAGAAATTGCCAGCTCTGTTCTCCAGACAACGGAAAAATGACAAATCCTGATGGCCACCAGCCCTGATGGGAACAGCTAACTAGGTCTGGCTTTAGTCACCTTAGATAAGTAACTCTACAAACAGCACTGCACACGTGGAGATCACGCTGGGGGCATCCTGTCCCCTGGGGCCTCCCCAAACCTAGGAGACACTAAGATAGGTCCACTGCCTTGTACACTTGCACACAGGGACCTCTCTGAGTCACACAGTAACCCAGCCAAAAAGTGGTCCCCTTCAGATTCCTTTCTTACAGTTTTAGAATCCCCGGGTGGGGCTGATTAATAACGCCACCAATACAGCGAGAGTAGCAATAGCTGTCACAAAGATCAGGACACCTAGCAAAAGTTTGTTGCTATTTCTTCGCCTACAGCCCAAAGCCAGCCGGCTTTCTGGAGGCGTCAGCACCGGAGGGCGACTGAAGAATGAAGTAGGTGAAGGTTAAGAGCGAGAAGGCGACAGCGGTACTCACCAGCGCTTCCTTCGCAGGTGAGGGACTGCAGGAGGCGCCCAGGTGGAGAGCAGCTTCGCCCCGGGTATATATAGCCAAGGTGTTGCGCAAAGAGGCCGGCGGCAGTCGCTGTCATCACGCCCCTCGCACATTCCAGGACCGCCTGCCGCCACCGCGGGGGCACTGCCTACCTGCCGCCTTAACGAGCCCATCGTGACCTCGCCGGCTGCGGAGGAAGGCAGGCGGCCGGCCGGGCTGCGGCTGCGGCTGCGGGGAGAAACCTCAGACGGGACGGTCCGGCCCGGCACGGCCGAACTGTCCGAACCGCCTGCGCCCCGGCGGCGCCCCGCGCGCCCAGCCCCGCCCCGCCCCGCGCGTCCCGGCCACCAGGCCACCCGGCCACGCGGCCGCGCGAGAGCCGGCGAGCTGCGCTCCCTGCCCCCGGCCTTCTGCCCTCGCCTCCCAGGAGCCTCCATCTAGCCTCACTCCTCGCTGCTGGACACAGATAAAAGCCAACTGGGGAACAGATTCTTCCCAACAAAGCCGGGATTGTTCCAGGTGCCTCTGCCCCGCACGCAGCGAGTTCTCACAGTTGGACAGCTTGGTTCTGGGTGTGTTGAGAAAGGGCAGGAAGGGGAACAGGGCTGCTCTCTCCAAGACTTCTGGAGCCCTGGGTTTGCTGTGGCTCTGTGCGCCCTGTCCTGCCCTGTGGGTTCCCCCTGTGTGCACACATTGCTCCCCACCCCGGCTGAGAGAGATGTCCTGGGAATTTATGTGCGGGCACTGCTGGGCCCAGACGGCCTCCCATGGGCACGCAAAAGTCTTCCTTGGAGCCAAGAGTGTTCCATTCCTAGCCAAGGTTAAGAGTTAGGGGACATGGCACAGGATGACCCAGATGGGCTGCTGGGCCAGGAGCATAGCTCAGCCTTATTCTCTGCCTCACTGTTCTGGTTTTATTTGTAGCGGAGATGTGGGGCTTGCCAGTCTGCAAGTTGCCTGGCTGTCCATAACTAATAGTGGAAACACCCACTGAGAAGAGCTGGTTTCATTCTGAAACAAAGAGCTCAAGGGCAAGGTTTCCAGGAACCTACAAAGCTGGGGCTGGAGTGGGTGAGAGAGGCGGGAGGGGTGTGGAAATGATTCCCTGCTCTGCCACTTGCTGTCCCTGCTGTCACTTGCTCCTGTTTAAAATGTGAACAGTCCCTGTTAGAGTAAGAGCAGCTAAACTACTCAAACCAAGAATGGCACTTGGTACACAATTAGTACTCCATGTTGTGGACATCCTAGTTTTCCCAGGGACCCTCTGGGGTTGGAAGATGGGTGGGTAGGAAGCCTCATGAGGCTCACCTACAAGCTTGGGACTGGCCCCCAGCCTCCAGTGCTGCCCACGACCATTCAAAGGCCAGGGCTCACTGCCTGGAGAGTGGGCTCCTGAGAAATCTGACAGGACTGGGTGGCTGCATTGATCAGACAGACGTTTTCCTAGTGCGAGGACTGAGACAACCCTCAGAGCCAGTATCCAACTAGCACCTCCAACCAGTAACTTGTAGAGCAGAGTCCACAGGTGACAGGAATCTACCTACGTGGTCACCGAGCTCGGCCCTGCCTGTAGCCCTGGCCAAGTTAGGTTGCAGACCCGAACTTGCAGTTCACATGACCCCTAAAACCTTAATCGCACATCCTTCCTGTGAGCCCTCCCCAGTGCCTGTGGACTTTGTGGGGCACGGTGTATTTGCCTTCTTCTTGCTTTAACATTACTCCCCAAAAGGAGCTAATGTACACAGCCAACATTTCAACAAAACTAGTACGGTTTCCCTTTTATGTTCCAATGGAAAAGGGAAAACATAGGTTCAGTCCTTGAGGCTTTAATATGGATATCAGTTAACAACCGAAGGATGGTAAGGCTCACCTTGTAGCTCTTTATATTGTTTTGTGTGGTATGGAGGAAAGGGGGCATGTACCACTCTGATCTGTCCCTTTAGTAGCACATGATTTGCTGAAGAATGTTTTGCTATTTTCATTTCACCTCAGATACCAAATACTATTGCCATTTAGTGCTTTCAGACAGAGCCTGTATTTACACATAAACTTCTAAAATGCCTTTTGCCACAAAACACATAAACTTCTAAAATGCCTTTTGCCACAAACGTATGCTATTTCCCAACTCCAACACACTTTGTGACCATCGCTATGATGTATAGTAGAATTTGGTGTCATTAATGTGGAAACTGAGACTCAGAGGCCACTGAGAGTCTTGCCCCAGGATACATGAGGAGTTCTATTATAATCCTGAATCAATGGTACAGGACTAAAATCCCATACTGAGCCCCTGGACCCAGGTAGGTTTTAGAATTTAGAAATTCCTGTTTTTTAGGAAGTGGCACTTCAGTGGGGTCTAGAAAGCACCCTGCATCATCCTTTTTTTTATTGTAAAAATGTATAGACACTGATAAGTAAAATAATTTTGATTTTTCCATATGAATTTAGGTAAAGCATGTCAAATGACTTTGTGACCTGTATTATTAAATGCTTACTGTTTGGACATACTGCTGAACAATTTGCATAGTCACCAATCCTTGCAATTATAAAAGGAGGTGCAAAAAAAAATTAAATAAATAAATAAAAGGAGGTGCAAAAGTCCAGGAATAGGGGCCCCAAATAACACAAGCAACTTATCCCAATGTCACAGGACTCATTAAGATATTTACCCAGGCCAGTGCCAATGGCTCACACCTGTAATCCGAGCTACTCAAGAGGCAGAGATCAGGAGGACTGAGGTTTGAAGCCAGCTCAGCAAACAGTTCTTGAGACCCTACTTCAAAAGAACCTATCACAAAAAGGGCTGGTGTGTAGGCCTAGTTCAAACCCCAGTAAAACAAAACAAAACAAAAAAGATATTTACCCAAGCTCATTACCAGTTCTCACTCATAATCAGCAATAGTTTCCCTATACTGATTTATAGAACTAGTTCTTTATCCCTACAGCCCTGGATGAGTGGAACAGAGAACCCAAATGGACACTTAGCTTGCAACATTATCACTGCAAAGTAGAACTAAGGCAATCTATGATAAATGGATATCCAAATGGGAACTCGACCCCTACATCTCACCACACATACACACCATACACACAAAAGGCCAAAGAACAAAACATCTGGATGGAATATTGGCAAATATTCCTAGACTCAGGCTAGGAAAAAGTTCTAAGATACAAGATGCATTAACCATAAAGAAAGATACTTTAAGAGTGAAAAATCAATCCAGAATCAAAGATACTGTCATTCACTCCTAGTCATAAACCCAAGAGTAATCTGTGGGGCTGGGGCTGGAGGTGTGGCTCAAGTGGTAGAGCGCCTGCCTAGCAAACATGAAGCCCTGCTTTCAAACCCCAGTTCCACCAACAAAAATAATAATAATAATAATAATAATATGTGCATGCTTACCAAAAGAATACCTGGAACAATACAGCACTAGACAACAGCTCAGAAGCCCATTTCCATGAACAGAATTATTAATTCAGACATATTCATGCTACCATGAAATCATAGATTTTTTCATAGTCAAAAGTGGCCAGATAATATACAACGAAAATGAACCATTTATTGCTATATAAAACAAAATAGATGCATTTCACCAAAGTAATGTTAAATCAAAGAGCAAAGAAGCCAAACCTAAGAGTTCATAGCATTTGATTCCATTTCAATGAAATTCCAAAACCACCAACTAAATCTGAGCATTGAGGAACACATGACTAAGTGATAGCTACAAAGGCAAGAAGCAAGGGCGCAGCGCAGAGGTCACTTTGCTGGGAAGAAAGAGAGCATTCGTCATAGCAGAAGGGATTTCTGAGGCCCTAACTGATCTCTTAGGCTGTGTTTATTTGATTTGTGATAACCATTCTATATGCTTTTTATTTAGTTTGAGACTTGGTCTGGCTTTGTAACTCAGGCTGACTTGGAACTCACTTCCTCCTTCCTCAGCCTCCCAGATGCTAGGATTATAGTTGTGCTACCACTCCTGACTTACAACTTTAAGGAGAATGTCTCCATGAGAAGTTTTCCAAAACTGAATGGGAGTTTGGGGTGTAGCTCAGTCACAGCACTTGCCTAGCATGGGAAGCCTTGGGTTCCATCCCAACTCCACAAAAATAAAAACTGGAAGGTCATGATGGGTGGGAAGAACAGTGCAGAGGATGGGCTCTGGGTTGCTCCACTGAATCCGGGTCCTTTTGAAGGATGATTTGAGCTCAGTGGGTTTGAGCTGCTTGCTGTCACAAAAATGGTGCCATGATCGTCGGCTTAGCTGATACAAAAGGCTCACTCTATGCCAGATACTGCTAAGCACCTCTAACAAATTGACTCATTCCTGTGACCTAAGTTTATTATCTCCATTTTATTGATGGGCAAATTAAGATACAGAGATGAGCTATCTTGCTCAAGGTCACAGTGAGTAACACAGCCAGAATTTAAACCCAGGTGGTCTGGCTCCAGCATTTCTATTTTCATCTAAACTCAATGCCATTTTCTCTGCTACCATCTTTGCAATTTATTTTCCTACAGGGAAATTTACCAGATTAAGCTGCACTCAAGTGTCACTAAATGTTCAATTATACCATAAAATTTTGAGAAGTCAAGTGCAGTGACACACACCAGTAGTCTCAGCTACTTGGGAGGCTGAGGCAGGAGGATCACTTCAGCAATTTGAGGCCACCCTGTGCAACATGGCCTAACCTCAGCTCAAACACAGAAGATGCATATTTTCATGCTGGGAGCAAATTGATGTAGTAAATTCCTGATGATCTACAATCATTTTACAAAACCCAAAGGCAATTCCGTAAGTCCATGTCTCAGAGCTGTTCTAAATAGACCCAGGCAGGCAACAATGCTTCTAAATTTTTCTGTCCCTGGGTGTGTATTTTTAGGGGTAATTTTCTGCTTCTTCTCTTAATGTTTGGTGTAGTGACTAAGCCAGTCATAGACTCTTGGGTCAGGGATAATTATGTATTTAGATATTATTTGCATATGTTATATGTGTATTACATAGTGATCAAGACTCCTGCTTCACCATCAGCTTCAACATCCATCATCAGTATTATTTTCCTATTTCTCATCTTTGTGGATTAAGAATAGCTCCTCACTGGGAGCAGTGGCTCACCCCTGTAATCCTAGCTATATGGGAGGCTGAGATTGGAAGGATCAAGGTTTGCGACAAGTCAGGGCAAATAGTTCTTGAAACTCCATCTCCAAAATAACCAGAGCAAAATGAACTGGTTGTGGCTCAAGCCTGTTTTGCAAATGTGAAACCCTGAGTTCATCTCAGTTCTACCAGTGTGGCACTGGGCTAAGCTCTAAATAGCTGAGACCAAAGGTTCGAGCCCTAACTCCCAGTTTACAAGGATGTACTGTATCAGGAAAAGACTAGCAAACAAGTGTCCTGTAGGGCACCTGGGGTGAACAACATGGCTTTGATTGTCACTTTAGGCCTAGAACTAGTGCAAAGAGAGCTCCTCCGCTGCCATTCTGTCCTCTGGCACTCTGCCAACCCCTGGGCCTTTGGCTGGCCATTCTCTTCCTGTAACATCTTCTCTTAGATGTTTACGGACACTCCTCCTATACTAACCACCTGAGCCTCCAGGTGAGCATTTTCCCACTCCTTGCTACTGTCACTCTTATTTCTTCCACAGATTATATGACCTTTTTCTCCCCACAATAGAACTCCAAAGAAATGGTAAGGGTTGAGGTCCAAATTGTGCCCAGAATATTTCACTCAATTTTAACAGTTTTAACTAAGGGGATTTAAAGTTAGACCATACAATTTTTGATCACATTCTAAAATTAATTCATGATGAGCTCAAAGGCCCAGGTGACAATCTTAAGTTTAAGAACTCACAGGTCTGAACACCGCTTGGAAGGTCATCGAGGTGGTTTGCGTCTCCGCTGTTCAGGAGTCTGGGTCCACCTAAGAAGAGAGATGAGTGATTCCCTGGTACCAGCCTGAGGAGTCGCCCCACAGCACGTAGGACACCTGCCACATGAAATGATCAAACTTATAGAACTCAATGTGGCTGGAACTATGAAAAAATTTTAAGTGTGTGCTTGTACGTGTGTGTGAGATACACTCACACACACACATGCACAAAGACAAGTAGGATGATGCTGGTCCTATGACCAGTGATCAAAATGGTCTTCCACTTTACCTCGGTTCCTGGACTGGAGTATGGAATAGCCCTCATCCAAAAGTATTTTATACTTAGATGTTAGCAAAGGCAAGGCTTATGGTGGCAAACCATTTGTAATTTAAATGAATGTGTAACTTTAAGCTTTATACACTTGGGAGACTGAGGCAGATCATCTCAACTGGAGGTCAGACTAGACTACCTAGGAAGCTTGTCTCCAAAAAAAATGAACTTCATAACCTTGCTCAAATATATTTGCATATATTTTTGAGACCGGGTACTATCTCCAAAAAGAGATCTTATAGTCCAGCCTAGTCTTGAACTCATGATTCTCCTGTCTCAGCCTCTAGTGCTAGGACTAAAGCACAAGCCACCACATCCTTCACGCTGAGACACTGTAATGTACATGCTCTGGTTTGAATGACTTGATCCCACAGCCGCTCATGTTGACCTTTCCTCCCCGTTATGAGATATTAAGGTAGTCAGGGCTCTGCCCTTGTGAATGAATTAATTCCTCCATGCAATTAATGGATTAATGGGTTCCATCTCCACCATGGATCCATAATAAGCCAGTTTGACTGGGTCTCTTTTCAATTCTTGTCTCTGGCCGTGTGACGCCCCACACCACCCAGTGACTCCACTGGAAAGGTCGTTGCCAGAGGCAGCCCTTCAACCTTGGACCAGAACGATGAACCAAAATCACCCTCTTTTATATGACTTCATCTGTGATATGTCATTAGCAATAGAAACCAGGCTAAACTAGATAATCCATTCCCCATTTCATAAGCACATGTTAAAACCTGTCAAGCTAACCATGACCCAGTGTAGTACCACTGCAAAGGCATCTATTGGCTTCACATGAATACAGATTAGATGTTACATGCCAACCCAAACAAGGATAACAGGGAGAAGGTATGTTTCATTGTTATGGAAATACATCTACAGGCATTAATTTTGAAATCAGAAGAGATTCCATTTAGTTCTGTTACTCCTTAGCACACAGCTAATCTGAGCTGGTTTTCTCACCTGTTAACTGGGGGCAGTATTGAGACCCCTTAGCTAACTCATAGGTGATAAAAAAAAAAAAAGTGGAACATAACAGAAGGAACGTGCTTAAGCTATAAAGAGTGGTGTGAATGTATGGTCATTATAATGTATCACCATAATATAGATATGCACCTGTACTATTGTATTAAATAGTAGAACACTGGGCAATCCTGGTCCCCCATAGCTCCCAGAAGCAGTACCCCTGAAGTATAAGCAATGTGGCAGGGATGAGCTGCCCTCCCACTTCCTGACCTGTCACATTACCCCCCTCCCTACTGCATTATCCCCCTCCCTCTCCCGCTTCACCAGCTAACTGAGGAAGTCTGTTAGACTTCTTGCCCAAGAAACAACATCCTTTCACACTGTTTTTCTTAAAAAAGATCTATTCTTTCCTGGAAGTCCAGCGTCCCTACAAAAGACTTGACCACCGCAAATGTCCCTGCCTTCTATCCTGCCCTTCTCCACCAGCCAAGCCTTTAGTGGTGGGGGCAGTGGATGGAGAGCAGGGGAAAGTGGGGAAGACCCAGCTTGGCAGGTGGTGAGCAGGGAAACCATCTTATCTTTCAACAGTACCGCTGGCTCTTGGAGCCTCAGCTATGGCCAGCTGAGCAGATGGAAAAAACCTACCAACTGCCTGAGCCGAGCAGGCAGTGGAAATGGACCATGTTCACCTGCCGAAGGAGGCACCCTGTGCAGGACCAGCTGGGCTCTGCTGCAGATACTGCGGGATGCTGGTGATGCTGCCAGATCTTTGGGCTTTTCTGGAAAAGCCAGATAGCCAAGGTTTTATGTGAAATTTACCATTAAAAGAAATGGCATGGGTTAGGGGTACACCTCAGTGGCAGAGCACTTGTCTAACAAGTGCAAGGTCTTGGGTCTGGACAGCCATGTTGCTCATCGTCACCCTGGATGTAGTCTCAGGTGCGTGGACCCTGGCTTGCTACCCTTTGAACCAACAACCATGGACTCTGCTTTTTCCTGCTTTCTTTTTTTTTTCTGGCACCGGGGGTCCCACCTGTGTCTTTATAAAGTGGAAGTAGCCGAGATTCCACAGGACAGCAGGTGGTGATGCTCTCCCAGGAGATGGCTGTGCTAAGAGCAAGGAGCCCAGCCTTTCTTTTCTCTACCTCTGCACCATGCCCCGCCCTCTGAGTCAGTCACCAGGCTTGGGGAAAACCCAGGCAGTCAGTGTGATAGGAAAGCCAGCCTTGCCCTGTTCAACACTGCAACAGAAAGAAGTAGCCAGGTAGTGAAGCCAGAAAAAAGAGGGAAAGATGGCAGTCCACATGGCTCCCAGCTGGCCAGGCCTCGGGGGAAGCAGCTGCAGTCTGGGCCCACCTGCTCAGATCCCCACCCCTGAGGCTACTGGGCAAACCACTTGGCCACGTTTTTCTTTCTTGGCCATAGCAAGAAAGGGGCATCAGAAAAGTAGATTGCCTCCATAAAAGCCTGAGACAGCGGTTCCAGAAATAACACCTGAACAAAACCACTTTGAGCTTGTGCATTCATCGGGGAGCTTCTTTGAGGCCCTGTGGCAGTGTTGATAATCTTAGAATTGATTGGTCAGGCCCACTGACAAGGAATCTAGTCCATTTGATTCCGCCAGAATTCAAGAAATGTCAAATGCCAGTTACATGGTCATGAGAAACTGCTCTACTTCAAAGAATCACAGTTAAAGGAAGAAATCTGAAAGGGAGAGAATACAGAGCAGGCATAATTACAGACCATTTTCAACCTTGCTTTAGATATGTTTATAAATATGCAGACAACACTGAAAGTAATATGTGAAAGCAGGGCTGGGGGAGTGACTCACATGGTGAGAGCGCCTGCCCGGCAAGTGTGAAGCCTTCAGTTCAAATCCCAGTGCCGAAGAAAAAAAAAGGGCAGGGGGAAGGACAGGAAACACACAAAAATATTCTTAGCAGTGTTTTGTATTTTTCTGTTTACTTGTCTGCCGCTCCAAAAGTGGACTTAAGGCAGCTTTCAAAGATAAAGTCTAATTGAGTCAAAAATAAGAAGGAAGAAACAGCCAAGAGATGAAAGAAGTGAGACTGCATCACGAGGCCTAATACAGACTTTTGTTTCTGGAGGCACTGGGGTTTGAGCTCAGGGCCTCATGCTTACTAGGCAGGTGCTCTACCACTTAAGCCACAACCCGGGCTCTCAGCCTTATTTCTGATGTTTAAAACAAAAAGCTTTTTTGTCTATATTTTCTTCTTACCAGATTTTTTTTTGGGGGGTTGATACTGGGGTTTGAACTCACAGCCTCACACTTGCTAAGCAGGGGCTCTACCACTTGAGCCACTCTTATCAGCCTTTTATGTTGGGTATTGTCAAGATAGGGTTTCTAGAACTATTTGCCCCATCTGCTCCAAGCCGTGATCCTCCTGCTCTCTGCCTCCGAGTGGCTAGGATTACAAGCCTGAGCCGTCGGCACCCAGCAGATTTTGTTTTTTGAAGTAAATGTTTTCTAAATAAATGTCATTGACCCTGAGTACTTGACCTTGGATTTGGGAGTGTTTTCACTCGACCTTGGATTTAGGAGTGTTTTCACTCTTTCTTTCTCACTAAGGGAAAATTCCAACTTAAACCACCTCCAATTGCTTGTCCAAGTAGGACCATATCTCTGGGTTTGGTGGTATACCCTTGTAATCCCAGCACTTGGGAGGCTGAGGGAGAAGGAGCAGAAGTTGCAGGGTAGCCTGGCTACGTGGTGAGACCTTCTCTCAAAGAATGTTGAATGTGTGTCAATTTCTTACCGCCCCAAGTGGAGAAATCCCAATGAACACATTGTAAGCCGGGGATCACCCCTATGTGCTGCGGTAGGGTAGGGGTGTTTGTCTCTTCCTCACTACTGTGTCCCCCAAGCCTACAAAGGTATCTTATTCAGTAGGACTCAACTGAAGTTGAGTGCACAAGTGACTCCGAGGACAGTCCTAAATCACTTGGCCTGTCTGTGTTAATTTCCCCTTTAGCAGAACCCGCTCCATCTCAAGATACGCCCTTAGAGCCCTCCTGGCTGCAGGCATCACCCCTTCCTCCTCCTCCCCCACCAACAGACACAGGAGTGGCCAGTGGCCAGAGTATGGCAAGCCCAATCACTGCCAATTAACAGAAACAATGCAAGCTTTTGACCTTAAGAGAACAATAAAATTGTCATCTTCTCCCAACCTTGCTACAATTTATAACCCTTGAGGAAGGCCAAGTGAAAGTGCTACCTCATTCTTCCTGATCCACAGTGGGTAAGATCCCTAAAGTGACTCATGGGAACATGCTGGGGGCCCCACAGTGGGGCAAACAACTTCCTCTCATCTGATTTCAGGAAGTGGGCTTCTCCTGATTTTAGGTCACTGAACAAAGCCAGTCTTTTTCCTTCATCAAAAATCTGATCAAACTATTCTGCTTCAGAAGCTTCTGGGGTATCCCCTTCTGACTGTGGTACCTACTGTCCCTGCACTAGGATGCTGTCAAGGCACTCTTGCTCCCAGGAACTGGGAAATCCTTCAGATAAACTTGTAGCATGGCAATCTTTGATGACTTATAGGTTAACTCAGAAGCACAGAATGTTTAAGTTGGAACAAACCTTATAAACCATTTGGCTCAATGACTGCAGCGCAGAAAAAAAAAAGCACGGGGACTCTGCTGTCTTCCTGGTATGTAGCTGAATGCTCTCCACTTCCACGGACAGCCCCTTACAGATGATTGTCTCCATGACCCCATTAGTGTCACCTCTCCCTCCTGTGACCACTAGCTCTTCCCTCAATGGAATCCTCTGCTGGGCTTTCTTCCGTCTTTAGAAACCCATCTTTCCCCTTTGAGCTACTCTTAGTGAGGACCCACTTACTTTGGTCCTCATTATAGCAAAATCCTTTGTCTCTCCACTTCTCTCCTCCATCCTATTCTCCCCTAAATACATCCTAACTGGTTTTTATCAAATATACCACTAAAAGATCTCTTATCAATGTCACCATGGCATCCATGTGGTTAAATCCAGTGCCGAATCCTTCACCACCTGGACTCAAGAGCCCTTTCCTGACTTGAAATGTCTTCTGTCAGCTTCCTTCTCGACACACTTACTACGTCACTATTCAGTCCTTCAAGTCTCACTTATTTAGGTCTCTTCCTGACTCACACATGTCACTCAGGGCTCAGCCCTAAAGTTTTATTTTTTCTGACCCATGACCCACAGTAAGTACATTTTACACCCTGACCCATACACAAACAAAATACTTCCACACAACAGTGATCAAACTTACTACATAACGCAGTTTTACTCTTTTTCTGTCTTTACTATGTCACTCAGGACCACCCCCTAGCATGAAAAACACGGCCTTGCCTTTAAATGCTTCTGATTGGCTGACAGCTCCCAAATCCACCGTCCCCCACCTGTCCTGAGCTTTAGACATGAATTTCCCACTGCCTTCCGCAGTCTCCACGGATGCTTCAGGCATGCCTCAGCCTTTCAAACTTGGCCTGCTCTAATCTCAGCCTGGCTCACTTGCTGAGCTTTTCTGTCTCAGCAATGCTTCATCCAGCACTCACATCAAAAACCTTAGAGCCTGAATTTGTATGCCCTCAACTTCCTTTCACACCTCACATCTAGTACCTCAGAAAACCCATCAAATGCCTCTCCTTTAGGAGGCATCTCTAAGGCAACAACTTCCCACCATTCCTTCCCAGACTCACCCGGCCATCTCCCCTCCCCTGGATTACTTCTCTATCTCCACTCCAACCACTTTATTCTCCAAAGCACTCACAAACATTAGGTCACACCTCTTCCTGGTCAAGCCTTCCTTTCCGAACTTTGTAGTGCTGGGGTTGGAACCTAAAAGCCTCAAGCATGCTAAGCAGAGGATCTACCACTGAGCCACAGCTCAGCCCTTCAGACCTTAGCATGTTTCCACTTATAACACAACTGAAAGTCTTTTCGAGACCAAACAAGGCTGATCCAGCCTCATTTTCTTCCACTCCAGCCAGTCTTCCTGCTATTCCTCAAACATTCCTGTCCCAGAGCCATCAGCCTTTCAGGTCCCCTTTACTGATGGCCCAGATTTTTTTGACTGACTGAGGTCTCTGCTGTCACTGACCATTTGGAAGCTGCTCAGCCCCTTACTTTGCCTCATTTTCCTTCCTCAAACTTAACACATAACATTGATATGTACTTTTTGCTTTTTCCATTGTCCATAGAGCATAAGCCTTGTGAGGGGTTCTCTTATTCACTGATACACACTAAATGCTCAGTAAGTATTTGTTGACTTCATAAATGGATCTCAAAACCTTCTGTACAAGCAGGTCAACTTTTGAATGGCCATATGGAGGCTACAGGCAATCATGGGGCAAGGAAATGTGGAACCTGAGGCAAAGTAGAGAGAACATTCCCTTCCCTAAAGTATTCAAGGCCTCCTGCAAACCAAAGCTAATCTAATCAAAAATACCACTGTCCTAGCCAGGTGCCAGTGGCTCAGGCCCATAAATCTTAGCTACACAGGAAGCAGAGGATTGCAGTTAGAAGCCAGCCCCAGGCAAATAGTTTAAGAGACCCTATCTCAAAAAAAAAAAAAAATCACAAAAAAAGGACTGGTGGAGTGGCTCAAGAGGTAAGAGCAAGCTGGAGTTCAACCCCGCCTCCCCCCCCCAAAGAAACAGTGTACTACACAATCAGAATCCTTCAATAGTGACTCGTGGGGTGGGGGTGCTGATTTACAACTCAGAAGGTTAGAGTTGAGGAGTCTAAGATACTCATTAAAACAAATTAGAATCCTGACATCAATCCTCAGTGACTTATCCAAGTGAATCTGCAATCTGGGACAAAAACAAGGAAGGTCTCACCATTCCAGCCCTAACTTAGAGGCCATATTTCCACTTGTGATGAGTTCTTATCTACCAGGCCTTGTGGAGGACCTTGTGGATTGGTTGAATTGTTTAAACATAGACAAGCACGTGACCATCCAACCCTTTGGAGGAGCGCTTGTCTAGTCGGGGCACCTATGGAAGACAGGTCTGGAGGAAACTCCACCTGGAGTGATGGCGATTATGGTGTCTGATTTACCAGCCCCACCTCCAGATGGTACAGTAGCATGAATTCTCTGCTTTGAGTCAAAGCTGGCTTTTGGTGAGATCTGTAAGGTGAAGCAAGTCTGCATTCTAAGTCCAGATTCTGTGGGCTTCCTTTCTCAGGCTACTTCTCTGCAGAATGGGGATTCCACACTGATAAACAAATTAGCCCTCCAAAAGCAGGGTATTTGGGTGCCACCAGCATGGAGATGAGACAACCTTGAGTTGCTGATGGAATTGCTCGCATCCCGTACATTACTTGGATTGCTATTTCCCCTGTTACAGTGGGCATCTTGTCACTAAATGTTCTTTGAAGCTATTGACCCCACAACTTGCAACTGCTTCCCAATCCTGCTGAGAGTTTCTGCCAGAGAAATGGGCCAGTACCCTCACCCCCACTCCCAGACTGCCCTGCACCTTTCAAAGGGAGTTGTGTAAAAACACCCAGACTGGGTGATTCCCTCCTGGATTAACAGTGTCTTAATGTTTGGATCCCTCCCTAAGGGGGTGGAGAGACTGTCTTTCTCCCCATTCAAAGCCCCAGAACCACACGAGAAAGGTAGAGGCAACTAATTTAGCCTAGAGGCAATGCCATGGGCATCCAAAGGCCCCAACCCCCTCACTACCTCCACTTTCTTTGCCTGAGAAAAGTGGAGAGAGCCCCGCTAAACAAGGGAATATCCCTGGGGTGGGGCTGGAGGGTCTGGAAATCATTGTTGCCAAAGACAGGATAAGACATGACAGCCATAGTTTAACCCAGGCGGGACTCCCATGAGTTTGCCGCTGTCACAGCCCACATTTTACAGACTTCCCTGTTCACACACCCAACCCAGGATGCCAGAGCCCCAAGTTTTTTCACCTAGTCTCTGCAAGCCATTGTTTCATTTCCCTCTCCAGCAACTGTAAAATTGTCAGGCAATTTTATCTCCATTGTGCAGCTGAGCTCAGACTATTCAATATTTTGTGAAAGTTACAAGTGAACTTCTGGTTGCCAGGACCCAAGTCCATACCAACCGACCTCTCACAGACCTAGGTTTGAACATGTGGAGCCATCTCCCACGACCTGAGCCCTCCAGCAGGCCTCCCTCCAGGGCATCTCAGAGACATGAGAGCACCTCATTGCACTGGTCACCAGGATTCACCCCTATGCTTCACCCACAACACACACAGAAACTGCAGGGCTGGAAAATAGAGACCCCCTTTGACTGCTCACCCTGACTTCTTTAATTACTCCATGCCACACACAACCCTCCAATCCCCTCCCTTCCACACCTCACCAGAGACAACCTCTGTCCACCCAGGACTTGGAGAAACCAAGTACCCTGTGTTGGAAGTTCTAGACCCCTCAAAGCCACTGCGGTCTCCATACCTGGGAAGAAAGCAAACAGAAGCCTCTGAAGCTGCCAGGAGCCTCTACTGTCTGAGACCAGGCAGACACTAGGCTTTATAGTGCTAAGTCAAAATCCAGTTATCTCCACCCAGGTCTTCAGCCTTGCTAATCGACTCAATTTAGCTCCCACCTTAGGGCTGAAAGCCCTACCCAAGACAGCAGCCTCCCTAAACCTGCTTATCCCAGCTCTTTAGGGCTGGACTGGCTTAATCCTTTCTCCTCTGGTTCTGCTTACACTCACCTGAGCCCGTCATTGGTGGTGGTGGTGGTAGGTCTGGGGTTTGAACTCAAGGCTTCATGCTTGCAAAGTAAGTGCTCTATTGCTTGAGCCACACCTCCAGTCCTAGCTCCTTGTTCTAATGACCTGTGTCTGACCCAGTTTCTCTGGCTTACACATGTGTGCTGTGGGCACTTTAGAAGCCAAGCCACTTGAGCCAGCCCACCCTGACACCCTCACCAGGGGAGAAGATAGGAAGCAGGCAACACCATTTTAAAACTCGTCAAGAGAATAGGGAAGTGGACAGAAGAAAACGCAGGAGAATTTTTTTAAAGTGAGATGAAATAAATGCTTTAAGACGTCAAGCCAGAGGCAGGAGGCATGGCTGAAGTGGTAAAATGCTTCCCTACCTGTTGAAAGACCCTGAGTTCAAATCCCAGTACTGCCAATTTTTAAAGAAATATGGTAATAGCCAGGATCCACTAAATAAAATCCCAGAAATAGACCCCAGCTAACATTTGATATAGAGAGCACGCCAAAGCAATTTAGAGTTGAGGATCATTAAGACACTTTTTAGAGTAACCAATTAGCAATTAGGGGAAAATTTTTGTATACACACTGCACATTATGTGTCAATTTTAATTCTGGAGTGAAGATAATCTTAAAAACTCATATTAAAATCAACAAAAGGTGGAATATATTTGATTATATGGTTATATAAAATTAAGGAAATACAATGAGAAAAAATATCCCCACTCTATACAATAAACAGTGGACAAACATTTCTAATTTATAAAGTTCATTCAAAATAGTAAGTCAAACGCAAAGACTTTCATAAACAAAAGGAGTAACCAAAAATTCACCAGGAAAGATATTGCTCTGCTATCTCAATTTTGGAAAAGATAATACTGTAAGTTTTTGAAGTACACATTAAAACTGTGGAAAAGACACTTCTCCCTACCAGTGTAATTTATTTGAGACATTATTGTCCTGTGATGGTAAAGGAGCAATGAAACAGATATCCTCTCGTGTTATTGGTAATTCAAGTCAGTATAACCTTTGGTGGGAAATTGGAAATATTCACTTATTAAGAAACATGAAAGGTGGTGCAGACCTGTCATCCCAGCAGGCTGAGGCAGAAGGATCACAAGTTCAAGACCAGCCTGGACTACAAAGTAGGGGGGAATATTACATATATGAAAACCATGTAAAAACATAAAAATACATATGATACAATATAACAAAGAAACGTTTGTGACCCCCGCCTTCAAAACATTCATATGTTGAAAACTAATCCACAAGGTACTGGGAGGTGATTAGGTAATGGGGACCATAAAATCTTTTATTTGATGAATGCACTTCAGCAGTCAAAGGAAAGAAAAAAAAAAGATAAAGAGAGAAAGAAAAAGGAAGTGAGACACAGAGAAACAGAAATCAGGCAGAGAGAGGACGGTAGCAGAGAAGATGACTGGACTTCCTGAGGAAACAGGAGTGAGGGAGTGGTCCAGGGTGACCTGAAACCCCAGAAACAAGTGGGATCTGAGGAAGTTGAAAGAAAGAGATGCAGGGGAGGTAAAAGCCAGTGTATCCAGGTCATCTGAAGTGTGACCAGGGCAGGGTAAGTGTCTCAGTGGTAGAATACCTGCCTAGCAAGCTGGGAGCTCTGGGTTCAGTCCTCCACACTGCCAAAAACCAAACATGTTAGGACTTTTGAAAATATATAATGCACCAGCTTAAAAAACTTGGGAGAAGGTAGATACTGTGAAATCTTAGACATCGTGATATATTTATTCCTATCTGAAGTTTGAAAATATTTGAGGTTATTGATCATTTCTCTTTTTCTTGGAGAAAGTGCTAAGTTTCTGGTCTGAAAAGTGAAAGACATTACATTTCAGTTTCCAAAGTGAAAAACAACTGGAGAATCAGCAGCACCATAGGGCTAGGGTGTAGATCAATGGTACATTGCCTGGCACGTGGGAGGCCCTGGGCTCATTTTCAGCAACGAAACAAACAAACAAACAAACAACAACAACGAAAGTGAGGTATAGCCTGGGAGCCAGTGGCTCACACCTGTAATCCTACCTATTCAGGAGGAGATCAAGAGGATCAAGTTTTGAAGCCAGCCCAGGAAAATAGTTTGCAAGACCCTATCATTAAAAAAAAAAAAAAGGCTGATGAAGTGGTTCAAGGTATAGGCCCTGAATTCAAACCCCAGTACTGCAAAAGAAAGAAAAGAGCGAGCGACCTGCCAGGCCATCTGGCTGAAACTCAAAGAGTGGCCTGTGGCTGGAACTGAGTCTTTAATTATGTTCCCAGAGTCTATCCTGCTCCCAAACCACCAGTGTGATTCCATGAATTAAACCCCTCTTTGTTTAAAATAGCTGGAGGAAGGGGGTCTCTGCCACAAACATTTTCGTCCTCAAGGAACATTTGGCAAAGTCCAGAGACATCTGTGGTTGTCACAACAGAGGACAGGGATGCTGTAAATGTCCTACAATACATAGGACAGACCCACAACAAAGACTGGCCAGGGTCTGGTGGAGTGACTCAAGTGGTACAGCGCCTGCCTAGCAAGTATGAGGGCCTGAGTTCAAATGCCACCAAAAAAAAAAAAATAGACCAGCCAGCCTGAGTAGTATTTGTGTCACAGTCTAGAAATCAGAAAGTAGAATGTTTCTGGGTTTTGTTTTGTTTTTTTTTCTTTAATTGGCAGGGGTTGCCTCTTCCCAATTTCTGTCCTAAATCTAAGTTCCATCTACCAGGTCACAGCTTTCATGCTTGAGAAGCTAACTGAGTGAAGAAGAGTTAATTCTCTCCAAGACTCAGGAAAGTGACCTTAAGGAAAGTGAAATGATCAATTTCTTCCTCTAGTTCCCACAATAGCCATTTACGGGGCAGGTGACAAAGGTCTAAAGTGCCTGAGATCACAAGGCAGAGCTTCTCACAAGGTGAGAAGCGCTGCAGTGGGGCTCTTATAAGGTATGGGGGACAAAGAAATTCCATTATCTTCCAAAGGTCTCAGCAAAAGCTTGCTGGCCTTTGTGGCTGGTATCAGAGAGGTTTCAGCAGTGATCAGGTTCAGAAACCAAGCTCTTGTAATCCAAGTGACTTTTCAGAAGTCCTCATCCATCACAACCTTTCTAGAGCTTTGACATTTTTGATGAATGCCCCTTTCTTGAAACTCTTCCCACCCTTGGCTTCTGTGACATGGCATCATTCCAGCCCCCCTCCTAGCTCTCGACTCAATTTGTGCTGCCAGTGACTACTGGCTGCCCTCTCATTACTTCCTTTGCCCCTTGTAAACAAATTCTTGTCTCTGCTCTCTCCAAATTCAACTGCTAAAGCAACTCAAGAGTTGTAGCTTGGGGCTGGTGGCAATTACAACCTTGCGATTTATATGACCATGAACTCAGGCAAAGCCTGGAGAGACCCAGTCAGAGATGATTGTATTGTCTGAGTTGTGGGGTCCTGCCAGATGTGACCACCACGAAAAAAGAAAGAATTCCATCAAGTTAAAGGTCTTTGAGGTTAGGCAGAAAAGACGTTTTCAAATATCCTAGGAGCAAAAAACAAACAAGAGGGACACAAAATCCAATCTAATTTTTGAAAAAGAAAAGGCAATGTAATCTCAGCCTGCAGCATCCTGGGTACAGGCCAAAGCTTTGGACTCCCCCTTTTAGAACTGGCACCCGGCTGTTGTTCGTTTTCTTGATGATAGCCAATCTGACTGGGGTGAGTGGACTGTAGTTGTCATTTTAAATTTCCTTCGGGGCTAAGGATATTGAATATTGCCTCAGTATTTATTGGTCATTTGTACCTCTTCTTTTGACAACTGTTTATTCAAATCATTTGCCAATTTATGGGTTAGATTATTTGTTCTGCTGTTTAGCCTTTTGAGCTCTTTGTATATTCTGGATATTAATCCTTTATCTGTTGAATAGCTGGTGGAGACTTTCTCCCATTCTGTGGGCTTTCTCTTGATTCTGATAACTGTTTCTTTTTAAGTAGTGCAGAAGCTTTTAACTTGATGTCAATTCTCGCTCTTGTGTTCTGGGCAATTGGAGTCTTATTCAGAAAATAATTACCTAGGCCTATGTCTTCCAGAATTTTCCCTACTTTTCCTGTAGTAATTTCAGGTTTTTGATCCATTTAGAGTTGATTTTTGTGTGGGGAGATAGGGGTCTAGTTTCAGTCTTTTAGGTGTAGATAACAGATTTTCTCAGTGTCAATTGAAATTTTGTTTGTAAAGCATACTAAACACTTAAAAGAACTTAAAATCCATAAAATTTCCAGTTTAATTTATTAGATTTATAAAAATTATTTTGATATCTTTTGAAGATCTGATATGTTAGACAATTACAGTAACTATAAAAGGGGAAGGAGTTGGTGTGGCCCAGTGGAATAGAGCTTGCCTAACATGTGTGACACCCTGGGTTCAATCCTTAGCACCACCACCAAAAAAAAAAAAAAAAAATCATAGGTCTCATTCAAGTAGTAGAATACTTGCCTAGCAAACTCAAGGCTCTCAGTTCAAACCTCAGTACTGCCAAAGAAAAAGAATTAGTGAAATTCAAAATGTAAATAAATTGCTCTTAAAACTAGTTGTTTAAACTTTGGTAAGTTTATAAATAGTTTATAAACTATTTAAATTGCAACTTAAATTTATAAACTAAATTTAAGATAAAGAAACAAGTCTAGTTTTTTAAAAGCTGAAACTTTAGAAAAAAGAAAAGTTGAAACTTTAATAAATGTAAAATGATACCCAAGTCCTGCATGGTGGCCTTCACTGTGGTCTCAGCACTCCAGAGGTTGACGTAGGAGAATTAAAATTTGAGGCCAGGATATAATTTGTGAATAATCCTTTCATGCACAAAAGTAAAGCCTTAAGTGCATTCAAAAACACTTATTTGAAACTGAATTGAGGGTGAGTGCATGTTTTTCTGGGTTGTGGTGGTGAACTTTATTTCTCTTTTTGTTTTTGGTAGGATTGGAGTTTGAACTCAGGGTTTCACATTTGCAAAGCAGGGCTCTACCGCTTGAGTCATGCTTTCTGCACTGATTATTTTGGAGATGGAGGTTCTTGTGAACTATTTGCTTGGGCTGGCCTCAAAACACTACCCTCTCATTCTCAGTCTCCCAAGTAACTAAGATTATGGTCATGAGTTACCAGCGCTGGTGTGAGCTTTTTTCTTAACCACAAGAGTCATTGACCCAAAGTTTAAGAATCTCATCCTGAATTGGGTGTGGTGGTACACACGGCTGATCCCAGCACTCTGAGGCTGAGGCAGGAGGCTGATGAGTTCAAGGCCAACCTAGGATACACAGCAGAAAAAATGAACTTTATCCTATAAATAGAAGCAACTTGTATGTCTCTCTCTCCAGCCCCACCAACAGTCTGCAAAACCTCTTCCCGAGGTGACCATCTAAACAAATACCCTTCCCCCAACAGCCAGGCCTTGTCATTTTCCTGCCCCCTCTCCAGCGACGAAATACCTGCCCAGTTACCTAATTCTACTGACTTCCTATTGACTTCTGAACCTACCTCCTTCTACTTCGTTCTGTTGTTTCTACTGGAAATCAACAGAATGAGGGACTTGGCTGGAAATTTCATTCCCCATTGCCACAAAGACCCGAACTACTAAACAGCTACCAGCTCTTCCCTCTTAAGGTTCCCTGTCTGGCTTCCTTTTTTCTTTTCTTTTTTCTGTTTGGGGATTGATCCCAGAGCCTTCTTCATGCTAGGCTAGCACTCTACCATTTGAGCTATGCTTCCAGCCCTGTTCTTTTCATTTTGTTTTTTTGACAAATAGTCTCACTACCCTTTGCCTTGGCTGGCCACAAATTCGTGATCCTCCTGAGTAGCTGGAATTACAAGTGTGGGACACTATACTGTCAGTCTGCCTACTTTCTTCCAGTCCTATGGCTTTCCCTTACCCTTCAGGCCAGCATTAGAACAGCCAAAGACTAATGGTTCTCCCTTACATGCTGGATGGCATTCCCCAAAATACCACTGGGATGTGTTGCTCCACTGCATTCTGTAGCTGCCTGCTACTCCCAGGACCAATTCCATCACCCAGGCATTGATGACTTTATACAAACTCCGCAAGCCAGCCCAAGGGCAGATCCCTGTGTGCATTGCTCCTCTCTGCCTCATCCTTCCATGACTGGGGACTGCCCTTCACTTTGACTCTGGGGATCCCCTTACCATCGGGACTTAACAATCTCCAGGAAACCCATCCTCTCTTTGAACGGCTCACATAGCAGCTCACTGGGTGCTCTCTGCCGCATGTGACTTCTGGCCCATCAGCACTCAAAGCTCCATTTCTTCTGCAGCTTGGTATCCTATGAAGGGAAGCCTTGCTTCCACTCATGTGTTAAGCATCGACTGTGTACCAGGCACTGGTCTATGTATTGGAGATTTAACAGAAAATGACAGAAAGAAGGTTCCTGCAACTGGGGAGTTCACATTTTTGGGGGTACAGACAGGGCATGGAAAGCAATAAACGAGTAAACAAAATGGGCCACCATAGTGGCTTAGGACCATAATCCCACCTGCACAGGCTGCAGCAATTGCAAAGATCACAGTTGGCGGTCACATAAGGCAAAAAATTAGGAAGACCCCCATCTCAACAAAAAAGATGGGCATGGTGGTGTGTACTTGTTATTCCAGCCATGTAGGAAATGTAAGTAGGAAGATCAAGGTCTAAGCCAGAGCTAGCAGAGTGACTCAAGTGTTAAAAGTCCCTGCCTAGCAAGCATGAGGCCCTGAGTTCAAACCCCAGTACCACCAAAAAAAAAAAAAAAAAAAACCCACAAGGTTCAAACCAAACCAGGCAAAACCATGAGACTATCCAAACAATTACCAAAGCATAAAGGGTTGGGGGTATGGCTCAAGCAGTAGAGTGCCTGCCTAGCAATTGTGAGGTTCTAAGTTCAAATCCCAGTATTGCTCCCACCACACACATACACACACACACAAATACACCAAATTGAGTAGTTACACAAACATCAGGAGATTAAACAAAGTCCTGGTATACAAAAAAAAAAAAAAAAAACCCAATTCAATCTGATAACTGATTAGCTTCTGACCAATTTTAGCCTCCTCTAACTTAGGGGAAGGGGCTCACTTCGGTGCAGTGGTTCTGTCTGAGATGGTGACATTTGTGTTGAGATGTAAATGATGAGAAACAGGGGCCGTGTGGAGGCCAGGGTGTGCCAGGGTGTGCCTTGCACTCTGAAGGGTGTAACTCTAACATGAGAAAGGCCAGCACTGTGCAGAGATAGAAGCCAGGCTAGAGACCACACGAGACCCGGAGAGCACGTGCTGAGGGCAGGCTGTAGGTTCAAAGGCAACGGAAGGGCTCACACAAGCGGTCTAAAAGCTGACTCTGCTGCTGGGTGGAGGATGGGTGGGACCAACAGAGAGTTCAGAGGCCAGCTGGATGGGTGTGCAATTGTAAGACTTGGACTAGCTCAGCCATAGAGGATTGGGTGACCAATGGCCACCATTTGCCTGGGGGATTTCCTGGGACAAGGGACCTTCAGTGCTAAAATGAGAATATTGCTGGAAAGCATGGACAGTTGGCCACCCTTGGCCACTGTGGGTTGGGCTGAGTCCACCTCACTCACTGCCAGGCAGGATGGAAAGGAAAGAAAGAAATGTAGGGGGATGGGTGGGAGTATGGCTTGAAAAAGTGAGTGAAAGGTGGCGCTGTTGACAGGGATGCAGGGAGTGAGACAGAAACCAGGTCAGGGAGAAAGTCAAAGTTCAGCTTTCCCAGCTCCCACAATGAGCTGCAGATATCTCTGCCAAATGGCAAAGCCACTATTACAATGCTGGAGAGCCCCATGGCTGTCCCAGCTCCATGGAGACAGAAAGCAGCTATGAAAATAAGCATCCAATCCACAGCAACCTGGGATCTGGAATTACTGGCTGACAGCAGCAGACAGATGGGCCCATCCTTTCCAGGAAGAGAGACACCTCCATTTCCTGCAGATAGGGTGCTAGTGAAATACAGAGGTGGGCAGGGGACTCTGCAGTCTCCTTGCTCACCCCAACTCCAGCAATCTTCCTCCCACAGCAGTCCCAAGAGAGATACATGCCTCCCTTGGAGGGCTCTCACCTCCTGCATTTCCCCAACAAACCCAAGGGCTCCTTCTCTTTTCTGCTGCCACAGACACCTGCTTACTCCTGCTGCAAGAAAAACCAGAAGGTTCGCTGGGGTTCAGAAGGGATACCCTCCAATCAACATCTTATCTTACAGAAAACTCATTGAACCACCACCAACTTCTGTTCGTCAGGCTGGATCATCCCAAGAAGCTTGGCGACATTGCCAGTTACCCTGGGCACTTTTGAACTTGGAGCCCTCTGAATATTTTCATTACCTATTCAAAATTAAATGCTAAACACCTGAGCACAGGTTGACACATACATACTTGTAGTCCCAGCAATTCAAAACGCTGAGGTAGGAGGATCCTTTGAGTCCAGGAACTCGAGACCAGCCTGGGCAATTAGAGTGAGACCCCATTCCCCAAAAATGCTATGGTTAAAGTTCAAAGTTTTGCTGGGTACTAGTGGCTCATGCCTATAATCCCAGCTACTCAGGAGACAGAGATCAGGAGGATTGAGGTTCTAAGCAAGTCCAGGCAAATAGTTATCAAAGCTCTATCTCGAAAAAAAAAAACCTTTCACTCGAAGGGCTGGTGGAGTAGCTCAAGATGTAGACCTAGTGCTGCAAAAAAAAAAAAAAAAAAAAAACCTCAAAATTTTTAAAAGAAAGACTTGAATTAGAAAGGCTGGGACTTAGACTTAGCATCAGGGGAACACTGGAGTAGATCAGTTCTGGTGGGCCCCAGAATGTACTTCCCAGCTGGCAGGTGAGCCAGCCTCCCCAGGGCTAATTCCCTTGGGTCCGCATTCTGTATCACCTAGATAGATGACTTCCTGCTAATATCAGATAGGCTTGGGGCAACACTGAGCCTAGAAGGTTTTCTTGGGGGCCTCAAACGGTCCAGACCCAAGAATAGGTTTCACAGGGCAGCTCCTGAGACTGCTGTGGAGGTGTGACCAGCCTGACAAATACCTTAATCCTCTCTCAGTCCACTGGAGAGGAAAAAGGGCTGTCACACTCAGGATTACTGTGGCATCTGGGGGGAGGGAGGGGTGCAAACCCACAGCCCTTCTGAAAGAAGCTCATTTCCTCCGTCCTGGTTGGGTCACAGAGCATTGTTCTAAAATGAGACCTGGGATAGTGCAGTGGGGTGGGGAGTGGCCCAGATAAAGACTCCAGAGCCCTAAACGCACACTCTGGCTCGGTCCCTGGTGGGGGGCATTGAGAAGACCTCACATTGCTGAACCTCTGCACTGTCTGTGAGGTGAAGGAGAGGGACTGATATTTGTGAACTCTGACACCCCATCCTATCCTTGTCCTCCCACTGTCTCCTCCTTCCCTGGGTCCCAGTCTCACACCCCTACATAGGAGTCCCAGCTAGCAGGCAGTGTGCTGGTCACCTCTCCCTGCTCCAGGGAGCCAGCCCTTCATTCCTTTTGTGCCCCTTCCAACAGAGAAGAAAGCCCCCAATTCTGCATGTGCTGCCTCCCCCTCATCCACCCTCCTTCTTCACCATCTCCAGGGTTGCCTGAACCAGTGATGCTCGCTCCTGCTTCTTGCTTCATATTTGCCATCTCCTGCAGGAGTCTCTGAGACCCTTACAACTGGGGGTGACCCCAGGCTAGATCAGCTCTCTTGAGTTTGGTCTGGAGACCTCATTATCTTAAGCCAATATGGAAAGGTAGTTTAGGGCAGGTAGGGGCTTATGAACCCAGTGGCTGGGGCTCCAGTCCTATGAGAGGTCCTCCACCTGTTTGCAAAGTGCTCTCCTCCCCAAATTCACATTGCTACAGTGCTCAGATTGTCTCTGCCCCGCCCCCTGTCTGGCCTCATCTGATTGGACCAGAGGAGACACCTGTCCTGAGCTGGACCAATAAGCTGCTTACCAGGAACTACAAAATTGTGCTAAGAGATTTCAGTTTCACCATGACTGACCGATTGAAATCCTAAGTCCTGTGTACAGCCCTTTTCTACCCTATTAACTTATACATGGAGAAAGTCAGCTTTCAGAAACAGAAAGAAAAGAATGACGCAGAGGCTCAAAATAGGTCTTAGGACAGTTCCATAGGCTCTCCTGCCCCCAATCATTCCAGGGCAAGGTCTGGTGAGTTGCAAGTTTGTTTCTTTTTGGCTGTATAGTGCCCATCACCTTCCAATTTACCCCCATTTCCACTGTGACTGCTATGGTCTGGTGTTTGTGCCTCCTAAATTCACCTATGCAAATCCTAATCATAGGTGGGGGTGCCTATGGGACCTGGGGGAGGTGATTAGGTAATGAGGATGGAGCCATGATGCATGGGATGAGTGCACATATAAAAGGCTCTAGAAAGATCCTCCAGCCATGCACCATGTAAGGACACAGGGAGAAGACACTGTCTGCTAACCAGGAATTTGACCCTCACCAGACATCAAATCTGCCAGTGCATTGACCTTGGTCTCCCCGCCTCCAGGACTGTGGGAAATGAACTTAAATCCCTTCCATTCTATGAGCTTTTCCACAAGCTCCAAAAACAGTCCCTCTTTTCTTGACATAACCAAAATCACTTTCTGTTGCTCACAACTAAAATACCCCTAAGCATAAATATTCCATGAAACATGGTGTGTGAAAAAAAAATTCAGACTAAGTTGAGTAAGTGCCACCAGAGACATTTCACCTCTCACACACATGGCCAAGGGACTCCCTGACATCTTAGGCAGTTGCTATTCTATTTCAGATTCATTTCTCACAGGCTGGACCGAGCAGTTTCCACCCAAGCTATGAATGAATAGTAGGTGAACAGGCATTGTAGCTTGGATGATAGAAAAGAGCTGATAGTCTGGCCAAAATGAAGAGAGAAAAGTCAAACAAGGCAGAGACGACCAAGAACTCAACATGCATGATGGTTTGTGTAGAGGGGAAAAAATCTTCATGAGTTTAGTAAGATGGATCAGTAACCCAGTATAACACTGTTCCTAATGACAGGAGTCATTCAGAGTAGTTCAATTTTCTGATGTCATCTATTTTCATATGGAATAAAACTAAATAATTCATTTTAGTAAACTTCTAACCCAAATGTCTACCTTAGCTGGCAGAGTGGCTCAAGTGGTAATAGCGCCTGCCTAGGAAGCATGAGGCCCTGAGTTCAAACCCTAGTGCTGCCAAAAAAACCCCAAAATGAAGATAACCCAAATGTCTAACGTTAAAAAAAAAGTCTGGGGCTCTGTAGAAGGTTTATATTTGTCACATACACACACATTTGTTCATTTCTTCATTCAGCAGGTGGTTATCGAGAGCTTACCACAGACCAGGCACTGTCCTGTGTGCTAAGGACAGAGGTGACAAGCCAGATGAGATGGCTGGCACTAACATTCCAGATGAGGAAGAGAGCATCTCAAGGAAACAGCGAAATGAACAAGACAATAAGTAGCAGACAGCGGTGAGCACTATGAGCTCCATGGAGACACATCAGAACGATGTCATGGATGGGGCCTGCATTCGGAATAATTGATATGGGGAGGTCATGAAAGACTCACTGAGGAGGAGACATTTCAGGTCATTCCCTTCCTCACTTCCTGTATCTCCATCCCACCTTCCTGCATCCCACAGGTGCCTCTTCCCTGTGGAAGACTCCTTGCCTCAGAGAACAGCTTCCCTAACCTGAGGAGAAAACAAAAGGACCTCATTCCTTTCCCAAAATGATATTTGAGAATTCTAGAAGAAAGTGTTTGCAGTACTTGACAGCCAATTGGCTGTACTCTAGGACTCAGTGACACTGTCAGCAATGGGCAAGGGCTCCCATAGAGAAGATGGCTCTCTGCCTTCTGATTTAGCAATCAAGGGCTCTGCCCAGCAAGAGTTAATAAGCAAACAAGGACTGACACTAATTCCACAGAGGCTTTGCAGCTATTTTATTTGGATGCACTCTACACCCAGTCATCCTGAAACGACCTCGAGTAGAGACTTTCGTGTCTCTACTCTTGTCTTTGACAAGAAGCCTCTCAGCAATTCCTCCAGCATCAGCCACTGTCCTGTTTGTCTCCCAAACTCAATTTTTGATCCCACTCAGGCCCTGAGAACTGCTGCTTTCTTTGCAAGGTAACTTTTGTGCATTTGGACACCTGCCATCTTACCCTACAGGCTGGTTATAAAACTTTCACCCGCTTCTGGAAAAATCCTGGAACAGATTCCAGTTTCACTTCATGTGTCACAGGAATGTGAAAAATTGCATTTAATAAGATGCTTGATTAAGGTTTTAGAACCCAAATCAATTTGTCATTCTTCAGTCCCCAGAACAAAGCCTGTCAAGACATGGAAACACATTTACATCAAGTCCTGTCTTAGATAGGAGTCTTTGTTTGGCTGTGTCCATGCACACCAGGGTGGGTGACTATAAGAAGTCCTAACATCAGTTCCCATTCATGAAGTCCCTAAGGCCAGCTCAGATCCTGTGGCCTTCCGGGGACACAAGTTCTCGGAGACAGCCGGTCTCGGACAAAAGGCAACAGCTCCATGGAGAGAGGAGAGAAAAACTGTACCACCCACCAGAGCCTGTTGTGTAATTCAGCATCCAGTGCCCTGCCGTGCAATGGCAGGACTCAAGACCCAAGTTCATGAGCAATTACTGAGTAAAAGGTGTGTCACCACATCATTTAATGTATCCGTGGAAAAACCTCTCTTTTGGGTGGAGGCGTGGCTCAGCAGTACAGTACTTACCTGGGGGTGTGCTTCACCCCCAGCACAGAAAAGAAATCTCTTTTGATCTCCCCCTGCCAAATGCTACAGCAGCACATTTGCAGGGCAAGCTAAGGAGGAAGCCGCACAGCCACCAGCTTTGGGACCGAGGCCTCTGGCTCCCAAAC
Organism: Castor canadensis; assembly: GCF_047511655.1. Classification (NCBI taxonomy): domain Eukaryota; kingdom Metazoa; phylum Chordata; class Mammalia; order Rodentia; family Castoridae; genus Castor; species Castor canadensis. The sequence continues at coordinate 135,402,970 of NC_133394.1, forward strand.
CCAGCCAAGAGAGACATATGGCTTCAGCGATGGAGACCCAAAGGGTTGGAGTCCTCGTCCCAACATGGAAAGGAAGACAACACACTGCTTTGGACCAGTGCTGGGTGACTTGAACACTGGTGTGTGTTTCAAAGACAAGAATTCCCCCGAGTCCCCGGTGTGATGTGGTATACATGAATTCCTAAATAGTTTCCCTCCATTACTGCCGAAGTGGAACTAAGAGGTCTATAAAGCGTGAAATGAGAAGGGGCTCGTGGTTTTAACGCTAACCACTGCCCAGGTGAGTGGCCGGGGCCGCCATGCACGCAGAGCTCCCCACCTGAATCTCATTAGCCGCTATTTAGTGTAAAGTCTGCTTTCTAAGTAGAGAATGCTCTGGGCACCACCATCTTTTTCCTCCTGCTAATCATTTCAAGGACTTGTTTGTGTACACGAGGTGACTAGGAAGCAATTAAGCCATTAAGGTTATTTTTAAAATTTAAAAACGCAGCTTGACTGCAGAAGGCTCCTCCTTCCCTTCCCTCCTCCTACTCATCTAGGCTCATCTATGAAACGTGTAAGTAAATAAACTGGTGAGAAAATCTAGGGAAATTATTTTTGTTTTTAAAATACAGTTGTATTCTAGTGATTAGCACTGATGACAACTGAAAAGTATTTTAAACCATACATTTCCTTCATTCAAGTCATGCATCAGAGGTAGAATAACCAACCAATTCACTTGCCTTTGGATCTTTCTTTGACTGATTTATTTATTTTGGTTTTTGTTGTTTGTTTTGTGATATTGGGGATTTCACCTGGGGGCTAGTATGCACAAGTCCCCCCCCCTCCACTTTTGAGACAGGGCCTCAATAAATTGTGCAGCTTGGCCTTCAATTCACAATCCTCCTGCCTCAGCTCGGATTACAGGCGTGTAATGCCACACCCGGCTTTACTTTTGACTTTTCTAACTCTGCCTGTTTCTACTAAAACTGTTGGAGACTGGGTGTGGTGATTGGGATAGAGCAGGGTGGGGAGGAAGGAGAGGTATGGGTACTGTGGGGAAGAAAAATGGCATTTGAGCATAATTTCTCATTCCAGTTGACTTTCTCTTTGTGTCCATTTAACTGCTCAAAGTCAGAGCCAATTAGTCACCTTGGAATCTTCTTCTAACTCCAATACCCACTTACCTCTGTCAAAGCCAATCACCCACTGGCCTGAGGTCCAAGTCTGAGCTAAGGCTGAGCCCAAGCCCTTTCCCCAGGTCAGGTAGTGCTGCTCCTGCTGTGTCTGTCCAGGGTAGCAAGCACACCCATCCATCCCTGGACTCCCTGGCCCCATGCTGTCTACCTCCACCCTGTGCAGCCTGACACAAATCAGAACCCTAAGTCACCACAGCACACAGCATCAACATTTTGGGATGGTCCATTGAGGGTCCTTTCCTGCCTCCCAGACCAACTTGGGGCTGCCCTTGCCCCGCCCCCAGCTCCCTTGCGCGAGGGTCTCATTGCATTTTAATGGTTTGCTTGCAAAACTATCTCCCTCACTAGATTGTGAGCCTCTTTTTAATTTATTTTCTACCTCTCTCTATGTAGCTGTCATCTGTCTACTCACTTATATATTTATTTTGGGGACAAGATCTCACTCCATAGCCCAGGCTGGCCTCAAACTCCTGATCCTCCTTCCTTGGCCTCCCAACTGATGGGATTGCAGAAGTACACATGGCCCTACCCTGCTTGGCTAACTTCTCAGAGTGAAAAAGGGGGACTCTGGGACTGTGGCCATTGTCCAGCATCCAAAGCTTTCTCCTATTTAGGGAGCGTCCCCCGTCCCCCTCAGGACATATGTGCAACACAGTATCCCACACTTAGAAACTTCTCATGCTTGATTGGTTTACTATTGTGCTATCATAAACTGGGCGTGGTGGTCCACACCTGTAATCCCAGCACTCGGGATGCTGAGGTAAGTGGCTCATGAGTTTGAGGCCAGCCTCAGCTACATAGCAAGGCCCTGTCTTGAAAAAGATACAAAATAAAACTACTCTGCTATCACTGTCTCAAAACTTCTATTATATTTTGACTGAGGGGCTCACATTTTCCTTTGACACTGAGTCCTGCACAAATTATGTAGTGGATGCTTCCTGGAACACTGGGAAATCTCAAAGGGTAGGATCTCTGATCTTCCTTTTCCCTGCTCCCTGAGAACAAGATAAAGACCAAGTCCCTGTCCTCTCACACAAGCACACATTATCTGGAGAAAGATGAGTGCTTTCTGTGTTACTATCTACTATCAGCTTTTTTTTTGGAAATGCTGGGGTTTGAACTTAGCTAAGCAGGCACTCTACCACTTGAGTCATTCCACCAGTCCCCAGCCCTATATTTGCATTGGGTATTTTCCAGAGAGAGTCTCACAAACTATTTGCCTGTGCTGGCTTCGAACTTCGATCTTCCTGATCTCTGCCTCCTGAGTAGCCATGATTATAGGCGTGAGCCATCAGCACCTGGCACTATTTGCTATTTTTCAAAGACACGTAGTCACTTGAATTTAATAAGATATACATGTATTTGAAAGAGTTCCTTCTTTGTGTGAAAGAAAGTCTCAGTGGTGAATCAGCATGTCTGTAACTATTTTCTAATACTTGCTAAATTTCCTTAAGTAGTAGAAAGGAGGCCATAGGCTCAGAACCTTTTCCAAGCAGAAATATCCAGTTCGAAATGAACACCCAATACTTCTCACCCACTGGGAACAGGAGCCTAGGCACATCTAAGAACAATCCTTTGGGTGCTTCCTCCTCAGGCGAGGAAGAGGTGAGAAGCCCTCTTGGGGGCCATGGCTGTGTATCCAAGCAGAAGCAAAGCATCCTGGCCATGGTCTCTAGGCTTCGTCTGCAAGGCTCCTACCAGACTGCCTTTTTTCCCAGCATGCATCTTTGGATACCCAATGATAGCGGGAGTTCCCACAGAATTCCAGTGGATCCCATCTCTGTCTGAGGCAGTAGGGTCGGTGGCTACTTGGAACAGGGAGTCTGATACCTAAAGAGCTGTACAAATCAAAAGTGATCTGGGAACAGCGTGGGGTGGCACATACCTGCAATTCCAGCACTCAGGAAGCTGAGGTAGGAGGATCTCAAGTTCAAGACCAACTTTCTACACAGCAAGACCTTGATCCCCAAACCCAAAACAAGCAGAAAGACGAAAAACAAAACAAGACAAAAGAAAAACCAAAACTGAGACTGATTTGCTGCAGGCTTTTCTTCCTTTCATGTGCTCCACCTCTAAATTGTAGGACATAGCGCAAAGATAACATCACTGCCTTCTGGGCACCAGCCTGGCTATGATCTAGCTAGCCATTGCCATTTCTCTCTCTGTCTCTGTCTCTCTCTCTCTCCTTTTCTCTCTCTCTCGCTGCTCTACCTGGAATTAACAGCTAAAAACTACTACAACCTTACCAGGTGCTTGGTCCATCCTGAGTCCTCTTTTGTGTATCCTGAGAGGAGTTTTCTATATTGACCATGGGCACAGAGTGTGATACCACGATCTTTGGTTTGTTGTTCACTTGTTTCGCAGTATTGAGTTTTGAACTCAGGGCCTTGCACTTGCTAGGCAAGTGCTCTACTACTTGAGCCATGCTCCTAGCCTTTTGTTTATTTGTTTGTTTGTTTGAGGAAGGATCTTGCTGGCTCAAACTCAAGATCCTCCTGCCTCCGCTTCTAGAGAGATGGGCTTACAGGCGTGTGCCACCATGCTTGGCTCTCTGTTCCCTCTTTGCCACTTGTATTCCCTCCTTCTTACCCCAAGGACCAATCATTTCAAAACGTCTATGCATGTGTTTATATTTTCACATCTTATGTAGCACTACAGTAAATATACCATGGTGCACGAATCCTTCTATAACTTTTTTGCTCAACGTTACATTTTTGAGATTTGTCAATATTGATACGTGGTCACCTAAGCTCATTCTTTTTCTTGCGGTGCTAAGAATCAAACCAGGGCTTGTGCATGCTAGGCAAGCACTCTACCAGTGAGCTCTCTCTCCTGCCCTAAGTTTATTCTTTTCAACAGCTGGATGCGTTCTGGATATGAACAGACCCGTGGTTACATCAGAGTTTTTTCTGCTGCTTGTTGATGAGGGACATAGTTTAACTTTCTGAGGCCTATGGGGCGGCATTTCAAAGGAAATGCAGAATGCTAAGAGAGCCCAGGGTCCTTGGTGACCAAGGCATTCGTGTCTCCATCTTAAAACACGTACCGACCATGCACAACCCAGCCCTGGAGCCACAGCATTTCAAGGCTGCACTCCGGTGTCCCCAGTCTGGACACATACCAGTGAGGCCACTCAGACAATGGCCTGTGACTGATGAGACTAGATCACTACCAGGAAACAAAAGTCCTGATGAAGAGGGAGATGCTTCCGGTCACAGCAGCCCACCCCTAAGTTCTGGGAAGATGCTGCTGGACTCCCTGACCAAGCATGGGACCAGTCCAACACCTCTGCCAGGAATACCAGACAAAACCATCCCAGAAAGGGTTTATCATTGCCAGGGCTTAACATAGTTACTCTGTCACTCAAAGTTACTGAATCACTGAGTGTGCAACTGCCTTTGCTGTGACTCGGCTCCAGTCAGCAGAACTTCCTTCAACTGTGGACATGGCTGTAGGACAACTTTTCGCTCACACACAGCCCAGCTCTGCCACCTTCTAAGTGTGTGGCCTTGGGCACACAGCTTCCTTCAGCTATGCTTTGGTCCTCTTGTCTCCAAATGGGGAATTACAAAAAAATGTAAGTGCCCAAGGTTAATTGCCCTACTTCTTTGGGCAATGGCACCCAGATTTCCTCCTGGGAGCCACGACTCCCCCACATTTTGGGGGCATGTGCCACCCCCCCCCTTAGCTACAGAGGCAATGTGGGAACACTGGCTTGACCAAGTCTCCGGCCGAACCATGGGTTCAGAGGCCAGCGTGTGACGCAGTCAGGCTAGTGAGTATAATTAGACTTTCATTGGAATTTCTGGTATTCTTTCCTGATGAACTTGAACTTGGAAGGATATGAGACTGGGTTAACTGGAGTCACCAAATTTTTAACCAAGAATGATGAAGACAATTGGCAAAGACTGCATTGCTGAGAGGTGGGAAGAGGCCAAGACACTGGATTGGCATTCCAGGGTCAAGTGACACTGAAGGCTAAGAGCAACTCTTGTGCTGTTCAGCTACTTATTAGTGGATTTGCTTAAGCTTTTTTGGGTGAGGTATTGTGGCATTTGTAGGATAGTAAGTCTCGACCAACACTGTCTCATTAGATAGCTCTGAGGATTCCTGGAGATGACAAGAAATCACGAAAGATTCTTACTGTGAGCTTAATTCCTTTTTCCTTCCTTGTTCTTTTTTGGTTTGGTTTGGGTTGGGTTTTGTTGTTGCTGTTTTGCTTTTTTTTTTTTTTTTTTGCCATACTGGAGTTTGAACTCAGGGCCTCACTTGCTAGAGAGGTACTCTACCACTTGAGTCACTCCACCAGCCCTGTTTTATGTTGGGTTTTTTCAACATAGGTTCTTGCCAACTATTTGCCCGGGGCTGGCTTTAAACCAAGATCCTCCTGATCTCTGAACTCAAAGTAACTAGGATTATAGAAGTAAGTTACCAGGTGCCCGGCTGTTCTGCTTTGTTTTGTTTTAAGATGAGTTCTAGCCATGTTGTCCAGGTTGGCCTCGAATCTTCCTTGCCTCAGCCTCCCAAGTGCTGGGATTACAAACTTGTACTACAACACCTGGCTCCTTCCTTGCTCTCATTCTGATCCAAAGTTGTCTTCGTTTGACTCCTTTTTTATTTTCTGCATTCCTCTCTTTTTTTTTTTAATCATTCTGAGTTTTCAGAAACAACAGGAAGCCATGTTCTATCAGAAATATTTTAGGGGGGAAGGGGAGAGTAATGACCCAATCACTGTATGCACATACAAATAAAGGAAATAAAAAAAAAAAGAAAGAAATATTTTAAGACTGGTGGAGTGGCTAAAGTGGTAGAGTGCCGCCCTAGCAAGGACAAGGCTCTGAGTTCAAACTCCAGTACTGCCAAAAAAAAAAAAAAAAAAAGAGAGAGAGAGAGAAGTACAAAAAGAAATATTTTTAAAAATATTAGTCAGGAGCAGTGACTCATGCCCATAATCCTAGCTATGTGGGAGGCAGAGATAGAGGATCACAGTTCAGGCCAGCAGGAGCAGTTAGTGAGACCCCATCGTGACCAATAAGAAGCTCAGCACCATGGTGTGTGCAGGCATAAAAGCAAGACCCTGTTCAAAAGTAACTAAAGCAAACAGGGCTGGCAGTGTGGCTTAGGTGGTAGAGAGCCTGCCTAGCCCTGAGTTCAAAACCCCAGTACTGCAAAAAAAAAAAAAGAAAGAAAAAAGGGAAAAAAATTAGAGATTTTTAGCTTAGAAAAGAAAAGATTGTTTGGTAACATAATGACTCTTGATATACTTAACAGGATGTCACTGGGAAAAGGATTAAACTCAGAAAGCAAGTTGGGCACTGGGAGTTCAGGCCTGTAATCCTAGCTACTCAGGAGGCAGAGCTCAGAAGGATTAAGGTTCAAAGCCAGTCCCAGCAAACAGTTCCAAGAGACCCTATCTCCAAAAGACCCATCACAAAAAAAGGGCTCGTGGAGTAGTTCAAAGTGTAGGCCCTGAGTTCAAGCCACAGCACTGCAAAAAAAAAATAAAATAAAAAATAAACTCAGAGATCAGAACCCAGCAACTGGGTGCAGGCCAACAGAGAAGACTTTGCTTCAGCATAAGGAAGAGTTTTCTAGTACCCCAGATCCCAGCTCTGGGTTACACCTCTAGGGTGCTGGGTTTCCCCTCTCAGGTTACCTTTGTGTTGAAAATGGATGCTCCCTTACTGCACCTTGTTGAGTTATGTTTTTTTTGTTGTTGAGTTATCTGGATTTCTGCCAAAAGCCCTCTCACCTATAGGAAACCAGGATTCTCCATATGTGTCAAATCTGATTATCATTTGTACCCCTAACACAGGTGTTTTCTAATTTGTCCTAATGAGCCCCATTCTTTTCTTTTTGGCTTTTTAGGACGAAGTCTTGCCCTTGGTCTAGCCCAGGCTGGCATCCATCTCCCTATGTCGCTCTCAATTCTTCTATGTCTGCCTTCCAGGTGCTGAGATTACAAAGGCACTACCATGCCTGTCTAAAAAGCTTTTGAGCAACTTGAATATATAAATGTTCACAAATGTAGATGAGATAATCGTATGTCTATTCATACCTTTAGTGTGTTGCACACATCTTAACATCCACTGGCAAGGCCAGTGAGGTAGCTCAAGTGGTAGAGTGCCTGCTTAGCAAGCATGAAGCCCTGAGTTCAAATCCCACTGCTGCCAAAAAAGGTTAACACCCACTTACAAAATGATCACTAGGAGTTTAGAAAAGTTGCTTTTTCCATCCTCACATTCAGCGGATTAACATTACTCAAGCCCTTTACAGGCACGTCAGTGGTAGTTTCTTTTGTATTAGTGGTTTTTGAGCCATATAATGCTGGATTTGTTCAGTAATGTTTAACTTTTAGAGTTGCATCCTTACCACTGTACAAAAAGCAGCTCTGATACAGACATAGAAAACTACTTTTTACTGAGAGTTTAGAACTTTCTTGTTTCTTTTTTTAGCTGAGTTGGGGTCTACTCTTTGCACTTGCTAGATAGGCACTCTACCACACTTCCAATCCAGTAATTTTTATTTTTGGCAGCACTGGGGTTTGACTCAGGGCCTCATGCTTGCTGGGCAGGCACTCCTACTGCTTAAGTCACTCCGCCAGCCCCCCTGCCCAGTAATTTTTAATAAAAAGACCTTTCTTAGAAACTCCACTATTGCAGGGGAGAACAGGAAGAGAAGTGAGAATATAATGGAGGGGGTAAACTTGTTCAAGGTACACTGTACCCATGTATGGAATTATCCAAATGAAATCCCCTCATTATTAATATGTAACAATTCAAAATAAAATTAAATAAATAAATAAAGTAGAACGAAGAAGGAAAACAGAAACTCAACTATTGCAAAACAGAAGAACACAACATATTATCGGATAGAATGTCCCCTGAATAAGACAAGATACAAAACTTCACGTATGAGAGCATGATGACTCATGCCTGTAATCCCAGTTACCTGAAAGGTGGAGATTGGGAGAATTGTGGCTAAAGGCCAGTATGGATGAAAAGATGTTGAGACTTCATCTCAACAAATAGATTGGTGGTTCAAGTGGTAGAGCAATTGCCTAGCAAGAATGAAGCCCTGAGTTCAAGCTTCAGTATCACCAAAAATACCTCAAACCTAAAAATATATAGATGGACGTGGTGGTACGTGCCTGTCATGCAGCATAAAGAGGAAGATCTTGATTCAGGCCAGCCCTGGGGAAAACAAGAGCTCCTATTCAAAATAACTAAAGCAATAAGGGAGCAGGGAGTGGCTCAAGAGGTACAGCCCCTGCCTGGCAAGCATGAGGTCCAGGGTTCAAACCCAAGTACCACAGAAAAAAACTTTCAAGTATGGTCTAATGCAGAATGTGCCTTAAGACTGGACACCTAGGCGTGCGAAGAAAAAGAGGGAAAGGAATGCAACGAGATTAAGTCATTGTCTCTGAAGTGTGACTCTGCATGCTACTGCTTGCATAGCTCCTAATTTTCTGCCTTTCCAGGTTTTCTACGATCAGCACAAGTAGTTTTTATATTCAGAAAAAAAGAACATGTCACAAAAAAAAATGAGTGGTGGCTACCAAGTATAAGCCATGACTGCAGCATCTAGAAAGTTACATCTAGATAACTTAGGATTCTTGGTGGAGAAAATACTCAGAGGTCACCAACTCAAACCCTTCCATGTGACATGGGTGACGGTAGTGGGTGAATTACAGTGAGGCAGTGGGGACCGGGGGCATCTGCCTACTCTAAAGGGGACAGCTCATTTTCTCGAATGTGAGGACAGAATTATCACAAGCTTTGGTCTGGGTCACTTCTGTAAATTTCTCCCTCCTGGCTCCCTGTTTTTCAACAGTGAAGGTCAAACACAGCCCGGGCTCCATTTGCCTCCTCAGTTAGATAAGGCTCCTGTTCTTGCTAAACTGGTCTTCAGACTTCTGGCTTCTGTTGCCAAACTCCAGCTCTTGATTGCTCTCTTCCTCCTCACTCTCCACAGCCTTTCTGAAATCCGGTTTCAACAGTAAGATGTAGATCAGTATTCCCCAAACAACTTTCCACGGAACCCAACTTCTAAGAGATGCTCTGTGAAAACAAAGGGGAAGGGTTCTGTGGCTCAATGTCTTTGAGAACCAGTGCTTGGTTTTTCTTGTTCAGAGTCAGCACCCATCAGAGACGAAAGTCCCTGAGACCTACCGTGTCCTCAGCTACCAGCCTTGCTCAGCCCAGCATTTTCCAAGCACATGTGGGCGTGGAACCCCTCCCCCCTCCCCAAACATAGCTTCCATTAATGTATCGCTTTTGCAGATGCAGTAGACCAGGGGGCACAGTTTGGGGAACAATGATCTAGGTGATTTTGAAAACATAGTCTAAGATGCATGGGTGCCAAGTCACTTTTCCTAAATGAGAAGACACTTAGAGGATTGGAGAAAAGAGAGGGAGAAGGAGAGGGAGAAGGAGGGAGGGAGGGAGGGAAGGGAAGAAGGGAGGGAGGGAAGGAAGGAAGGAAAGAAGGAAGGAAGGAAGGAAGGAAGGAAGGAAGGAAGGAAGGAAGGAAGGAAGGAAGAAAGGGAAGAGAAGAGGTTGGGGTGCCATGCTGTGACCGACCATAATCATTGTCCTCAGAACCAGACTTACTGGGTCCCAAGGCTAGGCCATGACATTTTTTGTTTGTTTGTTTTGCAATTTTTTATTCGGATGTATTCATTATGGTGGGGGTGGCAATTCCAACTTATACTGTACACTAGTTACATTGCTCCCATCGTCTCTCTCCCTCAGCCCCCTCCCCACCCCACTTAAAGCAATTACAAGAGGTTTCCTAGTCCTGTTTCGTATAGGTATAACAAAGTCCATCTACCATATACCGTCACCTTAATCTCCTTCATTTGCCCTCCCCCCTCACAGCTAATACTGTCCCTATTTTACAGTCCTAGTTTTCATAATTAATATTTAAGTTGACATTCAAAGGGATATCTGAATGTATGCCCACTGTGGGTGTGCTTTACTTTGGTCTATTCAACCCCTTCCATTACTCTCCCTTACACCTTTACCTCCCTCCTCCTGGTTTTCAACAGTTTTCAGTACACATCCTTATGTCCTCTACCTACCTTCACATCCTATGCTGTGCGATATGACTGATGCTCTACCGTTCTCTTTTCCTTTCCCTCTTTCCCTGAGTTCCATAGCATAGTTCCACTGTTACAAACATGTTCTACTTCTGAGTTTGTATATGATCATGCTTGTTTTTGTGTATATGTTTATCTTTGGATCTGTCTTCCACATATGAGAGAAAACATGCAGCTTTTTTGTTTCTGATCCTGGCTAACTTCACTCAACATGATGTCCTCCAGTTATATCCATTTACCTTCAAATCACATGTCATTATTCCTTGTGGCTGAGTAATACTCCATTGTGTATATATACCACAGTTTCTTGATCCATTCATCAGTTGTAGGGCACCTGGGTTGTTTTTGCAGTTCTAGGGTTTGAACTCAGGGCCTACACCTTGAGCCACTCCAGCAACCCTTTTTATTTTGGGGTGTTTTCTAGATAGGGTCTTTTAAACTATTTGCCCAGACTAGCTTCAAACCTCAATCCTCCTGATCTCTGCCTCCTGAGTAGCTTGGGTTACAGGCGTAAGCCACCAGCACCCATCTAAAATCAGATCTCAGCATATTTTTTTGGCAGTTGTGAGGTTTGAACTCAGGGCCTCATGCTTGCGAAGCAGATGCTCTTACCACTTGAGCCACTCTGCCAGCCTGAGATCCCACCTCAACAAAACAACTCCCCCAAGTTAAAATACTAATATCATATAAAATGTCTGTGCCTTTTCTCCTGTTCACCTGCCTTTTGTCTGTGCATTTGCAGGACTCCAGTCAGTGAACCTCAGTCCACACTCCCCTCCCCCAGCTGTAGCCACATCTAGCTGGAAAAGCTGTTATCTGTCCAGGGTCAAGTCAGGAAGGAGCTGAGATCTTCAGGTGAGATCTTCTGGAGATAGAGCCCCTGTCCTGATCATTGATACCACAGATGAGTCTCCTGTCCTGGGAGCCACCTACACCCAACACTTCCTCACTCCTTCCATCCTATAGTCTGCCCAGGTCCATGATGCCTCTTCAGCAACATGCTTCTCTCCATGCCTTGTCACCACCTCTACAATCCTCAACTTGATCTCCCCGACTCCAGCCTTGTCCTTCCAATCCAGCCTTCATACGTAGCCCTAACAAATATGATCACGCCCTTCTGCTAGCTACCCTCCCGTGAGACTTTCCTTTGCTCCCAGCTGCAGGCTTACCAATGTCCTCACTGCTCCGGAACTGGCTCCCCATTCGCACCCAACCTTCATTTTCCCAAGGGTGCCATGTTCTCTCCCTTCCCCCAGCTCTGCCTATACTGTTTCCTTTGCCCCAAGTGCTCCATTCCTCTTCCTTATCACCCCACTGGTTCCCATTCATGCTTCACGTCTTCCTCGAGAGATGCCTTCCTGACCCTCACCTCTGGGTAAGGTCCCTTCACGGGTCCCGTGGCTGCCAGTGCTCACCCTGGTCAAACACTCAGCACATGACATTACAACAGCCTTCGGTCTTCTGCCATGAGTGCATGGGAACATCTTTGCCCACCCAGTGGCTGGCACATGTAGGCGGACAAGAAATTGTTTTGAATGCTAGAAGAATGAATGAACAGACAACTTGTACTAATTTATACCCTGGCATTTTAGATTGCAGTCACCTGCCTTCCCTCAGCAATCCCCAATTTTATCAGATGGCCTCGCTGTGTGCCTGTGGTGTGGATGCCAGCTAAGTTGAGATCAGCCACCCCCACCCTTCTCAGAACAGCTACCTACAGCATTTCTACTGAATTTTATATATAGCTTCTTGGTTCGTGCTACCTGGTTTCAGGGATAAAAGATGTTTCCATGTTCAAATTCTGGGCTGAGAGTTTGTAGCTGGGCTACGTCATCGGTGCACACTGGTGCCAGGGAGAGGAGAAACCGGTTTGCTACTTCACGTGAGGTGTATTCATGGAAAATAGACTCTGCAGCCAGGCAGACAAGGAGACACAGTGTCTGTCCATCTGGAGCACTTTTAACAAAGGCACCTGAAATCCAGCCTGTCTGGGTAGCTTCGCCTGACAAAGCCAGATGTCCTACATCTCCTCGGACACCCTCACTGGAGAAGGCTGGGAACACAAATTTGGATTGACAGATAGCACTACAGAATACCCAGTTAAATTTGAAGTAAGTTTTTAGTTGCATATGCCCCACTGGTTGCAATGGGACATTCTTTTGCTGAAACGCTATTTACTCTTTATCTGAAATTCAAATTTAATTGGGCATCCTCTTTTTTGTTTTGGGGTTTTCTTTTTCTTTTCTGTTATCTGGCACCCCTTGTGAGAGCTGGGATTCTTCTGTTGTTGCTGTTGCTTTGTTTTCTTGATGTAGGGTCTTGCTGTATAGCCCAGGCTGGACTCAAACTCGTGGTCCTCCCTGCCTCAGCCTCCCAAGTGCTGGCATTACAGATGTGTACCAGTTTGGGATTGTGAAAGAACATGTTTTCAGATCAGTCATCCCAGCTGCACAGGGATAATGGACCAATTCCCAGGCCTGGGAGGACATATGTGTGTACTCAGAGCCCGTCTCCACTTAGGGACAAGACTGTCATTCAGTCCAGAAGACAGAAAGAGGCTTCTAGCCCCAGCTTCTCATTGGAATGAGCTTCTAGGAGGTTTCAAAGCATAGAACACATCCAGAAGGGTTTGAACAGAATCCCTGGGTCTGGGACTCAGGCTTCAATGTTTTAAAACTCTAGAAGGATCCTTCGTGAAGCCAACATGGGAAACCCCTTGTCTGTAGTCAACTTCCTCTCTCAGGTCACATGCTAAACACCTTCCCCCCTTGGCAAATGAGGTAAACTGTCATTCGATTAGCTAGTGGCCATGTCATGGAGGCTCGTGACCCTAATCCAGGAGGTCTGGTATCTCATGCCAGGAGGGCTAGACTGGCAAGTCCGGCTTGGTCACCTATAGCTATGGGGTCATGGGCACAGTAAAGTCTGAGACACACTAAAGCAAAGTTGGATTCAGTGGGCCTTTGGCCCGGCCTGAGAATCTGCATACCTGACGGGTTTCAGATGACTTCAGTGCTGTGATTTTGGACAGTACCTCGAGTCCCCAGGTTTCAGAGCAGTGATTCCCAGCTGTGCTGCCCTCCAGGAGCCCAGGAGAGGCCGCACTGACCCCACACTCAGGCAATCCAATCTGAATCTGAGGGGCACCAAGTGTGAGTGTTTCAAAGGCCTACTAGGTTCCAGTAGGCTGTTCACCTGTGTTCCAGACCCCTGGGAAACCTGGCTTGAAACTCACAGACCAGCGCGGCTTCTTTCCAATCCATGTCTGTGTATCTTTTTAACTGTCACTTTGTGATGGATTGACAGCTGTCTTCCTTTCCATTGCTGCCCGCGAGACTGGTGGTTGACCAAACCCTGATCCTTTTATGCTGGAAAGTGCTTGACAATTGCACTGTCACCCCTCCTGTCGTTCACCAAGACAGAATGAGCTGTAGGACACTTGGTTCTCGAGATTCTTGCTCTGATAATAATATTCTGCATAATATTTGTCAGCTTTTCTCTTCCTCAGCCCCTTCCCCAGGACCCCCTCTCCCAGTTTCCAAGGTGCACACTCAGCCCCTCTTGACTCCCAGAGTGAGATCTGGACTGCACCTTCCGGAAGTCCTAATCTCCACCTTTCCTCTCATGACTGTAACATGGCAAGAGCAAGGCACTGCTCCTCTGGCACTTCTAATTAGTGAGCAGAGTCCTGTGTGACCCACAGATGAAAGGGCACTGGCTGTGCGATGTCATTCCAATTAAAGTGTCCCCATCTGTGAAATGGACTTTAATGAGGAAGCTTGTTTACAGAGTTGCAGATGAAAAGGCCTGGGAAGGGCAGGGTGCAGGTGACCCTGGGGGCCAGCCCTGCCTCCTGGGGACTCCGCCCTCTCCTCACTGCTGCACACTCCCTGGCCACGTGGGACCTGAGTGACCAAAGAGGAGCCTGAGCCGGCCAGAGCTGGGGTGGACACCGAGAGAAGGAAGAAGGATTAGGCACCGAAGACAAGGGGTCATTGACAGCCTCCCAAGTGACATCAGGAAGGAAGGGGAGCTGGGGGAAGGGTGGAGGATTAGGCCATGAATTTGTGTGTGTGTGTGTGTGTGTGTGTGTGTGTGTGTGTGTGTTCATTACCAACAGGACAGATAAAGTCCAGCCTTGAAGTCAGGAAGGAACCACGCGCTTCCCACCCAAATTCCAAGAACTCCTTAAGCCCAAGATCAAATTAGCTATCAATCAGGTGATACTGCTGCTCTGTTTTGCAGCCAGCGTCCTGTGGAGCCCCTGGGGCTCCAGATGTCCAGATGGGGCAAAGGGGAAGGAAGGAGAAGGGTCAGGCTGTGGCACTCAGCTCACCCTTTCAACCCAAAGGACTCCTGTGAACACTGGATTTCTACATTACAGATCACTACAGGAAGCCGTTGGAAAAGAAGGCTTCCATGCCTCCCCTTCTTCTCCTTTGGGTAATACCCCACTCTTGGACCTTTTGCAGACCCTCTCCACCAAGCCCCCTCCCCGCGTCTCTAACTGTCCTTCCTTCACCTGTAAAGTGGAGTGGTTGCTCTCCTAGTCCCCTAAAATTCTTTCTGCAAACATTGAAGGAGTCAGGTAGCCAATAACTGCTGACCCCTTTTAGATGTACCCCCCAACTCTGTTTTCATGAAGGGATTCTGGTCGGCCCCCAGGTGGACAATGGAGGAAGGTGGGTGCACTGAAGGGTTTTAATGTCTGGGCAAGATCAGTGAGATTGCCTTGAACTATATTATGGTTCTTCCCACCGTTTGTGGGGCTTGGAGGGGCGTGGGTAATGAGAAGGGCTCTCTTTCTCCCTAATGTCAAAAGAGTATACTGGTAAGGAATGCAAACTTCAGAGACATTTGTGTCCTGTCTTAGCTGTGTGGCCTTGGGCAAGTTGTTTCACGTCTCTGTGCTGTTTATTGAACAACAAAATGTGGGCAATACTAGTACCTGCCTCCTAGGGTTGCCGTGGGTGTTAAACAAGTGCTTATGTGTGTAAGGCACTGGGTGCTCCACTGTGCTCTGTCCACCCCAGCCAGCCTAGATGGAGGCCCTGCCTCCAAAAAGAGGCACGTTAGATGGGCCAGATGGGAAATTCATTGCAGAGAAAGTGTGCAGAACAGAAGATCTGAGAGAAATTTCTTGGAGGTGTTCTATCAAAAGAAAAAAAATGCATCATGTAATTTGTTGCACAAGTCAGTCCTGGCTGTAAGCGAAAGGTAGAATGTGATCCAATTTAATACAGGTATGAGCCCGAGGGCTTTCTGGAGAATGAGCAGGAAGCAGAGGAATGTAGTCTTCTAAGAGCCTGGGCTTTGGTCGGGATCCAGCTGGGGCGCATCACCAGCTGGGTGGCATTGGGTAAATCGCTTAACGGCTCTGAGCCCTTAATGGGAGCACTCAGAGTACCACCTCAAATGAACACCACCATGATCCTGTATGTAGTATTCTTAGCATGGTTGAGTGACCCATACATCATGATTCCTGTGTTCTAAACTAATCAAAACTGACAGCACAAGGTGGAGACAGGACTTCTAGACAAACTCACTCATCAAAACACAATTGCACCTGAGCATGGTGGTGCATGGCTGTAGTCCAGCTACTGAGGAGGATCACTTGAGCCCAGCAACAGGAGGCCAGCCTGGGTAACACAGTGAGACCTTTTTCTTAAAAACCAACCAATCAGAGCTGGGTGCCAATGGCGCCCTAGCTACTTGGGAGGCAGAGATCAGGAGGATCACAGTTTGAAGCCAGCTCAGGCAAATAGTTCATGAGACCCTATCTCAGAAAAAAAAACCCAACACACACACACACACACACACACACGCACACACGAAGGGCTGGCAGAGTGGCTCAAGTGGTAGAGCATGTGCTTAGCAAGTATGAGGCCCTGAATTCATCCCCTAGTACTGCAAAAAAGAGCGCCTGCTTTGCATACTTGAAGCTCTGAGTTCAAATCCCAGTCCCACCCCCCCAAAATAAAAAACAAACAAACAAAAAAACCCCAATCAATCAAATAAACAAAAAGACCATTTCATCAGCACCACAAAAAAAGAAGAAAAAATTACAGGTTCTGGTCTCCAAGTATGAAGAAGGGAAAGGAGATGTGTGATTGGGAACATGGTGATGGTATATCAAACACCTTATAAAATACATAAGAAGTAAGTAGCTCCAGTCTGGACCTAGACCTTTCCCCAGCAGGCAGCATCATGGGCTCCATTCCAATGTTCAAAGCTATCCTCATGGGATAGCTCTATGGAAAATAGCACTGTGAGAGACAGCTTCTGTCTGCTTCTTAATTTTCTGGACAGAACTTCAGTGATTTCATCCACGCTATCAACCATGTCAGCAACAAGGATGCCAGGACCCAGGCTGTGGGATGAGCAGTGCTGGTCTCATTTCAACCTTACATCTCCATGGACAGGGGTGACTCCCCACCTCTCTGCCACCCAGGTGTTTGGAGAGCAACTTGCCCATAGTCACCGCAGACATGTGGCTCTGACATTGGACCAGCTGGCGAGCACCCAGTCACACAAATAGCCAGCATCTGAGAAATGGCCCAAAGGAACACTGTGGCCAGGGATGGAGGCAAAGGACAGGAAGGAGGCATCCACAAGACTGTAAAGTTGCATAACAATCTGCTCCCTAGAAATAGCCCGCTCTGTTTCCGAAATTGAGGGCAATCAGCCACAAGAAAGCGGCTGACCTGGGTTAGGTCAGGGAGTGTGGCAGGGTTTAACCCACTGACAGCCTGCTTCCCACATGATCATGGAAAGCAGTCAAACACTTTGTAAGAGGATTAAAAACCAAACGAGGGATTAAACTCCCCAGAGCAAAGTTTGACTTTGTCAGTCCTGTTTGCTCAGGGCACTGGTGTGTCCTGGGGCACAAGGCCAGGAGGGCAATGCGCCTCTGCGGGCGGCTGTCCCACGAGGTAGTCATGCTGCAAGACACCTCCTGAGTGGGATGAATGAGGAGCAGGGGAGGCAGACAGCGGGCCTGACCACAAAGGTCAGCACTAAGCAGATGATGAGCCTCAGACTCGAGTCTAGAGGAAAGAAGAGCTTTCCAGATGAAAGGAGCCTGGCAGGACTTAGCACAGAGGCAGCAGGAATCACAAGTGGAGATGGCATTCAAGGACCAGGGCCCCTCCCAATTGATCTCTTTGGCCCTGGCACGAGCAGCCTCTCCCTCTGCCACCTCTCAGGCCACACCACAGAGGAGAACTTGCGCGTGATCATGGAGGACCGAGAGGAGAAGGCTAAAGTTCTGGAAATCAAAGGAAGGCTGGGAGGCCTTCAGGGAAATAAAGTCAACTAGCAATTATTCTCTACAAAGAAATGGTTGGAATTTACTAAGCTCTCTCTAACTAGAAACTCCTCTGCCTTTTTCCTGCTCTGAAGCTTAGTTCACAGCTCCTTAACTACACTCCAGAGGGCCAGAGGGCACAGGCAGCTATAACTCAGGGCCATATGGCCACCCACAAAAGATGACCAAATCCCAAACCAGCAGGGAGAGAGTGTGGTTCACAGGGAGGGGGACAGTTAATGATGATGTAGATCATTGGGAATTTTGTTATGGGATAAATCAAAGAAACTTCTACTTAGTTCACTGGCAGGCTTAGAGAACACACACACACACACACACACACACACACACACACACACACACGTAATGCCCCCACAATAGTTGGAGCAAAAATGACAAGAAAATATTGACCCACAATGAGTGACCAACAGTCCCGAGACACTTCCGCACCCCGGAAACACCTGTCCTTGGCAGAACAAACTTCAGAGCTACTCTTAGAAAGAAAGGACAGCACAGAGCTGTCCGTGAACACTAGATTTGGAGTCAGATAAAACCCAGTCCAAATTCTAGGTCTGCTCACTCCCACCCTAACTTGACCTTGGTCGAGAGGTATCTCCTCCTGGCTAATACTCCAGGCTCTGGACAGTGAAATAGGACTCACCACTCTGGGCCAAGCTCTGTTTGAGGTAATGAGAATATAAGTGCATCAAACAGAGATCACCTTCCTGGAGTGCATAGCCACACAAAGAAGGCAAAGGTGACATCAGACAATCCACACACACAAACAATCATGGAGCTTAATAGATAGCGATGGGGGTGCAAGGAAGCTGCTATTTTACTGTTTTATTTAGGCAGGGCAGGGCAGGGGCTCAGGAGAGGGGGACTTGAGGCAGTGAGTCAGGCAGACAACTGGGGGAAGAGGGCTCCTGGCAGAAGAGTAAGAACAAAGGTCCTGAGGCAGGAATCTGATTGTGGTTGTCAAGGAATAAGGCCACTGGTCCAGCTGGAACCACGAGTTCAGGGGGAGGGGTGAAGGAGAAGGTTAAATCGAGAAGTATTCAAATAGGAGGAAGCAGAACAGATCTGGATTCCACCCTGAGTGATCTGGAAAACCAATGGAAAGATGTGACTGTCTTGTATTTTGAAAGATTTGCTTCATCTGCTACAAGGAAGAGAGGGTGGAAGAGGTGAGGACAGAAAGGGGACGACACAACTTGGAGGCTCCTGAAATAATCCAGACCAGAGGGGATGAGTGTGGAATGGGGAGGAGACACTGAGATGTGAGTGAATCAGGGGTATATTTTGAATGTAGGACCAACAACCTTTGCTGGTGGATTAGCTGTGGGTAAGAGAGAGAAAACCCTAATATCAAACAGTCCCCCACTAACAAGGGTCCAACAGAGAGCTTTTCAACTTTACAATGGTGCACAGCTTCCCATACAACCACTGCGTTTTCACTTGCAGTCAGTATTCAATAACTTACACTTCATTGTGAAATAGATTTGATCATGGATGACTGCCCAACTGTCGGTAAAGATAAGCATTCTGAGCACGGTTAAGGCAGTCTAGGCTGGGATGTTTGGTGGGTTAAGTGCACTAAACAGGTTTTCAACTTCATTTGTTTAAGACAGGGTCTTGTTATGTAGCCCAGGCTGGCCTCAAACTTAGATCCTCCTGCCTCAGCCTCCCTCCCTGCTGGTATTACAGATGTGCACCATCTCACTCAGCTTGCATTTTCAACTTGAGCTAGTTTCAGCTAACAATGGGTGGGTAGGGATGCAGCCCCATCATAAGTTAAGCATCTATATTTGGGCTGAGCAACTAGAAGGACAAGGTGCCTCTAAGAGATGAGATCACCAGAAAACCAGTTTGCAGAGAGAGATCAGAAGTGAGGTTTCAAGCACATGAAACCCAAGTGGAGATATTGAGTCAACAGGTGGATTCAAGCACCTGGGTTCATCAAGGAGAAGCTTTGAGACTGATGGGTTTGGTTGTGCTCAGCCCAGGACTGGGTACAGACAGAGAAGGGAAGAGTTCAAGTGCAGCTGGGTAAAGATGAGGACTAGGAAGGAGTGGCTAGCAGGGCAAGAGGGAAAACCAGTTCCCCATGGCATTTGCAAGCTTTTCCATGAAGGGCCACATGGTAAATATTTCAGCTTTGTGAGGCAGGCGGTGTTGTCACCACTCCACTCTGCCATCATCACATAAAAGCAGCCACAGACACCATGGAAGCAGATGGACACGGCGGTGTTCCAATAAAGGTTTATCTAGAAAACCAGGTGCAGACTGGATTTGGCCTGCAGGCTGCAGCTTGCCAAACCCTGTTGGATGATGGGAAGGGTGGCTGGGGCTTGTGCAATGTGGACGGTAGGCATGATGTCCTGGAGCCAAGCTGGCGGTGTTGCAAGGAAGAGTGATAAGAGAGCTCAATGCTGCTGAAAGTTTTGAGCTGGACGAAGAAAAGAGAATGAATGGACCATTGACTTCAGGAACATGGCGGACTCTGATGACCTTAACAAGAGTCCTTCGTTGGAGAGCTCAGGGTGGCCTGATCAGATTGGCCCCAAAAGTGCAGGAGCAAGTGTCTGCAAGCTCTTTTGAAGAGACTTAGTTGCTGGAAGAAAAGAATGGAGGTTCCTTTTTCTTTAATCAATGGACCAGTGACACCACAATGATTATTTATGCTCAACTGTCATGGCAGTGACCCTCGTACAGTCACGGCACTGGGCATAAGCAACTCATGTTATTTTGATTTACAAGAAAAAAGCAAGCTATGGGACCTAGAGCTGAGGTAGAAGCCATTTGAAAACGTCTCGAAGGGAGGATGTAGTAGTTCATGCCTGTAATCCCAGAACTTGGGAGGCTGAGGCAACAAGATCATAAGTTTGAGGCCAGCCTGGGCCAGAGTGAGTGCCTGACTCACAAAAAAAAAATAAATAAAAATAAGAAAGAAAGGGAAATGTGACAGTGGCAGGCACCCTAGCCACAGGGTGTCGGCCCTGTGATGAAAGTGGTTTAAGGTAGGTGTCTGCAACACGGTTAAACCAAGTCCACACTGGGTCAGGATATTCCACTCCAAACCCACACAGCCAAGTGAGGTTTTCCTTAGCTGGGGTGATTTATTGGCAGAAGGGCCATCCAGTGACAGAGCCTAAATTTGTACCATACTTTGTTTCCCAGGGAGTCAAAACTATCTCATGTAAATCATCGCATGGATGTCAAAGCCCTTCGTGAGATTTCAAATTATGTCTTTTTCATCTTGACCACCCTGGCTCCAGGAGGGTGATCAATATCATGTCATGATGTCATGATGTGGGACAGAGGACCATGTCACAGACTTCCCATTGCTTATCCTCCTTCCTCAGCCTCCTGAGTGCTGGGATTATAGGAATGCAACACCATGCCTACCTTTCTGGTGCTATCTTGGATACAGATGCCTTACTGCTCTGCTTTCAGTGAGTCTGCTCTGCCTTTCTCCTATTCTTAGTTTCCTATGAGCTTTTCAGCCTCTTTATCAGCCCTCATAGAGCCCTGAGACTACCATCTTTTTTCTGAGGGATCTCCAGGTGCCACCCAACTCAAACCCTCAGTGGTGGCTGGGATCCCCACAGGGCAAACTGTTCTGGTAGCACAGAGCATTGTTCTCCCAGTTCTATCTGCTTAAGTACAACCCCGTGCTGGAAGGCAGAGAAGAATGAGTGCCACAGTGGGGATGTCATGGACAGAGGCAATCAGGGGGCCCTCTGGTCTGTCCTTCTCCTCGAAGTTCCTGGCTGTTCTAGCCTCTAGTGCTTGAGCTGGAGGCCACCCTGCCCTTGCTCTTCCCTTGTTCATTTATTCAACAAACATCCACTGCCCCCCACCCCGTGATCCCAGCACCGTAGGCATGGGGACTCCAAGAGTGAGTGAGACAGAGAAGGGTCTCTGGCCCAGGCTTACAGTTCGGGAGGAGAAAGAGCTAAACAAGAAAGTTAACTGTGATGTGCCAATCTTGGCCCAGAGAGGGAGCTGGGAACAGAGGGAAACCCAGAGCAGACAAAGCAACTTCCTGTTTAGAGGAAGTCATGGGGGCTTCCTGGAGGAAGTGGCCCCTAAACTGATGCCTGAAGGATAGTCAGAGTTACTCTAGAGGGAGGCAGAAGGGTGCTGGGAATAGGGGATGTTACACGAGCAGCAAAGACCAGGCCAGGCCAAGGTCCCTTGAGCCACCAGATTAAGATGAGACATGGTCTAGGGTCTGAAGATGCCGGTCTGGGAGACACAGATGTGGACTTCACGCATGAGGGATATGTGTGGTTTTGGGACCTGGCTTCTCCTCACCGTGGCTTCAGGGGAGCAAGCACATCTCCCCTTCTTTCCTGTCACGGCAGTAAGAGTGCAGTGAACTGAGTCTGTATTCAAATTGCCTCAAATTCAAATTGTACATCAGTGAGGGGAAGAGAACCCACAGGCCACCCTAGGCCATAGGCCACAGAATTCAATTTATGCCCAGTAAATAAATACTCATGGTGTGCCTCTTAGGTACTATTTTATTATTATTATCCTCTTTTAAGATGAGGAAATGAAGACCCAGAGAGGTCAAGAAACCTGCTGCTCAATGTCACCTAGCTAGGAAGTGAAGAAGCTGAGATAGGGATTCTGCTAATTTGCTACCAAGAGGTCAAAGGTTAAAGGAGAAGTAAGTCCTTCCTGTGTAACCTTTATCTCAGCCCTGCTGGGAAACCTAATACACAAACCTAGTAAGTGGGCTTTACAATGGCCTATATATTAAATAGCTCTTTGTTTCCACAACTTTATCCTCATGCAGCTGAAATACTGAATAAAACCTAGCTTGAATTGCAATCTGTCGAGTGTAGGAGAGTTACTTGGGGCTTTCCTGCTTCTTCTCTTGGCTCCCCTCACAAAGCATCACATCCACACAAGTTCTTCATTTCCACCCTCCGTCCACTTCTGCCACCATCTCTTCCCTCCCCACCCCTCCCTCAAGTCCCAGCTTCAGTGAGACTCTGACTTAAAGCTGTGTCTGTGCCACCTGCTGGTTCTGACTTTGTGCACTTTCTTAACTTCTCTGAGTCTTCATATTCTCATCCCCTGAAAAGAGCAAAGAACCTTAACCTCTTAGGGCAGTGGATCAAATAGAAATACACGGAAAATCACTTGGGAGAGTGTCATGTGTCCTGTCCATCCTGTAGTAAGTACTCAGAGGGTGTTTGTTCCCCTTCCCTTTCCCTGTCAGACAGAAACCTTTGGACCTTCCCTCTACCACTCCCTCCCTTCAAGGATAATTCCTTCTCTTAGAATCCCCAAGGCCCACGATTCTTTGATCTTGACCAAGAACCAATTCTAAGCCACCAAACCTAGTTACAAAACCATAAAGCAATCAACAATATCGCTGCTATCAGAAGATTAATTGTCAGGGAATGTGAAAATGTACTCAAGGCTCCAATTTTCAGACTAATAAGAGGGGTCCGAAGCCTGCGATTCTTTGAAATCTGCTACACGATGGTTTCCTGGAAACCCAAGGGGTGGAGAAGCACAGCTGGAGGCAATTTCCCACTGGGGACTCTCACATCAGGAAGTGGCCAGCAGAACTTGGGCCTGAAGCAGCTTAGACTCAATCATAGCTATTGATCTATGAGTCTGAGTTTTCTGGGATGCAGGAAGGGGAGGGCTTTGGAGTAGGTGACGCAAGTGTGCAGGACCCGGGGGATGTGATGCTTGTGAGGAGTGGAACGCAGGAATTCTGCTCTTCAGTCTTTGGCAGAACCATCCCAATCTCAAGAGAAGTCAACAGGTCCGATTCTCGGGACTGTGGTTTACCAGTTGTCCAGCGAGGACTGCCAGTCTTACTTCATTTCCCTGCTAAGAGCATTTCTGATTAGCAGTGGAAGTGTTGGGAGAAGAATCCTTCAGAGTATTTCAGCCAATGCTTTGCTTGAGACGACTCACCAAGAAGCACTCTTTACATTGGATTTCCTCAAGACCAAATATTTGAACGGAATCTGGAGAGAAATGAAGTTCAAAGAGTACTTAAGATGTCTTCGTTCCCTTTGATTTCTCCTACGGGTCAACTCTTGGAATCATACAACAAATATGTCTGCATTTTGCAACATGTTCTTAGGTAATCTCTCCAGACCTTCCAGTCTGTAAGAAAAGGGGCTGAAGATAAGTTAAACAGTTTCCATTTACTGTAACTCAATAATACAAAGTTGAACAGCAAAGTAATCAGGGTGACTTTTAGAGTAAACACTCAAAACCTCTCATAGTAGAAGGAGTGTTACTTCAGGGGGACGACATTCCGAGAATATGTTTCCAGCTGGAAAGTATTGTGCATCTCAAAACACGTTCTGCAATGCCTCTTCCAGGGCTGACTCCAAGTCCAAGTTACAAGGCACACACAGGAAAATCTACTTTTGACCGGAATATGGGAACACGGCTCCTCTAATCCTCTTAGTCCCAGCACCTGATTACAAATTCGGTACGTGTTTCTAAAAATTAAGCCTGGGGTGTAGCTCAATGGGTAGAGTGCTTGCCTAGCAAGCTGGGGGCCCTGGGTTCAACCCCCCAGTACCAGAAAAATAAACAAATAATAAATATTCAAATTTGCCATCCCCAAAGATACACAGAAATTAAAATTCCCCTTCAGGCTATGGAGGTAATTCTCAAGAATGAGTGCTCAAATGTGAGAAATCAAGACATTGCATGAAAGGGTGGTGACTTTGAAGGCCACATGACTCATTTTAATGCACCAAATCGCAAAGTGCCAGACTGGAGACAAGGCAGGGGCTGGGGTGACAGGGTCCCTAGAGTGAGGACCTTCTCAGACTTTGCATCCTAGCCCTGGCTCTGCAGTGCCATTTGCTGGAAGCCACCTTTGCCCTCACCTCCTCTGCAGCTCCATAAAAAGTCTCAATCGTTTATTTTACAGTCACCTCTCATGAGTGTGCTTCTAAACCACGTAACAGGAGTTGAGAAAGAAAACCAATTTGTAGGCCTCTGCTGGACTTAGCACTTCCCACAGCCTGGTTAAATGCTTGATGATGTAGCACATATTCGTGATCCCAGCACTCAGGAGCAGAGGGAGGAGGACTGTGAGTTTGAGGCCAGCTTGGGCTACATAGAGTTTCAGGTCAGCCTGGGCTATCTAGGGAGATCCTGAATCAAAAAACCAAGGGCTGAAGATGTACTCAGTAGTAGGGCACTTGCTAAGCAAGTTTCATCTCTGGCACTGCAAAAAAAAGAAAGAAAGAAAAAGAAATTCTCCTTTTTTTTTTTTTGGTGATACTGGAGCTTGAACTCAGCACCTCATGCTTGCTAAACAGGTGCTTTACCACTTGAGCCACTCTGCCAGCCTTTTTTGTGTTGGATATTTTTGAGGTAGGGTCTCAAGAAGTATTTTCTTGGGCTGGCCTTGAACCTTGATCCTCCTGATCTCCTCCTCCTGGAGTAGCTAAGATTACAGGTTTGAACCACCAGCATCTGACTTGTGGATTTCTTGTTTTTAAAAAATACTTAAACTGCCATTAGTATTGATTTTCCCAAACACGGGCCTGTTATAAAACACTCCCTCTACTGGGACTGGGACAGTCCAGTCCCAGCAAAATTAGAGAGAAGTGGGGGGCTATGTCTGCCTGAGGTTGGGAGGAAGCAAATAGGGCTGTTAGGGAGAACTGAACAGAACAAAAGCAAAGTAGCCTGCCTCCTGTGCAACAGTGAACTTGGCCATCCTAGCACCATTCCAGAAGAGAAGGGGTGGCTGGTGGGGGATGGTGTAGAAACAAGGGTGTGGGCAGAAGCCCCACACTCTCAGGCCCCCTGAGAGGCTGGGTCCCTAGGATTCTGTGGCATTGGTTGTAAGATGAGTCCCAGAGTACTAGGGTCAACACATTCCTTGACTAAAGCTATCCTCAGCTTTTCCCTCTGCGTTCCTATAGTGAATTTCCTGTCATATTTTTTTAAGGCAACTCAATCCTTCGCACTGTCAGGAGTCTTTCTGATTAGCTGGGGGTGGTCCTGACCTCTTGGCCATTTCCCAACTCCATGGAACAGTCTTTGCTCCCAGCAGGAATTCTGCACAGCAGCAGGCACTGATAAGGAATGGAACTGGTGTCTGCTTGAATCTTCTTGAACACTCTGATAAGCAAAGATTCAGGTCCACGTGGGCCTTCCTAGCACAGGTTCTATTATTCCAGATGTACCTTCTACACGTGTGTGAGTTGTCCGGCCCACGTGCTAGCTCACTTTTTATCCACTGATGCATCAGCCTCCTCGTGATACAATTCACCAATAACCAAAGCTCATCTGGCAGTTGCCAGGGCTGGGCATGGCAACTGTGATGAACTTACTTTACCAGGCTGGGTGTGGTGGCCTATTGCTGTCATCCCAGCAATCAGGAGGCTGAAGCGGGAGAGTCCTCAGTTCCAAATCAGCCTGGGCTACATGGGGAGACCCTGTCTCAAAAACAACAACAACAACGTAAAAAAATAAATGCATGAACTCATGGCAACCCGTGCATCAGGTACTGTCAATAGTCCCGTGTTTCAGATAAAGAAACTAAGGTATAGTGAGTTTAAGTGACTTGTACAAGTCACACAGCCAGTCAGTGGTAAAAGCAGAGTTGGAACCCACACTTTCTGTCCCCTCCCCTTCATCCCTTAGCCACATGCCCTCTACGCTACTCTTGAGGTTCAAGAGTCACTTCACAGTTCTCTAAACTACCCACTGCCGTCAGCACAGTGCTGTGGTCACCATGGAAAGTTAATACATCTTGCATTAATTGATAACCATGAGTGGTCAGTGGGAGGGAAGAAAATCACTAGTTTCCAAGGGGACACTGAACTCAAGTGGCTTGGAGGACTGTGGGAGATCAGAGATGTCTCAGGGCCACACAGCCCCAATGCAAGGTGAGCACTCAGAGCACTGGCTATCCAAACCCAGAACCTCCTTCTTGTTCCAGAGACCTGGACAGAGGCACTGCAGTGGGGAGGAGCTGGGAGCTGAGCTGGGAAGCTGGCCTTCCTGGTTGCGCTGGTGCCTTTGAGGGATTGAGTCAGGCCCTTTGTCTCTTCTAGCATTTGTGTGACAAATACCAAGAGACAGATCAGTCCATGCCAGCCCTGGGGACAAGCAGAGACCCAACACAGCCCTGCTCACAAAGAGTTTCCACACTGGTGAGAGCATCAAAGGAGAAATGAGTGGTGTACAACGTGGGAAGTAGGGCTAAAGGCCATGTAGGAAAACAAAGCCAGGGTGGGAAGGGCACCAGCTGTATTTTAAGTAGCATGGTCAGAGAAGGCCTTCCTGATGAACAGAACTTTAAGCAGAACCTGAATGAAATAAGAGGCCAAGTCATGCTGATATCTGGGAGAAGAGTATGTAGATAGCCATGCAAAGGCCCTGTGGCTAGTTCAAGCAAGAATAAAGATGCCCATGTTCCTGCAGCATCAGTGCTATTTTTTATCTGCTGAGATCAAATCAGAGTTGTAAAGGATGTGGAAGTCCCTATATGGTGCTCTGGACTTTGCCAGAATTCAGAATGATTTGTGTGTATTTGTTACTTTGTAGTCTTAAGGAATTTCTACATACACAGTCTTCTGGGTTCCACAACCTGTGAAGGGATGCATGGCGCTCTGCTCACACATGACAGAGCATCACTGAATAAGGTCTCTTAGAGACTTGCCCAAGGTGACACAGGAATATGGTCACAGGAGGCTGAAGCAGGAGAGTCTAGACTTACCCACACGAACTGAGAATAGACTCGTCCTGTAAGTCCCACCCAGTCCCTAGCCTGTTTTCTCTTTCCTCTCCAAAACCAGGGCCATTCCACTCACTGCAACATCTGCTAGGCTTAGAGTCTGCTGGATGCCATGATGCCTTGGGTGCTGTTGCCAAAGCCTGCCTCAGTGCTGCCAAGAGGACTTCCCAGAAGAGGTGAAGTGGCCAGAGCAATCGGAGTGTGGCCTGGGCTGGGCAGGGAGTCAAGTCAATTCTTGGCACCCTACAGATGGAAACTAAGACCCAAAGGAGAAAGTCACCTGCCCAGGTTCCCAGAATGGAAAGAGATGACAACAGTTCTCACCAGTTCTTCTGGCCATCTTTCCCAGAAAAGAATATATAAATATAGCTGGGCGCCAGTGGCTCATGCCTGTAATCCCAGCTACTCAGGAGGCAGAGATCAGGAGGATCATGGTTCAAAGCTATCCTAGGCAAAGAGTTCGTGAGACCCTATCTCAAAAATACCTAACACTAAAAAGGGCTGGTGGAGTGGCTTAAGAGATAGAATGCCTGTTTACCAAGCATGAAGCCTTGAGTTCAAACCCCAGTACCACCATATACATATATGTGTGTGTGTGTATGTGTGTGTGTGTGTGTATTATATATGTTACACATATACATAAACAGGTGCACACACATATGAATACATATGAATAAATTTGCATACATGCATCTGCAATGCAAGATATGCATGCATATTCATGGAGGTATGTCACTTACTTGAAGAGGACTAAAGAAAAGCAATTCAGAATTTCAAGCCTGGGGTCATGGCTCAAGTGACAGAGCACCTGCTTAGCAAGTGCAAGGTCCTGAGTTCAAAATAAGAAAAATTTTTAGAACCTAGTCCTGGGTTGGGCAGTCAGCCATTGGCCTGGCTCCTTCCTGCTTTCTGTGTGGCTTAGTTTGAAGCATATTCCTTTAAGAGTCACTGTAACAGCTGCAGAAGAGCGCTACCAGTGGCACCTATGGAGCAGGGCTGCTGTGATGCTTAGGTGAGGTGTGGTAGCAGCAGGCTAAGCATGGTCTACAGAACCAAAGCTGCTTAACAAAAGGCAAGCACCGTGATATATCACTGTCCTTAATATTAAGCACCTCTCTGCCCCACATTTACTTATCCTACCTCCACTCATTGTAAGAAGCACACACAGTAAATACTCCCCATACAGAGGGAAGAGAAACCCTCCACTAACTGGGTTAAGAAACTTGCCCAAAGGAAGCAAGTGGTTCTTGGAAAATTTTATGATGGCCGCCCATTCCCTGTTTACGGTCATGGTCCAGGAGGGTGAGGAATACTGGTGGCTCCTGCTGACTTTTGTTCTCAGGTATGCTGAAGGTTCCCTGCCCAGAGACAGCACAGGGCTTGTCCTGAAGCAGACAGAGGCCGGAGCGGTCTGCAGATCCAATGTGAGGACACTCTTGGGTTGTTCAGAAATCACTGTCTTGATTTGTTTGTTGTATTAAAAGACAAGCGGACACTTGTCCTTGAGGGCCCAATGGGATGGGAGATAAGAGAAAATGTGGCCCCCAGGGCCCCACCATTTCTACTCCATGAGGATAAAGGTGTCAGGACCTCTGCCTGTGGGAACAGCGGCCCATTGGTCTCCCTGGAAGGCAGGGTCCCTCTGCTACCACCACTGACAGTGAGGACTGGTACCAGGTGGAAGGAGCCCTGTAGGGCAGATGGTAGCAGCAGAGGTGCTGTTTGGTCACGAGAATAGAAGACAAGGGAACCCTTCCCTATAGCTTGGGGTCACAGTTGGCTTGTGGGAGAAAGAGACATTCACCTGTCCCTTCACTTGCTCAGTAAAGATGCATGGACATCATACATGCTTGTGTCTGTACTGGGACTGGGTGTGGGGGATACAGCAGCAGATATGACAGACAGACATCCCTGTCCCCATGGGGCTCATTGCGTAAGGAGGGCACCCCCAAGAGTCAGCATACAAATCAATAGCTAGGAGGTCGGAGGTGATAAGAGCTAAGAATTAGAAAGGTGAAAGAGCCAATGTGTGGGGTGAGAGAGATGGAGAAGATGGCAGGGAGTGACATTCCTTTCAGACAGGAGGTGTTGGGTCACAGTGAGGCGGGAACGTGGAGACTTGGGGCTGTAAGACAGCTCCCCGTGTGCACAATTGTGTCAAGTTTTATACATCAAGTCCTATTTCCCACCAAGTTACATGGCAAATTAGGATAGAGTCCCTTTGAGATCCAGAGTTGTATCCCAGCACTTCAAATAATAATGAAGAGGGGGAGGAAGGAGAGAGAAGGAGGAGGAGGAGAAGCATTTAACCAAAACCTGAAGAATAGGGGTTTTTTAAACCTATTTACTGATGTCTCCAAAACACACTCCTTCTTAGAGCTCCAGCACCAACCATCATTAACAATTATTCAGTCACCCAACCTACTTCATAGAGTTCTCCCTTCATCTTGCACCATAATTCTTAATCAATCCCTCCTGATAACACCTTGCTGAAGAGATCTACTCAAAGAGCCTCACAACAAAGGAAATGCAAAGTGGGGCCTTGTTTTCCTCTTGTCAGTGGAAACTTCCTAAGGTCCTGAAGGCCTTGCTGAAGCTACATGCTGAGGACAGAGCCTCTGTCCCGTGGTTCTCTCTTCAGGAAGTGTTTACCCGGCGCCTGTCCACAAGACAAACCCAGGGGACATTGTGCAAAGCAACTGGCCTGGACACTGGAGAATGTTAGTCATCAAAGACACACACAGCCTGAGGGTGGAAGGGGCCCGTTTAAGAGGAAAGAAGGCTGTAAGAGACAGACAATAAAATGTAACACCTCACCCTGCATGGGAGCCTGAACGGCCATAAAAGCCATCAGTGGGACAGCTGGAGAAGAACAATTTTCCCAGTTAGAGACAAGACGGTAGATAGTAGCACTGTGTCCATGATAGAGTGACCAGGTGTGACAATCGGTGTGGGCACAAGGGAAAAGACCTCTGTTGTCATTTGTGTGTTGAAGAAAGCAGGGTGACACTGTCCTGATGTCCATAAGTAATCGTCCAGTGGCTCAGCAGAAACAAACCAAAACTCTGTGCCTGTCTGCAGCACAGAGGGTGCAAGTGTGGCACAAATGTTAACAGCTGGTAAAATCTAGGTGGAGAGGAGGAGGTGACCATAGTCCCTTCTTGCCATTTATGGGAAGATTTAAACATTTTTCTGAGGCGGCGGAGTGAACAAGTGCCTCCTCCTCTTGGAAGTCCTCACAGTGGCTTTACTGATTGTGTGACTTTACCGCTGTCCTAGACCGTTCTTGGAATGAGAAGTATGGAATGCAAATAATTTTAAAATAGCAGCTTCTCTCCAGACATTTGTAGTAGAGTCAGTGAAAGTATGATTAAAAAGAGAAGGAAAAACACACAAAAATCACAGCTGCCTCATTATTTAAAAGTAAATATACCTACTTTCAAAAAGACACAGCTAGGGGGTCAGGAGGTAATTCAGTAAATTCCATCCCCAGCACTGAAAAAAAAAAAAAGTAAGAACTCAACATGGTGGGTGGCTGAGGCAGGAGGATCACAAGTTCAAAGACAGCCTGAGCTACAGAGGAAGACCCTGTATTACCATGTGCAAACTACATCTCAGTAGACTGACTTAAAAAGCAAAAAAGAATGGTGTTTTCTTCTTGGCTTCTTGAAAGGGTTCCTTGCACCCAGAGGTTTGTCCACTGGTCCCCAGCAGGGAAGAAAGGCAAGAAAGTACAAATGCAATGGAGAAGGCAGAAGGAGGAAGGAGAGAACATTTCAGGGAGTAAGTTCAGAGGCACCAACGCTGGGGGAAAGCTGTCTTCTCACATGTGGCAGTCCAGGAATACTGCACAGTCCAGCAGCAAGAGGGTGGGTTTTTGAGCATGGGGAGATGAGCACCCACCCAGGCAGTGAGAGCAGAGCCTCCCAGGAGGTCTCCTTGCTGGGAACTCTGTCCCACCAATCTCCCCTTGGCCATCCTGCCCTCATACCCTAGCTCCAGGCCCTTCCAAAGGGCCTCTCTCAACCTGACGCAAACGGTAGGCTCCATTGTAGGGAAGTGCTCATTACCACTGTGGAAGAGACCTGCTCTGCCTCTTTCCTCATATGCACTCAATAAACATTTACAAGGAGCTACCAGGCACATGGGTGCACTTGGCATTGGCGATTAATGGGTGTAGTCCCAATCACAGCATGAAGATTGCACAGAATCATAACATTTTAGGGCTAAGGGACCTTGGGGATTGCCATTTGACACCTGGCTTTCATCAGTAGGGACGCTGAAGACTAGGGAGACTTGGAGACATGCCCAAGGGCAAGCAGCAGGTGACATCCTCTGAGCCCAGGCCCCATGGGCTTCTCATGAGCTCACATAGGGCCCTTCACAAACTCTCAAGATGAAAGCAAGGGCTTGGCCCTCTCGGGCTCTCCTCTCTGTTCACTAGGTGAGGTGGCCTCACCTCCTTGTCTGGGAAAGGGGACAACCCTCAGGGCAGGCTCTGGTAAGAACCAAACTCTTACCGGAGTTTGGAAGGTGCAAGGTGCAGGAGTCCTCAGGGTTGTTCTGGAAGAAGGTGACAAAGGGGAGCAGAGGTCTCTGACAACACCATTCTGCTTGGATTTGGTAGTGAGAAGATCCCATCAATCAGCGGGGTGAAATTCTACTACCAACGTGTTCTGGAGTGCGTGGAGGCCCAGAACTCCAGAGGCTGAGGCAGGAGGAGGAAAAAAAGAGGAGGAGGAGGAAAGGAAGGAAGGAGGGAGGGAGGAAGGGAGGAAAGAAGGAGGAAGGAAGGGAGGAAGAAAGGAACGGATCCTAGGGCTGGTGGTGCAGCTCAGTGGTAGAGCACTTACCTAGCCTGCTCGACGTCCTGGGCTGCATCCCAGCACTACAAAAATTAATAAAAATAGAGAATGAACCATATTCTAAGTGAAGTTTTGTGACTAATACTCTTTCCGCAAAGCAGGAGAGGGAAGCAGGGTTCTCTAGAAACAAAAGCATTTTCTGAATATTTGAAAAATACATGCAGCACAGACTACCCATTGTCTAGAGTTACCTGCAAATCTAAATTAATGGTAAGCCAAATCCCGACACCCGAGGCAGGCAGAGAGGCACTTCCAGGTCTATTTGACTCCAACTGAGCCCCAGAACACATTGAGATCCTCGAGGAGTCTGTATAAGGAAGAGATGGGACTGTTTTACTTACCAAACCAGCATGTTGGGACAGGTTGAGCAACCCTTATCTGAAATGCTTGGGCCCAGAAGTCTTTGGGACTTGGGATTTTTATTTTTCAGACTGGGGCATATTTCCATATGCTGTATAATGAGATCTTCGGAGGCTGGGACTAAGTCTAGACATGAAACTCATTTATGATTCATATAAACTTTATACACGTAGGCTTAAGATGGTCTTTTTCTTTTTGGTGGTACTGGGATTTGAACTCAGGGCCTTGTGCTTGCTAGGGAGGTGCTCTACCTCTTGACCCACTCTGCCAGCCCTTTATTATGTTGGGTATTTTAGAGATAGGGTCTCAAAAACTATTTGCTGGAGCTGGCTTTGAACTGTGATCCTCTTGGTCTCTGCCGCCTGAGTAGCTAGGATTACAGGTGCCGACCCTAAGATAATCTTATGAAGTATTTTTAGTGCCCTCCATTCTAGCTGTGACCCATCACATGAGGTCAAGAATGGGAATTTGTCATCATGTCGGTGCTCAGAAAGTCTCAGATTTTGGAGCCCTGCCCATTTTTTGTTTCCAAATTAGGGATGTTCAACCCGTATACGAACAGGGGCCTCTGGGTGGTCAGAAGATCATTTGAAGATCAAAAATTTCATTTACAACCTCTTTCAGAGGATTAGGTGTTGCACCCTTGGACCAGGTTGGATTTAGAGGCCCATCACGCCTCCCTGGGAGCCAGGCATGTAGAATATTCTAGTGCATCTCTCATTGTCAATGCCTCAATTTGAAGCTGGAGCAGCTGGTTGCACTGCATGGATGGTGGTGACATAGGTTCTCCTTCCTCTGAGACTGGTTCACTAGGAACAAAGATGCAGCATCCTCCCCAATGTCCCTCACCAGGCTTCATGGAGCAACTTATCAGGGGGGCTCCCGCACCTCTCCAAACACCTCACCTCTCCTTCACTGACAGAGAAGCTGTTATCATGCCTCACCCCTGCGCAACTAGGTGACGAAGAGCCAGGACCTCCTATGGCAGGATGGGACCTTGTCTCTAGGTAGTGTTTCCAAAAGATGGGAGGTGAACGGCATCACGGGAGAGAAAGAGCTTCACACTCGGGTGTCTGGGTTTGATTCCATCATCCTGGTCTTTAAGCAAGTCAGCCTCCATTGGCCTGTCTCCACTTGGCCATCTGTAAATTGGAGACCATGAAGACAGTAGCAGCAGACACAGTTCTAAATGCTCTACCCACGTCAACCAGCTAATCCTCACGCAGCAATCCTACACGTCCACACCAGTCTCCTCCTCCTTTCTTCCCAATGAAATTTCAATCAGCTCAGAGCTGGGGGTGCAGCTCAAGTGGAAGAGCGCCTTCCTAGCAAGTAGGAGGCCCTGAGTTCAATCCCAGTCACCACCAAAATAAAAAGACTGAAGAAGTTCGTATCTATTAATGCTACAGAGAGTTCCTGGTCCACAACACTCAATAAACTCAGCTATTGTCACATGAGATGATTGTAAGGTGACAAGGATGAGCATTTTTAAGTCCGTCGGTGTGCATTTATAAAAATGAATGCATATGAGAAAGAAGACATATACAGCCATGTGTCATTTAAGGATGAGGCTGTGTCTGAGGAATGCCTCATTAGGTGATTTCATTGTGGCGCTAACATCGTAAACCCAGATGGTGGTGCGCACGGCACTCCTCGGCTGTGTGGCATATGTGTGATGCAGCCTGGGCCACGATCACATCACGTGGTCGCTAGATACAGGAAACATCAGGATTATGAGGGTGTTGCCAGCAAACACACCAAACGGTATTACAGTAAACATTTTTTTAAAAACCTAAGGAGGAGCAGAAGTGCACCTAAAATAATGATAAAAGGGCCAAACATGGTGGCTCATACCTGTAATCCCAGCTGCTCATGAGGTAGAGATCTGGAGGATCTCAGTTCAAGGCCAACTCCAAGAAAAAGTTAGCAAGACTCTCTTTTCTTTTTTTGCATGGGGAGTGGAGACGGTACTGGGGTTTGAACTCAGGGCTTCACACTTTCTAGGAAAGTGCTTTGCCTCTTGAGCCACTCCACCTAGAGAGACCCTATCTCAATCAATAACCCAGACGAGATGGAAAGTGCTTCAAAGGAGGCATAAGTAGGAGGGTGACCTGGGTAAAAATAAATAAGTAAATAACCTAAAAACGAAAGGGGCTGGGGGCATGGCTCAAGTGGTGTAGTGCCTGCCTAGCAATCAGGAGGCCCCCGAGTTCAAACCCCAGTGCCAATACAAAACAAAACAAAAACAACCAGTCCTTTTAATATCTGCTTGTCTTTCTCACACTCTAATCTAGAGACAAGCCAGAGGGCGCTCCTCCCGGACCACACCTACCAGTCAGACAGATGATAATGGCTTCAGTGAGGAACCAAGGGAGGAGACACCACCTGTCCTAATGACAGCAGCCCTGCTTGTCAGAAGCCCTAACTGTGCTCTGCTTCTTTAAGATTTCTCCCTGCCTCACTGTTAGCAAGATCTTTCTCCAGAAAACTGCCAAAGCCCCTTGAGCATCTGGAGACAGGAGGGGGGCAGATGGCCTCGCTGGCCTCACCTGCCTGGGAAGTGTTGACCAATCTCTGCCTCCTGACTGAGGCTCCAGTCATGAGGAGCTGGAGCTCCTTCAGGTCTGTGAACACCTTGGTCAAGGGTTCTGTTTGCTCCTGGAGAAAAGCATGTGATGTCTTAACTGTTACTTCTGCTTGGGTCTGTTGGGAACCAGGGTGGGCTCGGGGTCCCAGACTGCTGCCCTGACATGCAGCTGTGCTGGTAGATCCAGTTAATCCCCACCACCACCAGAGGGAAACATACAGAGGAAACCAGAAGTGACTCCCTTTAAAGGGCTCTAATCCTGTGCCAGTCCAAACTAGAACTCCCAATCTCAGGTTTTTGTCCCCAGCTTTGGGATTGCTCCTGTAAACACTGAACTGAATACCAAAGAAATTACCTCCATAAACCCTGCTGCCTGGAGATTCCACAGTCTGCCAGACCTGGCCTTGCCTCATCTCAGGCAAACTTCCCAACCTTGACACTTGGGTGTATCCAGTTCCTGTGTTACCAGCGAAGAAGCAGTGTCACCCAGTGTAAGCAACTTGCCATCCATCATGAAGCCAGCTAAAAGAAGGCATGGTGTCTGAGCCTAAGACTGTGTCCCTGAAACTCTTCCTTCTGGATGGAATCTCTGCAGATGGAATGAAGAGGCAGGGGTAACAGGGATGTGCCAGCTCGGCCCCAGGGACAGTAGCAGAACTCTTAAGCCATGGCACCTTCTTGGAGCCTAAGCGCAAGGGAGGGCTTGGACCAGTAACTAGGGCCAAGCAAGGTCTCCCAGTTAAAGTGGATTTCAGAAACACAAGAATAAGCTTTTAGTGTAAATAAATATGTGTGTGTATCCATACAAAGGTGTAATTGACATGTTTGTAAAGATGATTCACTAAATTACATTATCATTGTTCTTTGATCTCTCAAGGACCAAACTGTCATAAAACACTATAACTTTAGTATGCTGTCATTATTTTCTTTTTATCATTGATATTAACCTAATCTAATAGATTAAAATGATGTGGGTGTTAACCATAGATAGGACTGCACACAGAGTGTTAGATGCTAAGGACTGCAGCACGGATAAATTATTTTGCAGCCAACATTATCTGCTAATTATTGAGTATGATTTACTGCAGCTGGAAGGATAAAGGTCGTTCAAGTTTTTGTTTACTTACTTGTTTTTTTTTTTTGAGGTCTAGGGTTTGAACTCACAGTCTCATGCTTGTTAGGCAAGTGCTACCACTTGGGCCACTCTGCCAGCCCTTTTTTGTTGGGTCTTTTCAAGATAGGGTCTCTTGAACTATTTGTCCAGGGCTGACTTTGAGCCAATATCCTCCTGATCTTGCTTCCTGAGTAGCTAGGATTACAGATCTGGCCACTGGTCCCCATCTTATTTTGTTTTTTGTAATAGGGTCTCAACTATGTAGCTCAGGCTGACCTGGAACTTGTGATCTTCCTGCTTCTATCTTCCTCACGCTGAGATTACAGGTAACAGGTATGCACCACTACACCTGGATTTTGAAGTTACCTTATAAACCTTTTATAACTATACCAACACTTTTGAACATAGGGGCTGGTAGAACACCTGCCTAGCAAGAGCTGAGTCCTGGGCTTAAACCCCAGTACAACAAAAACAACAAAAATTGAACACAAAGATGTAAAAAGTGTTTAACCTAACAAATTAAAACCATAAAGTATTACTTTTCATTTATAAAATAAATGAGTTAAGCCAATTGAATAAACAGCGCTGCTCACGGCCAGCATGGCGGTGGGGGTGGGTAATCGTGGTGGGTTACTTACACTCCACTCCAGGAGAAGGACTAGCATCTCAAGAGCAATTTGGCAAAAAAAAAAAAAACAAGCATCTTAGAAATGGGGCATGGTGGTATACAGCTGTAATCCCAGCACTTGGGAGGTTGAAGCAGAAAGATCAAGAAATTGAGGCCAGCCTGAGCTACATGGTGAGACCCTGTCTCAAAAACAAAAACAAAAACAAAAAGGGGCTGGATGTGTGAGCACTTGCCAAGCAAGTGCAAGCCCTGAGTTCAAGTCCCAGTACTGCCCAAACAAAAATCTTAGAAGCACATATGTGTTCTATTCAGAGTTGCTCCAAAGGAAGTCACCTGGCTTATGCACAAAGCCAGCGTCTCAGGGACTTTCACTGTGGCATGGTGAACAGATGTAAAGCCATCTCCTTTCAGAAGCCCTGGCAGACACCAAACCCACAGGTGCTCAACCCCTTATATAAAACGGTGTAGGCTGGAGGCATGGCTCCAATGGTAGAGTGCCTGCCTAGCAAGCACGAGGCCCTGAGTTCAAACCCCAGTGTCATCAAAAAAGAAGGGCAATTACAATGGTGTAGGATTTGCATATAACCTCTGCACGTCTTCCCAAATCTTTCAAATCATCTCTAGATTGCTTATCTCTAGAGGATCCCTATGTCACTTCATTTGCATGGAGTCAAGACACAAGGAAAATTCCACATTTGCCTTTTTAGAACTTTCTAGAAATTATTTCAAATACTTTTGATTCTTGACCAGGTGAATCCATGGGTACAAAGAGCCAAGTGTATAATAATGAATGTAATAATGTATTATTAAATATGCATTATTAATAAAATATGTACATATATGGTACACGGTCCACATCTATCTACGTGTGTGTTTATGCATGCATATACACACCCCAAGGCGCAAATGGATCAACCACTTTTGGAATGTCTAGTGAAAGACAGGGGTTTTATTTTATTTCTTTTTTAATCTTTAAATGTTTTTTTTTCAGTGCTGAGGATGAAACACGGCCTAGTGCATGCCAGGCAAGGGCTTCCCTGAGCCTCGCCCACGGACTGGCGTCTGCAATGACACTGTAAAACACTCGAAGCCATGAACGTGTCGCCAAGTCACAAGTGCCTTCCTCCCTCCTTGAACTTCCGCTTGAAGGTGAAACAAGGCTGCTGCCACCATGGAGCCACGGCGCGACGGTGAAAGCCACGAGCTGATGACTGAGATGGTGGAGGGAGGACCAGGCATCCTGATGACTTGGGGGAGTCATTGCACCATACTCAACTCCACTCCTCTCCTCTCCTCTCCCCTCCCCTTCCCTCTGCCCTCCCTTCCTTCTCCCCTCCTCCTCCTTTTCTTCCCTCTCCTCCTTCTTCTTCTTGGTTAAAACAAAGCAAATCTATTATTTCATAGCAGTGTAGGTCAAAAGTCCAGGATGCCTCATCCAGATATTCTGCTGACATATTGATAAAGCCAAGATCAAGGTGTTGGCTGGTCTCTGCTACTTACTGGAGGCTCCAGAAAGAATCCACTGCAGGCTTATTCGGGTTGTCAGAATTCAGTTCCACATGGTTCTGACTGGGGTCCCGTTCCTGCCTCCAGCTAGAAAGAGTTGTCAGCCTTCAAGGATACTTTCAGAGACGTCAGCCATTGTGGTGGAGTGGTTCACAACTAACAAGCAGAGAAAAGGGAGCACCACCATGCTTGATTTGAACAGCAGAATTCTTAAATGATTTGTCTGTTCTGCCTTTTTTTTGGCAGTACTGGGGCTTGAACTCAGGGCCTCACCCTGCTAGGCAGGCACTCTGTCACTTGAGTCACTCCGCCATCCTCCACTCCACAGCCCTTTTTGTGTGATGGGTTTTTTCGAGATAGGGTCTTGGGAATTATGTGCCTGGGCTGGCTTCGAACCATGATGCTCCTGATCTCTGCCTCCTTAGTAGCGAGGATTACAGGCGTGAGCCACTGATGCCCAGCAATTTGCTTGTCTTCCTGGGAGCTGTTAGAAACTTCTGTCTTCACACACACATGAAATGCATAATATACCCACATATATGTACATGATATGAATAACTTAACCAACGTGCAAGCTAAAGTCTTGTATTTTTGCCCAGTCCTCACCAGGGTGCTTCGAGGTGGATATTCTTTTACCTCCGGTTGGAGAAGTTGAAACTCAACCAGATTCTCACGTCTGCGCTCAGCGCGGGAACTTGTGCCAGGCCAAAGGAACTGACAGACATGAAACAAATAAAATATGACCCCAAATATTCCTTTGCCTCGTGACCACTGTCATGCTCACTACAGGCAGTGTCCCTTCAGTTGTAAAAACAAAATGATCTTTTATGTGCTGCAGGAACCATTTAACAGCGGGAGAAAATTTAGAGATTTTTGGAGTAGGTATTCATCAGTTTCTGAAATGACTGCTAAAGGTGTGCCTCGGGGCCTTAGTAGCTGCTATTCCCCCTGGCTGGAAAGCTTTTCCCCCAGATACTGGCATACCTAGCTCCCTCCCATCTTTGCTTTCATGCTGTCATCATCACAAAGGCCTCTTTCCTGACAGCGCCATTTGAAACTGCAACCTTTCCTTTATTCCCCCCCCCCAGTACTTAATCCTCTCTGCCCTACTGTGTCTCCTCCCCACCTCCCGCCCCAGCCCCCAAAACTGTTAGCTCCGGGATGGAAGCAGAATTTTCTTCTGTTTTGCCATCAGCACTGAGCCCCAGGCCTGGTATACAGTGGTGCTTAGTACTTGTTGAATGAAGCTGCTACCAATCACTGGTGGGGCCCTTTGAGTGCCTGAGGCCTAGTGGCTGGACTGGCAGACCCAGAGGCCTGCAGTTCTGAACCTGCCAGATGTCAGGAGCCAGAGGCTCGTGGCTGGAGGCACTGGGCTGGAGGCTGCTTGCCCTGGCTTCACCACCAGTGCCCGTGCCCTTGGCAGCCACTGTAATCTTCAGCTTCCAGCAGCAGCGGGTGGAGGCAGCAGACACAGCAGCAGGTGGCACCTGCTGGGACCCTCACCCCCCAGCCACACGTGTGACAGCTGTCAGTCCTGGTGGCAGGGCCCTCAGCCCTTGACCGTGGTTGGTGGTACGGCTCCCTGGAACTCCTGCAGTGATGGGGGCCACCGTTTCTCATCTTCAGCTCTTTTAGCCCTCAGTCTCTGTCGCCTCTGCTCCCTCTGCTGAACTCTTTAGCTGCTGTCGCCGCTGCTGGCTTCACACTACTGTCACTGTGCTGCTGCTTCTCCCATAGTCTCTGCGTTACCAGCTCAGCCCGTACCAGTAAAGATCAAGATTAAAAGTAGCCAAGAAATGACACTCGAGAGAAGCCTTTTATTGTAACACCAGAGGGCAGCACAGGAGGGTGTCTCCTGGATGGCTTGAAAAGTAAGCTGAAAGCCAGGCATGATAGTGCACTTCTGTAATCCCAGCACTCAGGGAGCTGAGGCAAGAGGATCTTGATTTTGAGACCAGACTGGGGCTACAAAGTGAGTTCCAGACCAACCTGAGTTATGTGGCAAGAACCTGTCTTAAAAAAACAAAACAAAACAAAACAAAAATCCTTGACTCCAAGGATATAGGGGAAAGGACTAGAGAATTGTGAAGTATAACTGTAAATATGGTTAGCTCTGCCTGCTTTGCTTTCTATAAATGACTCCTTCTTTATTGTCCTTTTATGACTTGTTAAGTCACTCATATTCCAGTGTATGTGCGTAGGACTTATCCAGCTTGTGTACGTAGCTTAATTCATGTCATTTCTGCAGTCTTATGGAAGGCCCCTGTACAAACAATATAAAAGTTATTCATCTGCCCCATTGTTTGGGGTCAGCCCTTTTGGGGACTGTGTTGTTCCATGCTGGCTCGAGCAGTCTCAAGTTTCAGGCATATCCTGGTATCTCTCCTTGCCAGTGCTTGGTTTTATCAAATTGTCATTTTGCCATTCTGGTAGGACCAAAATGGTGTCTCCCTGTGGGCTTTTTAGGGGTTTTGTTTTTTCAGTATTGGGGTTTGAACTCAGGCCGTCATGCCTGTGAGGCAGGTGCTCTACACCTGAGCCACTCCTCCAGCCCTGTATGCTCTGGTCATTTTGAGATAGTCTTGTGCTTTGCCCAGGCTGGCCAGGACTGCAATCCGAGTTCATGCTTCTCACCATCACTGTGATAGCGGGCTGTGTCCTACCACCCTAGCTCTTTTCTGTTAAAATGGGGTCTGGCAAACTTTTGGCCTGGAACCATGATCCTCCCCATCTCAGCCTTCTAAGTAGCTAGGATTACAGGCATAAGCCACCAGTGTTCAGCTTGTGGGTTGATTTTTTATTTCCCTGATTATGAAGGTGGTTGACAGCCTCTCTTATTTATTTATTATTTATTAATTGGCAGTACTGGGTTTGTTCTCAGGGCCTCACGCTTGCTAAGTGGGTGCTCTACCACTTAAGCCACCCCACCAGCCCTTTTTTTATGATAGGTTTTTCAAGATAGGGTCTCACAAACTGTTTGCCCAGAGCTGGCTTTGAACCTCGATCCTCCTGATCTCTGCCTCCTGAGTAGCTAGGATTACAGGCATGAGCCACTGGCGCCCGGCTGACAGCCTCTTTTAAAGATGCTTTTGTGGGGTTTATTTCCTCTTTCTTTAGTCTATATTATCATACCTTTCTTGTACTCAGTTATCTGTATTTTCTTTTAAAAATATTTTTAATTTAAATGTTATTTTTATTAATATGCAAATTGGACTTCCAATGGGCTCAGTGTCACATTTCAACACCTGTACACAGCATATGCTAATCAGATCCAGCCTCCACTTATCCATCCACCTCCCGCCCCTTTTTAACCTCTCGCAATCACTATTCTTTTTGCCCATATTTTTTGGCTTCCACATTTGAGAAAGAGCACATGGTACTTGTCTTTCTGTGTCTGGTTTATTTCACACACACACACACACACACACACACACACACACACACACAGAAAGACAATGTCTTCCAATTC
Organism: Castor canadensis; assembly: GCF_047511655.1. Taxonomy (NCBI): domain Eukaryota; kingdom Metazoa; phylum Chordata; class Mammalia; order Rodentia; family Castoridae; genus Castor; species Castor canadensis. The sequence continues at coordinate 135,444,840 of NC_133394.1, forward strand.
CATTCATTTTGCTGCAACTGACAAGATTTTATCCTTCTTTGTGGCTGAATAATATTCCATTGTGTATACATGTCACATTTTCTTTATCCATTCAACCATTGATGGATACCTGAGTTGATTCCATATCTTAGCTATTGTGAACAGTGCTGGAATGGACACGGGTGTGTGGATGTCTCTTCTGTATGCTGATTTCACTTCCTGTGGCTATGTACCCAGGAGGTGGGTATCAGATCACATGGTAGAACTATTTTAATATTTTGAGGAACCTCCATACTGTACATTACAGTGGTTGTATTCATTTACATCCCCGCCAACAGGACATGAGTGGTCTTTTTCCTCCACGTCCTTACCAACATTGATTTGTGGTTTTTGTTTCTTGTAGTTTCTTCATCTATATGTGTCAGCAAATGGACAGATATGTAGGTAATTCAAACAGGATTTTTTTTTTTTTGATGTCACTGGGTTTGAACTCAGGGCCTCACACTTGTTAGGCAGGCCTTCTACCAATTGAGCCACTCCACCAGCCCCAAAAATAATGTTTTGAGATGGAGTTTCACTATGTCAGACTGGCTCTGAACTCTCAATTTTCTAAGTGCTGAGATTATAAGCACATACCGCCATGCCCAGCTTCAAAAATAATTTTAATTGCACTCTGGAATGATCCGTATTTGGCGTTCAGCTTCCCTGTTTCTTTCTTTATTTATTTATTTTTGATGGTGCTGAGGTTTGAACCCAGGACCTTGTACTTGCTAGGCAGGTCCTCTACCACTTGAGCCATGGCCCCAACCACAACTTCCCCCTCCTCCTCCTCTTCCTCCTCCCTCTCCTGTTCCTCCACCTCCTTTCTCTTCTTTTTTTGGTTTTGTTTTAGTTATTTTTCAGATGCAGTCTTGTGTTTTTGCCCAGGGCTGGCCTCAGACTACAATCCTCCTACCTACACTTCTTTGTAGCTGGGATTGCAGTTGTACACCATCATGTGCAGATTATTGGTTGAGATGGGGGTCTCAATAGTCACACCCTCCTGATCTCTGCCTCTTTGCATATCTGGGATTACAGATGTAAGCCACCACTCCTGGCCCCCCTTTTCAATAAATTCTGCTTGGTCAGCCATTAAATCTGACTTAGAAACTGAATGAGTGGTTGGTAGCAAACACACCTGCTGACTGTTTATGTGCTGGTCACTGCACTTTACATATGAGGAATGAAAAGCTTGCTATTTAAAATAGCAACTTCCTGGTAAGGAGAGCGAGGCTTATCGAAGCCCTGCTGAGCACTAACAGAGCAAGTGTGAACTCAACCCGCACTCAGAACAGGAGAGTCCAGGCTCCCCCATGCAGTGAGGAGTGGTGGGGAGTCACAGAGGGAAGATGTGAGTGAGCAGATGGCAGGGACAGTCCACAGGGAGGTGGTTGGCTCCCAGGCTGCTGAAATGACAAGAGATTCTCCGTTCTGGGTTCAACAATGCCTTTGGTGTCTATCACACAGCACGGTGCCTGAGCAGGGCAGCTCATGTGCTTGGGTTTTGTTTAGGCAGTTTTCTCACATGGGGTAACACATGTGGAGAGGAGCCCCAGGCTCAAGACACGGGGCATTTCCTTCTTTCCTCCTTTCCCTCCCGCCTTCCTTCCTTCCTTCCCTCCCTCCCTCCCTCCCTTCCTCCCTCTTTTCTTCCTTTTTTGGAGTGCTTGGGGATGGAACTGGGGTGTCAAGCATGTCAAGCCAGCACTCTACCTCTGAGCCACATCCCCCCAGGCACTCTTAACTGGAACTAAGTCCCTCCATGCATAAACTCAGTAGCAGAGATGAGCCAAAGGCCAGTGCCACCAGGTCCCTGTGCCCTGCAGGAGGAATGCGGTTTGAGACTATTTCATCCTAACAGAGGGCACAGCAGGACCCTAGCTGCTATCAGCGAATCCCTCTCTCATCTCCCTGCTTGCATCCCCACCGTGGTCCTGCCTGGAGGGTACAAGCATCAGTATTGTTATTGCTGGATTTCTAATTAATTTTTCAGACTGGAAGTCCCTTTCACTCCCATGACAGAGAAATGCTGGCTACAATTTAACGCCTGCCCTCAATTAGTAAGTTCATGGTGAAACTTAAAAACAAGGATAAAATATCCCCGGGTTCCAGAGTGGGAGCAGAAGCCAAAAGGAAACAGTCCATGAGGTATTGGAGCCAGGCAAGCACTGCAGACAGGTGACCCAACAGACGCCCAGGGGCTCAACCTGTGCAAGGTGGGGGCTGGAGCTAAGCACCCCGCTCCTCAGCGTGAAGCTGGAGCTGTGAAACAGGCACAGAAGGCCCTCCAGGGGCCAGGTATGCAACAAGGAGTTGACCATCTCCCCGGGTCATGAAAAGTGAAAGAGCCACTGCAAAGGCCACAGACCTTCCACCTGCACCAAGCGCCTGCCAGATGCACGGGAACCCATTTGGAGAAACTACCAGAAAACTGGTCTGGAATCTATGGGGTACCAGAAGCAAGTGCATGCATTCCACACGACACCAGCCCCACCTCCATCCCCACATTGAAGTCATGATATCATTACTAAGCTCGTGAAATAAATAGCTGCTATATGAGAAAATTAATAAATGCAATGAAACTCAGAACCAAGGCTTCCAGAAATGAAGCAATGTTAAAGAGACCTTAAAAATATATCAGTCAGCCGGGCACCGGTGGCTCATGCCTGTAATCCCAGCTACTCAGGAGGCAGAGATCAGGAGGATCAAGGTTCGAAGCCAGCCCAGGCAAATAGTTCATGAGACCCTACCTGTAGAAGGCAGTTCAGAGACAAGAGTGCAGAGCACAAAAGGAACGGAGAGACATAATGTGCAGAATCTGCTTACTGGGGCCACACAGGAGGCATAGCTGGTGATGAGGCCAGGCCAAGTCATCATGTAGCGAGTAGAAAAATGTATTTTATGCAATTTTTTTCTATTTTATTATTATAAAATTTTTACTAGGATATATTCATTATGGGGGGGGATTCGTAGTGACAATTCTGATTAGACTGGTATTGTACATTATTTACATCGTCCCCATCGTCTCTCCCCCCAGCTTTCTAGATGGTTCCTCAATCTACCATTTAATTAGTTCTGTTTTCTGATTAGCATGTCAAATAGTGCTGTCCATTGATTTTTGACACGAAAGTCTATGAATTTTACTGCTAACATTCCCCTACAGAAAGAAATGCCAAAGATGACATTTCAACAAGGAAGAAACCAAACCCAGAAGGAAGGCAGAGAGGCAAAGCAAAGGGCAAGCCAAGAAACTGAGGGCAAAGTCAGAGAATCTGGACAGCATTGACACTGCTGATGGCCATCCCAGAGTCTTTTCTGAAAGGAGGAACTGAAACAGAGGTGCAAAGACAAAGCAGAGTTTTATGAGTCAAACAGCTTTAATTTCCTTGTACTGTTTGAGAAAATAATAGGGATATTGATTAGATGTGATCCTTTATTCGTGCATGCTAATAATTAGCCACCAAGTGAAAGCAAATCCAACAAAAAGTTTGCAGTGTGTTCATTCCCGTTGACTGTTTACAATGCTCTCCGTGCTTTTCTGAGTGTTTAAATTTTTTCATAATAAAAATGTATTATTGACTCAAAGCATGACATAGAGCTGGATGCCAATAATTAATTAAATTCACATCGACATTAACATTAAATATAAAACACAGTTCCTAAAATATAAAAGAAAACATGCAGTCCGCCCACGTGGCTTGTCACTTCAAGAGTTGCACGGCTACAGGAAGCTAATCCAAGACAATGCAGTGCCAGACATTCCTGCAGCAGTCAGGGAGTTTAATCTCCGATTCTCATATTCCAGGAGGATACAGCCAGGCAGGATATGGAGACACAGCAAGGGTGTTAGTAAAACTTTATTAAAGGTTAGGGAAAAAGCCGGGCGCTGGTGGCTCAGGCCTGTAATCCTAGCTACTCAGGAGGCAGAGATTAGGAGGATCATGGTTCGAAGTCAGCCCAGGCAAATCATTCACAGGACCCCATCTTGAAAAACCCTTCACAGAAAAGGACTGGTGGAGTGGCTCAAGGTGTAGGCCCTGAGTTCAAACCCCAGTACTGCAAATAAGCAAGCAAGCAAAGGTTAGAGGGAAAAGTGACAAAAGGCCATGGTGGGGCCAGGAGGAAGCAAGAAGCAGAGTCTGCCTCTTTCCAGGTGCTTTTGAAAAGCTGCTTCCGGGAAGGCGATTACGGCCTGGGTGGACTCCTGCATGCGCCAACCCTGATTCTCAGGTACCCCACGTCCACGTGGGAGGAAATTACCACTCTAACCTAACAAAGGATCTGCCATTGAACAGTGCTCAGAGGGAGGGGTCAGGATGGGGAAGGGGTGCTCTAAATCAGGCTGTATGGTTTTTAAAAGTCCTGAACTTTTTCTAAGTCTAGCCTGCCTCGGGTTCGCATTTCTCTCTCTCTCTCTCTCTCTCTCAATCTCTCTTCCTACTCCCGCCCCTCCCCCCCACCTCCCCGCTCTAGGGATCTAAGCACCCCCAGGCCAGCACTTCCCATTTTTAATTCAGAAACTAGGTAGTATTACGGAGAGTAATGTACACATATGCAAACCAAATGTCAACAAACATTCGGTAGTACAGGCCGTGGGGAATTTGGTTAGGTGTGTTGTGTTTTGTCAGATTACTTGAAGTTCTTAGAAGGTTGATGTCCAATTAACTGAGACTTTCCTATAATATGTCAACTGGTAACAGCCACAGTCAGTTAGAGGTGGTAGTAATGGTGGGGCTGTTCCAGACACTATATAGCTGATTTCCCAACTATTCCGATTCCACCCAATGCCTCTCAAGGCATAAATCTGGGGAAATCAGCACAACGAGAGGGCGCTTTCTCACTTACTAGCATAAGCGCTGTAAAAGTCATGTATTTCACCAGGAATTTCAGCATTAACAGCAACAAGAAAACCCCATTACCAAACCGTCAAGGTTAGAAAAACAAACACTGGCTTCAGGAAGGGAGAGTTTTTGCCCTCAGACCACAGAATTACTGCAGGTCATTCCCTTCCTCCATTTGGGCTTTAATTGACTTTCTCCCTGGCACAAGTTTTCCTGAATTCTCCTCTAACTCTCTAATCAAGGGTGAGCGATGAAATGCTCCAGGGCAAAAGTGAACTGGGTTCCATGGGTAGGTGGCCACCAAAATGTGGTAGATACACCAGCCCTCCTCTGGTTAACACGTGGAAATGCTCTGCCCTGTTGAAGGCTTTGGGGACTTCTAGGTAGCAAGTCAATTTCAGTGCTGTGCTGACTCTATGACTGAGTGTGAGACAGCCATCTGCTCATTGCAGTCATGCTTGGGTCACCTACTAGGCATCAGGCAATGTCATAGGAGATTCAGCAGTGTGCAGACAGACATCTCCCTGTGTGTCGCCGATAATCCACAGGGAGGAGCTGTCATCCTGGCCCCCGGGACAAGGTAATTTACTGGTGAGTCCTAGGCGACCAAAAATGCTAACAGAGTGCTCTGCAGCTGGTGAATTATGGAGGCATGTTGCCTTTGGAAATGGGATTAGCAGCTGTCTCCCAAAGTCACTGGGAATCTCAGTGAAAAACTTTCTCTCCATTCTACCACCCTTTGATGCACACTCATGGTTTTAATTAAACACCCAATCTCCCTAATCCTGCTGGACTAAATACAGTCAACCCCCTTAGAGGCTTTCTGAGGGAGACCCAATTCTAATGCAGGGAGGTAATGAGGAGAAATGAGATGTCCCACGGTGGTGTCAGTGTGTGGTAAGCATAAGGCTAGCAGGGCAGAAAGCACAATGAGTGCTCTCTCCCTGGAGACAGAGCCAACCCTCGCTGGGCATCTCCTTGGTTTCAGCGGCCATTCAGCTCTTACTTACTTGGGTTTCCCCAGAAGCCTGCAAATGCACACTTTCACCCTTGTTTTACCACTGTAGAAAAGGAGATTCAGGGAAGGGGCCTCTAAGGCCACAAACTCAGGAGCTGAGGCCAGACCCCTCGTGACTTTTCAGTTGGTCTACCTTATGGGCAAGAACAACCTCTGAGGTCCCTCCCAGTGTCTGACTCAACACAGAGCTGCCATATTTCAGCTTGAAGTCAAGGAGAAGTCAAGGGAAACGGCTGAGTTGCTGGTAATTATGGGATAAAAACTGGAAACCCAAATGGGCATTGTTTCATGTGTCTCTTTTTATTACTTTCAAGTTTTATGAACTTGATAAGGTAATGAGAGAATAAAAATGACCCAGAGGCCTTTGAGTCTCTTGATGTGCAAGTAGTAGCAACATCTTCCTCATTGTATTTCGAGGATAGATTAAGCGTTAAATTATAAAGCTAATCTGTTCAGATAGCAGGAATCATGTCAACTTTGATAAAGCTTTGCTCGCTAGAAGATTGCTTTCAAAATGACCCACTGTGACTCAATGAATAATTTAACAATCAATTTTCTGACATTAACAAATGAAAGATATGACCTCCCTCCTTTGGAAGATACAAAGATAGTCCTGGGAGGAACTTTGCCATGCCTTCCCCGTATGATGGACTGAAACCATGGGCCAAAGGAAATCTTTCCTCTAAGTTGCTCTCTCAGCTGTTTGGATCACACAGACACAAAAGTGACAAAAACACTAATTCAGCGAACTTTCAATTATTAAGTTGGGGAGATCTTTGCCCCTTCTCTTCTGGAGTAAGCAAGGTGGAGGATACACATATTCCAGACTGCCCTCCGATCTGAGCAGAAATGCTCTCCAGGGTCCAGTTCTGCCCAGGACTGGTGGATGTGTCAACTCTAGAAAGGGGGACAAGCCCATGTGACTGAGATTAAAAGCTACCTTCCCTAGTTAGTAAGCTCCGATACTCATGAAGCTTACTTTCTTGCTCTCTGTCTCCTAGGTCTCATTTCTGAATTGAATGAAAGAAGGGGCAGAAAGGGTCATTGTTTTTGCTCCTCTGTAAGCATCACATCTGGAGTTGGTGTGTGTGGGGAGGGGGCGGGGAAGAGGGAGAGGATGAGACTGTCGGGGATGAGCGAGTGGAGCGGGTACAAAGAGCCCTATGGAACCTTGACATTCAGGTCTGTGTTTTGCACACTGTGCTCTGAACTCTGGGAATTGAAGGGGAAGACACAGAGGAAGGGGCAGTGCCAGCCCCAACAACCACCACCCCACCCACTACTTCAACCATACAAGCTGTGGGCTTTTTGTTTTTATATTGGGTTTCGAGCACACAATATATGTTTGTTCTTGTTTAAAGAACAATTTCACTGCAAAAACAATTTAAAAGTTTGAAACCAGCTGATTTAAAGAAGGGCAGAGAACGTCACAAGGAGAGTGATAAAGATACGTCAGAAACCAAGAGGAGGAAGACTGCAGGCCAGGAAGCCAGAGGAATGGAACTTTCCAGAGGCAGGGAGCGGCCAAGGCACCACAAGCTAGGGAGAGTCGAGTAGGAGGAGAATAGAGGAGTGGCCCAGTGTACATTTACAGGAGCAGGCTCAGGGCAGTGCTGGGAGTCAAGGTCAAGTGCCAGTGGATAAGGAGAGCAAAGTTACTGTGAAGAAAGCAGTGAAGATAGAGATCAGGTGGGACCTGTCCCCCTGGAGCCTACAGTTGTCAAAGGCTCTGTGCACAACCAGTGCCCACTTACTATGGTGTCCTGGACAAATGAGTATTGCTCCTGGGGGAACCCAAGAAATCCTTCTGCAAATACAGCACCAGAAATAGGAGGGGGAGGAGGAGAGAAAACCTATGATTCCTCCCTGGAAGAGCTGGAGTCTGGGTTCTGTCATTTTTCCACACAGAAGATAGCAGTAGCCTTTCTGGGAAGTCTGTGTGACAGAGGGGAGCTGCGTTGACACTGCCTCACCCACCATCTCTAACACACTGATGACTGTCGGGTCAGCAGCGAAGAAATGACCGCCCTCCCCCCAGTCCACGTCCTGCTGCTATGCAACGTAAGTGCTCCTGACTAGCTGCCTAGTGGTCCATAGAAGTCACTGAGGTGACATCATTAGTGCTGGGGACCTCAAAGGTCTTAGATCCAGAGAAAAGTCTCAGGTAGAATCAGGAGGCAGCAACAAGACAGAGTGGAAACTCTGGTTGAGATGGGGAAGTTGCAGACAAGATGAAGGCTTCACTGTCACTGCCACCCCACGCATACCAGGACGTGGCAAGGAGTCAGAAACACTTTCATGGCACTCTGAACTCTGCTGGACAAAAGACTGGCAAGGGACACTGTGGACCACACACAAAGAACGAGGCCAGTTCCTCTGGCTCTCAGTGATCTGCTGGGCCTCCCTCCCTTCTTCCCAACAGATGCATTCTCTGACTTCCTCCATGCATCAGCAAACCCATTTACAGACCACTGAGTGGTAATCCACCACTGCCTGCCACGGCGCACGACCAGCAGAAGGTGAACAAAGGTGCTCTATGTGCTGTGTGAGATGTGAGGTGACGTCCTCATAGTTTTAGAGGTGTTATTACCCATTTTGTAGGTGGAAGAACAGAGGCCCAAAGAAAAGAAGTCGCTAGCATAAGGCCCCTTAGTTGATAAGTGAAAGACCTAAGTCAAGAACCCAGATATAAGCCACGAACCAGTGGCTCACGCCAGTAATCCTGGCTACTCAGGAGGCAGAGATCAAGATCGTGTTTCCAAACCGGCCTGGGCAAATAGTTCACAAGACCCTATCTTGAAAAAAATCCATCACAAAAAAGGGCTGGTGGAGCTCAAGGTGTAGGACCTGAGTCCAAGTCCCAGTACCACAAAGAAAAAAAAAAAAAAAACCCAGATACAGCTGGCATGACAGCCAATGCCTGTAATCCCAGTTACCCAGGAGGCTAAGGTGGGAGGATCATTTGCACCCAGGACCTAGTCTCAACAACAACAACAAAAAACTGGAATAATGAATGGATGGTGATAACCAAGGACATGATAAAGGAACGGTAACTGAACACACGACATGGTTTAGAAACCTCCAGGCCCATTAGAAACGTCCCCATTTACTTTCAGAGTCACTTTTTTTTGCACATAAACAACTGCTAGACAGACAGTCCTGTTAGTGGTTGGAAATTTAGGACTCAAAAAGTGATAAGTAGGCAAGTTCTGGCCCCTTCCTCCTGTGGCACAGTACACTGTGTAAGATTTGTAAGCCTCAACATAACCATAAAACAGAAGAAAACTAAGAACACCAGTTTTGAAGTTAAATAAATGCTCCTATGTGCACAGAATAGAGATGCAATGCCACCATTAAAGAACAAGACATTGGGCTGGCAGAGTGGCTCAAGCCATGGACCACCTGCCTAACAAGCATGAGGCCCTGAGTTCAAACCCCAATACCATAAAAAAAAATGAGCATGATATTAAGGAGTGAGGGTGGAGAGCTGAATGTGATGGTGGAAATGGGTCCCTGGACACTATCGATGATTGACTTTGGAAAATGGGGCATGAGGTATTTTTCTCCTCTTTTTTTTTTATTCATTTATTCACATGTGCATACATTGTTTGGGTCATTTCTCCTCCCTGCCCCCAGTATTTTTCTCCTCTTTGTACTGTGTTTCCAAATTCCTCCAGTGAGCACTAATGGTTTTTAGAATTAAAAAAATGTCTCAGACTTCCCATTGTTATTGAGAGGTTATAGAAAGCCACCAGAAGACCCATCTTCCCATAGGGTGTGGTATATTAGAAACCTCAGGCCACTTTGTCTTACCGAGTCCGAGGACCCTGACTCTTTGGGCATGGTCCCATCATGCAATCACACCTCTTAATGCGCCTGGCTACAGGCTTGAGGCTTTCAGGGGACACCATGTCATGCTGCTTTGATGGACTACCACAGCCAGACTCACTTTTAGCAAGATAATTTTACCAGGAAGCCAAGATTGTGGGACCTGCTTGCTGTGTCTTCCCACTTCAGAAAGGCCAAGGGACAGACAGGGAGGGACAGAGGGGGACAAACTTGTCCTTTCATAAGAAACCACTCCATGAACTCACTCCATGGTAACAGCATGAATCCATTCACGAGGAAGAGCTTCTTAGAGCTCCCCTGTCTGTCACAATGGCAGTTACAGTTCAACACAAGTTCAGACCTTAGCAGCTGTCTTCCTACCTTCCTATTTTCCATGGTCACAGCTGAGATTAAGGGCAGAAGGCTCATTACACAGAACCCAGGGAAGGATGGGGGGTGCTAGCTCCCCAATCCAAGGGAAGCCCCTAAAGTCTGCACCAGAATCCCCAGGGACATCAGAGCCTCCTCCCATGACACTCACAGAAGTGCCCTTGGGATCCACCCAGTGAGCATCTGCCAAGCTCTTCTCCATGCTTACCCCATCCAACATGAGATAGCCGAGGCTTGTTGAGTGACTACCAAGTTCCTGTGGCTGAAAGAGGAAAAGTAGAGTCTGAACCTCAAATGCCTCCTGTGAGTGCTCTGTCTTCCAGGTTCCTTTCAGAGATATATCTTAAAGGGAGCCAGGAGCCACCCTAGCCTGACCTTAGGATCATCATGCTAGTCACAAACAGCCCCTTTGGTGACAGGAAATGAGTTAACAGTTGTTCGATGCTCACTTTTCTTGGAGGGAACCTGAGTCCCAAAATAGCAGCCAGTGCCAGGCAAAACTGAACAAGGTCGCCAACAAACCAGTGACAACCTCTAAAAAAGAATTCATGGCTCTGCTACCAAGGAAAACTGGCAGTGCAGGCGTGATGACTGCTCAGCATCGTCACTTTCAGGAAAACGCAAATGAAATTGTTCTGAGAAGCCAGGCACAGTGGCACACACAAATAGTGCCAGCAGCTCTGAGGAAGCTGGGGCAGGAGGAGCTCAAATTCAAAGCCAGTCTGAGCTACATAGCAAGTTCTAGGCCAGCCTGGGTTACATAGTGAGACCCTGACAAAAACCAAAAAAAAAGTCCTTCTGAGGTAACCACTACACATTCACCAGAAAGGCTAAAATTTTTAGATTGACAGTCCCCAGTGTCAGCCGGGAGCTGGAGTAATGCAGCACTGGAACTTTGCAGATGGAAGAGAAAAGGGGTCCCACCACCTGGCAAAATCATTTAGCATTATTTCCTAATGACAAACATTTGCATATCAAAGACCTGGCAAACTTACTCCTACATGTAAATCCAAGAGAAATGAGCTCATCCATCCACAAAAACTTGTGTACATGAAATTATCGTAGCAGCTCTGCAATGAAAGCTAATTAGCAAGTCAAACCAGGGAGCATCCCAGTGGTCTACAGGAGGATGAATAAATTGTAGTATAGCCACACAGTGGAATACTACACAGCCATAACAAAGAAGAAACAACTGCCCACAGGCAGGGTGTTGAGTGAAAGAAGCCCACAGAAGAGTGGTTCATGGCACACGTTATTCACTAGTGTTCTGAAGACAGCTGTTGTGAGCTTCTGAGAATGGACTGTTAGGTTTTTAGGAGTTTTGCAATCCAATTGCTAAGAATAGGCTTTCTTAAAAATTAAAGGCTAGCCTGGTGTGGTGGCACACATCTATAATCCCATCACTCAAGAGGCTAAGAAAGGAGAATTGCAAGTTCCAGGTTACATAGCAGGACCTTATCTCAAAAAACAAAAAAGGTTAAATTATATCAATCTACAACTAAAAAAAATTATACATAAAACAAAGGCAGTATACTCAAAACTCTTTCCTTTCTAATTATTTTAATTCATGTTCATTATTATCTGTGCAGTTGATAATTATTTACACCTATGGCATCTATTTGGGGGTTACTATAGGATTGTGTTCAAATGCACAGATTTCCAGCCCATGTTCAATGGCCACACCTTGACAGTTTCACATGAGTGGTGGTGACTGCTCGGGAAATTGACCAAGGGCAAGTCAGGGTTTTTCTTTTTTAAACAGGGTCTCACTATGTAGTCCAGGCTAGCCTCAAACTTTCAATCCTCCTGACTCAGCCTCTGAGTGCTAGAATTACAGGCATGCCACACCAAATCCTGCCCCAACTCAGGGCTTAAAAAAAAAAAAAGGAGAGCCAATTGTCAAACATTCACCAGCACCCCATGGCCATGATTCCATTTGTAGGAAGCTCAGAATAGAAAAGCCTGATTCTTGAGGGTTAGAAGTCGGAAAGGAGTTACCTGGGTTGAGTTTGAAAGGGCTCCTGCCTGGGACGAGGCCAGGGAGACTTACGGGGTGATGGTGGTGGAAAACCCAAATGTAAACATTTGGGTACACTTGACCATTTATGCAGATGATGCTTCAATTTTAAAAACAAAGTCTTGAAAATTTCCTTAAACTGTTACTCTGAAGGGAGCTCCCTCTGTAGGAAGTAGGGAGGCTTGGCACCCCGCAAAGTCTGTTCCATCTTCGAGGGGCGACCTGAGCTATGATAAAAGCTGGGAGGAGAAAGTGTCCAGTGATAATTAGACCATGAGCCTGGAGGACAGGACCTTCACTGAATTAAATTTTATATCCAGGTAGCAGTCCTCGCTCAGCCACCTGTCACCACTTTGAACCCCGAAATTCCTGATAGCCTGTGTCCTGTCAGCTCTGCTGTTTGCTTGCACAAGTTAAAGCCTAGATGCTGACAACCAAGTGTTCCCAGCTGCTGGCTACTGAGTTGTCACAGATTCTCAATCACAGAAGGACCCAGACCTGCGCAATCTGACCCAATGTCAAGTCCACAGTCTGGATGACCTTGAGCTCATTATAATGGTAAACACACCCACAGGTGCCATGCTAGATCTGACCATGCCCAAATTAAGGAAGGAAAGGGGTGACACCGTGATTCCTGGGACTTTCCTTTCTCCAGGAGAAACTCTGTTGACACCTTGCATACCACACCCCCTCAGAACCCAGGCCTAGGAAAACCCAAACCCCAGACCTGCCCAGGGAGAAGGTGCTTTTATTTTGTTTACAGGTTTATTTATTTTTGAGACAGGGTCTTGATAGGTAGCCCAGGCTGGCTTCAAACTCAAGATCCCCCTGCTTCTACCTGCTTGCTGGAATTACAGACATGTACCACTATGCCCCATACAAGAAAGTGTTTTTTAGAGCTGGAACTCCCCTTCTCCATCCAACACCATTGAGTAAAATTTCCTGTTTGCTTCCAAAACTATTTGGTTACTTGCAGATGGTACCGAGTAGGAAGAGAATCTGCAGATTGGATAACGTGTGACCATAGAACAATGGCCTGTGTTTATTGAACACTGTTGTTAAGTATTTTCTGTGTGCTAACTCATTTAATGCCTGTAAAACCAGAGGGGATTTTATGATTCCCATTTTTTAGATAAGGCAAACGGGTCACATGGCGGGGAGACTGGGAAATCAGTATTGCACCCCATGACCCTGCCTCCTGTGCCTGTATCAGTCCCTTTTCCCTCCTGACAAGAAGTAATCAAACTGGCTATTAAGTCGTTAAGTGATTGGCACCAGATAGCACGGGAGTGACTCCACTTCTGTGTCTCAGTTACCTGACCCTGTGAAAAGACACATGGGTGAAGGTCCAAACCATGTCCTCAGTGTCCCACACTCCTACCCCTTCAGACATGGCAGGCTCGTCACGGAGCTTGTCCAATGTGAAACTACACTGAGGGCAATAAACATAACTGATTGCAAACGAGCCAAAGGGGGGAGCTCTCCCAGGAGTTCGAGGGGTGCACTGTGGCTGGTGGTGCCAAGGGAGGTCACCTGTCCCATTAAGGAAATGCAAATTCAGAGATAATACCTTATCTCTAAAGTCACTGAGTTTATTTCGGCCTTGGCGGGACACATATCGAAGTCCTAATGTGTGGCCTTTGTCCCTGGAAATAAATTATCTTGACTGCCCCCCTCATTGTCTGAATAGGTGATGCCCTCTCACACAAATAAATCTGCAGCACATCGGTGCACAGTGAAGCCCATTCTCCTCTGAGTTAGTCTGGGGGTGACTGTGAGGGTGACAGGTAGCCAAACATGGAGGTGCCTTACAATCACAGAGCCCTTGTTTGGGCCAGTACGAAGACAGGCAGAGCCCGGCAGACTCAAGGGACCCCGTGAAACAGACAAGAAAGATCAGGAATGCAGCCTGCTGCTCAGAGCCCAGAAGTGCTCCCCAGGGTCTGTGATCATGCCCCTATGTGATGATCACGCCCCCTGTGTGATGATCACGGCCTCCACTGGAGCCCCACACCACCACGACGTCTCAGTGTCAGCCACATTTCCCAGCCAAACCTGGAAGCCAACCTGAGTCAGTCTTGGGCTGCAGGGGACAGCAGGGCTTCAGTGTGGCCGAGAGATAATCCCAGGGACCCAGCTCCTGGAGCTTCGGCCAGAGCTCAAGGGACAGCCAGGCAGAGCCCAAGAGGACCCAAGATGCTTTTCGTCTTCCTGGATCCAGCCTCTTCTCTTCGCTTTCCATCCTCTCGAGAGAGCAGAAGCACGTGGTGTTGAAGGATGGGCCCTGGAGCTCTGGACACCTGCCTGAGACCCTGAAAGACATCCTTGTTCTTAAGGGGCTTCGTGGAGTCGTTAAAGGGTTTGGAAGAGGTGATCAACCTTTGTGTATGTGTATAAAACTTCTTTTTTTCAGTACTGGGGATTGAACTCAGGGCTTCATGCTTGCTTGGCAGGTGCTCTACCACTTGAGCCATACTTAGTCTTTTTGCTTTTTTTAGTTAATGTTTTTTTTGTTCTGTTCTGTTTTGTTTTGTTAGGGTCCCACTTTTCTCCCTGCCAACCTTGGTCCTCAATCCAGCTACTTCTGCCTTCCAGGTAGCTGAGATTTACATGCATGCCATATCATACCCAGCCCCTATATAAGGCTTTATTTTTTAATGATGTGATAGTTACCAAAAAAAAAATAAATAAGTCATCTTCATCATCTCTTCTCTCATCCTTCTCCTACCCCCAGCAAGGGAGATTGGACTTTTAATTTCTGAATTTTTGTCCCTGAACCCAGTTAAGAACCTCTTGAGCGTTTGATTTCCGAGTAGTTATGTAAGATGGTCTCTGGACCTACAACTGCTTTTCCTCTTCCTCTTTTTTATCTGGCTAATTGTTTAGTGCCTTACGGCTCAGCCAGGTGTCCCTTCTTTCCTGACACCATCCCTTATTGAGAGAGCCTCCCCCTTCCAGGGTCACTGCACTGACCTCTTCCTAATCACACTTGTAGCCCTAGCACACAGGCACATAACTGGTCTCTTTCTGGGCTGTGGTGGAGGGTGGGTGGCTGTCATTGATCACTGTGTTCACAGGTCTAACAAGGCATGTGTCACAGAGGGGGTGCTCGAGAACAGGTACCCTCAAAGCCAAAATAGGGCTTAAAAATGTACTGATTCACACTAAAGTGTTAGTACTATGCTTGAGGAAGCTGCTGGAAGAGGTAACACAGAAAGTTCAACTGCTAGTGGTGAAATTCCAGGATTGTAGAAGACAGAAAAGCATAAAGATGAGGCCTTCCCAAGGCTCCTAAGACACAGTTTTTCCAACTGGAAGGCTCCTAGGAGGCCATCAGATGCCAAATGTTTTTCAGCTGTGCTCTGCAGGTTCCTGGAAAGCATGGGGAAGATGTGGGGAGAAAAGAGAACAGTGAGGGGGCATGGCTTAGGTGCCCTCCACAGTCAAGAGAGGAAGCCCTGCTCCTGCTGCCTTCCATCCTGGGCTTATGCACCAGGTTCTTTTTTGAATAAAGGGTTCTATGCCCCCATCGATGTCACCCAACTCACCCATCTTTTTTTCCCTCTGTTTTTATTAGCATATATTCATTGTACAGCAGATTTGCTGTGACAATTCTGAATAGCCTTACATTATACATTGCTCAGATAGCCCCCCCATGCCCCCACTGCCACCCCCTCCATCCCACTAAAGCAATTACATGAGCGTTCAGCATTCTGTTTCCTTTATGTATATGAAATCCATCAACCCTATTCCTTCACCTTCATCTCTTCTTCTCACTCCTCACACAGGCACCCCACACACACTATACCTACTTTACAGTCCTGTCTTTCATTATTAATTCCAAGTCAATGTTCAAAGGGGTTTCTCCATGTATCCCCACTGTGCTTTGCTCAGTTCAACCCCCTCTGTTACTTTCTCTTACCCCTTCCCTCCCACCCCCATTATTCAGCAGCTTTCAGCACATATTGTGGTGTTCTCTACAGATGTGATGTATTTCGATTCTGTTGACTGTCATCCCCTTTCCTTTTCCCTCCTCTCTCAAGTTCCACAGTGTAGGTCCACTGCTACAAACATGTTCTAGATCCGAGTTTGGGTATGAGCATGCTCGTTTTTGTGTATATGTTTGTCTTTGGATCTGTCTTCCACATATGAGAGAAAACATGCAGCTTTTGCGTTTCTGATCCTGGCTAACTTCACTCAACATGATGTCCTCCAGTTTTGTATCCATTTACCTTCAAACTACATGGAGTCATTCTTCCTTATGGCTGAGCAATACATATCTATCATCTATCTATCTATCTATCTATCTATCTATCTATCTATATATATATATCTCACCAACTCACCCATCTTGTAACTAGGACAATGGAGTCAGAAAGGATTGCCATTTGCCCCAAATAACAGTGGGTGTGCCTCCATCTTCCCTATTTCAGTGCCCACCTAGGTCTCCAAAGCACACAGCTTGAAGATGGCACCTGTGGGCAGGGAGGCTGCCTAGCGTACTCAACCTCCAGGGAAAAGTCCTCTGCCACAAACTTGCCGCTGACCCCCCACTACCCCTCCCCACACACACAAAGTCACCCTCCCTTAGAGAGGAAGGTTAAGTCGATAAGAGAGAATCATGGGACTTCCATTTATCAGATGATAAAACAGGGTGCAGATTCTACAGCTCATCTTTCAGAGGAACTCAGGTGTTCCTGACTCCAGGGTCACATGTGGCTCTGACAATTGTAACAGTGTAATGCAGACTGCCTCCAGAGCCTCTGAAAAGCACTTCTGTGACCCCCTCTTGTCCTTGCACCCAGACCATTTGGAATAATCCTCACCCCAATTGTTCAGGTACTTCCAGGCCCTTCTGTCACATTAAATATTACCTCCTGACTCAGCCCTGCCCATCTCTGAGCCCGAGTAATAACACAAATAAAAAGGCACAAAGGGTTCTGTCATCCTGGGGAATATTGTCTTTATTTGTGTCTTCTGAAACTAGCCACTATCAGTCAATAGTCCTTTAAGGGTTTACCACAGCTGGAATGGCAAATTATACTGTAGGGACCTCTTGAAAGCCCAAGAAACACTCCACAGGGAGAAAATAAACCTGAGCTTTTTCTTTCTTAGGAGATCCTGCACTTAAAGTGCCTGTCCCTTCTGATCACAATTTTTTGTGCTTTTTCCATCCTCCAGTGTTTCCACATTATTATTACTGTGGAAAATGGAGCCCTGAGAACTGAGCCCAAGTCAGGAAACAACCGAAGTGTGCAGGACCTGCTTAAAAGCAGGAATAGTGCTAAGTGCTCGTTGCATGCCCGATGCTACTTCAAATGCCTGCAAGGATTATTTAATCCACCCAGGAATGAAAGGGGCGGACGACACAATGGTAATTCTCGTACACTTCGAAGGAGGCACAGAGACAAAGCAACTTATCTGCAGTACACAGCTTGTGAGATGCCACCGTCAGGCAGCCTGAGCCCCAAGTCACAGTATTAACTGCAGTGTCCCAGATGTAGTGCTGGGTAAAAGTCCAGAGCAGGTCACTGCAGCACAAAGTCAAATCCTCAGAATGATGAGACAGGCATCAGGAGCCTGGTTTGCTTGATGCAGAAAGGTGAGTAAACAGTCCGTTGGGTCAGAACCAGTATACATACCTTTGAAACGTAACTCCGACATTTGCTAGGGATGTGATGTTGTGACATTGGGCAAGTGGCTTTCCCTTTTTGAGCTGCTCTTCACCTTGTGAAAATGAACCTGCCAGTGATACCTGACCTCAGGGCCTGTGCTGACAATGAATGGGCGAGCATACCTGGTGAGCAGATGGCGGCCATGAAGTCTCCTCCCCCACCCACACCCCATGTGTCACCTCTTCCCAGGAAGCTATGTCCCTGAAATTCCTGCCTCTTGATTCATAGAAACTTACTGATTACCTTGTTAGGGTTGCTATAGCAGAACGACACAAACTGGGTGGCTTAAACACCAGAAAGGTATCATCTCTTGGTCCTGGAGGCTGAAAGTCGAAGGTCAAGGCCTTGACAGTGCAGGTTCCTTCAGAGGCTGAGGGAACCTGTGCCACACCTCTGTCCTGGCTCCTGGTGTCCTCAAGCATTTCCCTGTAGCTCTGCCCCTGAGTCCCCTCTGCTCAGGTTTTCAGACTCCCCTTTTGGACTGGTGGAGGGGCTCAAGTGGTAGAGCACCTACCTAGCAAGTGTGAGGCCCTGCATTCAAGCCCCAGTACCACCAAAAAATAAATAAATTGGCCCTGAATCAAGGCCAGCTATTTGCTGAAACTGTTAGTTTCAAGCAGGGGCCTAAAGAAACGTCTTTCTGTGGTCTGTTGGCCATTTCAGAACTTTGAAAATGTAGTAGTCAGTTCAGTGGAAAGAAAGATGTGGCTAGGCATGGTGTTTGATGCCAGCACTCGGGAGGCTGAGGCTGGAGGATAGTGAGCTTGGGCTAGCCCAGGTTACACATGAAACCCTATTTCAAGAAAACAAAATAAACTCTCCCCTTTTGTTCTTATACACCAGCCATACTGGATTAGGATCCACCCTAATAACTTAATTATTTACAAAGACCCTATTTCCAAATAAGGGCCTTTTCTTTACACTAGTGGGGTTAAGACGGCATATCTTATTTGGGAACATAATCCTACCCATAATATGCCCTATGGAATTGTGCTGAAGAAGTCAGCTTGCTGCTCAAACTTTAGCACTTGGAGCAGTGGGACGCAGTCATCAATCTCCCCTGAGTCTCCCCTTCCCCGTTCTAGAAGGATCAGTCTTAGTTCCTTCCCACTGGGTACCCTCAGACTCCCTGGGGGCCCTCTTTAAAAGACATTTCCAGAACAGAACTGGTTTCTCAATATACAGCACATCCAGCAGGAAGCACAGGAATCCACCTCTTCCAAGAAAAAGTTCTCCTGTGTAGTCACCGGGGCCTGTCACATGGGCTCCCCCCAGCATTAACCCAGCAGGTGTTTTTTTGAACTGGGTGTGAGAGTTCACATTTAGAACCCGTTGGTTAGAACTGAATGATCCCAAACAGTTTTGAATCTGGTTCTGTCACCTGTCACATCCCCGCCCCCTCATCCCTTCTCATCATGCCTTCCCGTGCTTCTCTTTAAGTCACCGAGGACACTAAGACAGGTTCTCAAGGGAGTGACGTCACCCCACGGGGCAAAGCCTTCCTATCTTTGCATGCATAAAGCAGATGCATTTCATAAGAGGGTGGATATTTGGGGAAATAGTAAGGCTGCTTACAGAGATAATGCTGGAAAATAAATTGAGAGACACTAGTCCAAAGGAGGGGGCTCTGGGAAAAACGACACAGGAGTCCACTGAAAATATCCCTTGAGCTGCTGACCCCACAGTAGGAAGTGGCTTAACTACAGTCCAGCTCTCCACCTTGATGAGGGCCGGATGGTCCTTTTCATACAAGCCAGGATTCAGAAATGTGTTCATAGATCCTAAGACATTGCACAACAATTCAACAACTAAGACGAGGGTACGCAGGTTAACAATTCACTGCAGCTCTGCCTAGCCGTTAAATCATTCATCAATTCGTTCAGTCATCCAACAAATATTTATTAAGGGCAAGCTCACGTGTTGGAAACTTAATGCCCAAACTCACTTATTGGTATTTGGAGGTGGGTTTTGGGGAGGAAATTAGGATTAGGTGAGGTCATGAAGATGGGATCCCCATGGTGGCATCAGTGGCTTTATAGGAAGAGGAGCAAAGATGGAAGCTAGCAGCATTGTCTTTCTTTCTTTTTTTTTTTTTTTTTTGGCGGTACTGGGGTTTGAACTCAGGGCCTCCTGCTCACTAAGCAGGCACTCCACCACTTGAGCCTCTCTGCCAATCCACACAATTGTCCTCTCTGGCCGCATGACGCCCTCTGCCTTGTTCTGCTGCAGCCCGAGGCCCTCCCTTACCAGATACCAAGAAGATACTCCCACCCCACTCTTGGGCCCCCTGGCCTCCAGAACCATGAGCCAAATTCTGGATAAATTCCCTAGACTTGTTTTTTTAACCTGAGCAACAGAAAATGGACTAGGATGGCAGTGAGCTGGGGATACAACAATGAACAAACTAGATACTGTTTTAAAACTCTCAGGCAGGGAGTGTGGCTCAAGTGATAGAGTATCTGCTTTGCAAGTGAAGCCCTGAGTTCAAATCCCGGTCCCACCAGTAAACAAATGGAAGTTCAGGGCTATGAATGAGGGAGATGGTAACAGGTGCACACAGCAGAGCTGAGGAACTAGGAGTTGAGGTGAAATTGAACGCGGGGTTTAACACATTTCAGCTATACACGATTTCCTGTGTGTAGCTAACCAGCTAATTTCCTGGTTAATTACAGTTAACCAGCATTAATTTCCTGAGTTGTCCCAACTATCCTGAACTAGGACAAACAGTGATGAAGGATAGGAACATTTTATTGTACCGAGATGATGCATTTCAGGACTCTCAATGGCAGCTAAGTGTCTCATTGCAGGGATCTTAGAAGCCACGAGCTTGCAATAGCAGACTTGTGAGGAAGAACTCAGACCTTCTGGGTGTGCTGAAAGCAGCAGTGACTTCATCAACCCATGGGCCACTTGGGTAGCCACTGAGTCTCTATTACTGAGCCCCTGCCTGCCCTGCTCTTAGGGGGATTGGAAAAGACTAGATTTGCTTTCCTGAACTGAAAAGAGAGTAAATGTGCCAGGCGCTGGTAGCTCACACCTGTAATCCTAATTACTTAGGAGGCAGAGATAAAGAGGATCTCGGTTCAAAGCCAGCCCAGGCAAATAGTTCTTTGAGACCCTATCTCAGAAAACATGTCACAGAAAAAGGGCTGGTATAGTGGCTCAAGTGATAGAGTGCCTGCCTAGCAAGCGTGAGGCCCTGGGTTCAAACTTTAGCACCTGCCAAAATAAAAATAAATAAATAAACATGAATAAGAAACAGAGCAGACAGTGAGGACTATGGACTGCATGTTTACTTCCTCCATAATCCACACGATGCAGCCCTAAACCCCAGTGTGTGGCATTCCAAGACAGGGTCTTAGGTTCATATGTGGTCATGAGGGAGGGGTCCTGGTGATAGGATCTTCTAAGGATGACATCTCTCCCCCTACCCCACCAGGAGAAGGTACAACAGAAGGCTTCCTTCTCCAACCAGGAATTTAGTGCTTGACAGGAACCAAATCTTGACTGCAGCCAAAAGTAAAGGAGGAGGTAGAGGATGGGGCTCAGCTAAGCCTCAGCTTTCTCTGCAAAAGGAAGTTTCTACGTTGAACAAGGAATGGATGCTAGAACCATGCCCGCAATCAAGGGGCCCAAGGATGTCACTTAGAACACTAGTTCGAAGTCACTAAGATGGGAACACAAGACCAGTAGTTCTCAAGTGAGAGAGGGAGCTTCACACCACACACTTCTTCCCCTGCCTGTAGCCAAGTCTTCCTTCCGTGCAGAATGTTCTCAGCCTCTTCCCACCATTCGCGGTGTGCTACGCAGTCTTAAAACCAAGGCCAAGTTCCATCTCTGAGGAGGAGCCTAACATTGATCTTACTTGCTCTGAATTTTCTGAACCCACATGGTCTACACCGTTTACAAGCAGCCTTGTGTGCACCACGGTGTCTGCAGCACTAACTTTACAGCAATATAGAAGGATCAACTGAAGGGCCACTTCTCACCAGCTGTGTCATCTCAAGTGGGTTTTAGCACTCTTGTGCCTCAGTTTCCTGCTTTGCCAAATAGGGGAAATGACAGATTCAATGCATTTATCCCTGAGGATGTAAAGCAATCGGTATAAATTGGTTCGAGCCCTCTGGAAAGCTATTTGCTCAGTGGTAGAGCACTTGTCTACTATGCTCAAGACCCTGGGTTCCACCACCAGTGCTGCAAAAAGCAAAAAAAAACTCGCCTGAGACCTTACTGTCCTGATAACATTCTTGTTTGTGCAGGCCCTGAGCTCAACACCAGCACTGTAAAAATAAATACACGAATATATGTGTGTGTACACATATAAGTAAATAAATAAATACATATTTTAAGATGATAAAGTAGATAATGTTTTATTCTGAGACATTGTCAGAATATGTCTAGTAGATTTGATTAAAAGCTTCTTTCGATATTCAAAAACAAATTTTAAAAAGTTGGTTAAAAATTAAATTTAATGTTAGCATAAATTAATTGTACATGGGAGTTTCACTTTGATATTTACTTATATATATATAATGTACTTTGATCAAATTCACTCTGCCTTCCCTCCTCCCCCCTCCTTTTTTTGGAGTGGGGGAGCAGCACTGGGATTTGAACTCAGCTGCTCACACTTGCTAGACAGGCGCTCTACCACTTCACCCACTCCCCCCTCCTTTTTGACAGTTTTTACTGGATTTCACAATACTGTTTTCTTGTATATATGTATATATGATATAACTTTGGTCCTATTCACCCATCATCCTCAGCCTTCCCATCTTTCCCCTCACCCTAGTCCCCTACCTCCCAAAACTGCCCCTTCTATAGTCACATTGTGGTTTTTTAGATCTAGATTTAGTATATGAGCAGAAACGTATTCAACTTTCTGAGCTTAGCTTCTCTCTTCTTGGCTTATTCGGTTCCATCCATTTCCCTGAAAACAGTATCATTTTATTCCTCTTTTTTTCACATTGTCTTTGTCTAGTCATCAGTTTTGATCACCTAGACTGATACTGGAGCTTGGCTATTGTAACAGGGCTGGCAGAGTGGCTCAAGTGGTAGAATGCCTCCTTAGCAAGCATGAGGCCCTGAGTTCAAACACCAGTGCTGCAAAGAGAGGGAGAGAGAGAGAGAGAGAGAGAGTTCTGCTATTAACATGGGCATGCAAGTATCTCTAGTGTGCATTCCCTTACATTCCTTTAGATGCATGCCCAGGAGTGATGTAGCAGGGTCATATGGCAGTTCTGTTTTAAGTTTCTTGAGGAACTCCACACTGATTTCCATGGGTGCTGCACTAACTTACATTCCCCCCACATTCACGCCAGCACTTGTTGCTGCTTATTTTCTTGGCGACAGTCATTCTGACCAGCTGAGATGGAATCTTAGCACATTTTGATTTGCATTTCTTCATGTATTTCTTAGTCATTTGTACTTCTTTTGAGAACTGTCTTTTCAATTCATCCATTGATTGGATTATTTTGGTGTTTAATTTTTTTGAGCTCTTTGTATATTCTGGATATTAATCCTTAGTCCAATGAACAGCTTGTAAAGTTTTTCTCCCATTCTTTGGGTTATCTCAGATTCTGGTAATTCCTTTGATGAGAAGAACTTTTTAATTGTTTGCAGTCCCATTTGTCAATTCCTGCTCTTATCTCCTGAGCAATTGGAGTCCTGTTCAGAAAGTAATTGGCTATGCCTGTATCCTCAGGTGCTTTCCCTGTTTTCCTGTAGTAGTTTCAAAGCTTTATTTCTTACATTTAGATCTTTGGTCCATTTGGGGTTGATTTTTGTACAGGGTGACAGATAGGGGTCTAGTTTCAGTCTTTTACATGTGGACAGCCACTTTTCTCAACACCATTTGTCAAAGAAGCTGTCTTTTCCCCCAATCTATGTTTTGAACACCTTGGCCAAAACACTCATGGCTGTAGCTGTGTGGGTTTATTTCGGGGTCTTCTATTCTATTCCATTGGTCTGTGTGTCTGTTTTTGTGCCAGTACCATACTGTTTTTGTAACTATGGCTCTGTAGTATAATTTGAAGTCTGGTGTTGTGATACCTCCAGCGTTGCTCTTTTTGCTCATGATTATTTGGGGTCTTTAATTCGTCCATATGAACTTTTGGATTGCATTTTCTATTCTGTGAAGAATGACAATGGAATTTTTATAGGGGTTGCATTGAATCTGTAGATTGAATTTTTAAATAATTTAAACAGAATCTGCACTTATAAATTTGGCCAGTTTCTTTTTCTTTTTTTTAATTCATTTATTCACATGCGCGTACATTCTGCGATTAGCTTTTTCTTTTTTTTAATTCATTTATTCACATGTGCGTACATTGTTTGGGTCACTTCTCCCCCCTCCTCTCTCACTTCCAGGCAGAACCTGTTCTGCCCTTATCTCTAATTTTGCTCGTTGAGTTAAGGATAGCTATACAGAGAGATTCCTAGCGTTGCTTCCATGTACAAATGTGATACAACCCAAGGTGATTCATCTCTAACTGATCTTTACACTGGTTCCTGATCCCCTTCTCATGTTGACCTCTGTCGCTTTAAGGTTTTTGTATTAGTTCCTCATCTAGGGCAAATACAGCAATGTGGTTGGACTTGGATCGCATGACAAGGGGAGAGCACATACGGGAGGTATGGGGATAGGTAGAAAACCCAAAACACGAAAGAGCTGCAATTCTTGCACAAAAGAAAAACACTTTTAGATAAAGAATGGTCAAAAGAAAGGGAGAAGGGGTATTTTTTCAGTAATGGAAGCATTGTTATAAAATTGTGAGGAAATGACCAAAAATATATTTTACAAAAAGTGAAAACCCTTCAATTCAGCCAGCAAATGATTGTCCAAAAAATACAAAGACTTTTCTAACAAAAGCAAAGACTAATCAATAAGCTTGAGAAATCACGAGTATTTTTCCTTAGGTTTGGAGAGCCAAGCAATCTAACAGGCACTGCCCAATTAATACTTTGGGTACATTTTGTCTCAAAAGACTTCCAGTTTAAGAAGTGTCAGTTAGTGGCCTGGAAACAATCTAACACATGACCTAGACTTTTCTTAACCTTTTATAGCCATCAAAGAAGTATTCCAACCAGATAAGAAAAAGTTAGTTCCTTCCACCACAAATGTTAGTTCTACTATGCTAGGTCAAAAATTTGGACTTTATGGGGCTGGGGGCATGGCTAAAGTGGTAGAGTGACTGCCTGTCAAAGCACAAGACCCTGAGTTCAAACCTCAATACTACCAAAACATTGGGACTTTTGAAAACTGTCAAGTAAGGGCTGATATTTTCTCTGTTATTTATTCCAATGTATAATACGTTTTGAAGATAATTATGTATCGTTTTCTGCAGCAGACTCTACGAAAAGCATTGTGGATATAGTTTCTAAAACTACTCATTTACACATTCAGATACAATGGATCATCTCCAGGAACTGTTGGAGAAATAAAGGCAATGGGTTTAATTGTTTTTTTTATTCTTTGAGCCACAGAACAGTTTTACAAACACTTACTCTATTTTTAACCCCAAATCAAGATTTTTTATTGAAACAAAGGTAATGCTTGCCAAATATTTAATAATCAAAGACAGAAAAATGACAGTATAAACTTATACACCCATGCTACCTTCAGACTACATATGAATGGGCTGAATTCAAAACTCCAAAGTGAGGAAAAACTTATTTATGCGATAGCTATACAGGTTTCAGAACTTATATTAAAACAAACATTTTAAACACAAATTATAATGACTTCACACTTTTTCTAACAGGAATCAATATGCAAATTATTTTATTTGTAATTAGCAGGAGTTAATTAACGGGTTAATGAAGGATAGATACTTCATTGTCTTTGGCAAATTTTAAGTTGCTTTTTTTTTCGAGTTTTTTTTTTTTTCTGCAGTGCTTGGGCTTGAACTCAGGGCCTCACACTTTCTAGGGAAGAGCTCTACCACTCGAGCTATTCCACCAGCTTAAGTTGCTTTTCCAATTTACATTAAGCTCCTGAATTGACCCAAGCATTAATGAAGTCACTTAACATAGACAGAGCTAGCACTGAAACTGACACACCTTCGTTCCAAAGGTGAAT
The DNA here is from genome assembly GCF_047511655.1 of Castor canadensis. Taxonomy (NCBI): domain Eukaryota; kingdom Metazoa; phylum Chordata; class Mammalia; order Rodentia; family Castoridae; genus Castor; species Castor canadensis. Next base: position 135,470,704 of record NC_133394.1, read on the forward strand.
TAACTCCTCTAGAAAGATGAACAAGTTTTGTACATGTGATGTAAATATTAAAGAAAAGTTATTCTTGCTGGGTGCCGGTGGCTCATGCCTGTAATCTTAGTTACTCAGGAGGCAGAGATCAGGAGGATCGTGGTTTGAAGCCAGCCTTGTCAAAAAGTTTGCAGCCTTGTCAAAAATACCTAACACCAAAAGGGCTGGCAGAGTGTCTCAAGTTGTAGAGTGCCTGCCTTGAAAGCATGATGCTCTGGGTTCAAAACCCACTACCACCACAAAACAACAACAAATTATTCTTGTTCCTTTTCTTCATTTGGTACATCTTAGGTATGTGAGTCACCTTTCTCAACCATAAGTTTCATGAAATGTGATACTAATAAAGCATTTCAGTAAAAATTCTTGAATCAGGACAGGCTATATGTAAAGTCGAAACACTGAAATTCCCAAACTTGAGATAAAAAAGTATATAAATCATCTCATTCATAATTATATAAAGCACATGGTGAAATGATAATATTTTGGATACATTGTTAAATAGAATATATTAAGATTAATTTCACTTTGTTTTTTTGAATATGGATACTAAAACGTGTTAAACTTCATACGTAGCTTGCATTGCATTTCTATTGCATAGCTCTGATCAAGAATGTCCTCCATGACAATATCACAAAGGTGAGATGACCTTCATCATTCGTAGCTGTATTCCCAGGGCCTAAAACTTGTGCCAGGCACATCCGAGGTGCTTGGGATTCGCTGACTACGTAGTGAACTCATCTGCACTTTAGTGGCATAGGAATGTATCATATACGACATTTTGGTCAGTTACAGACCCAGTATGCAATAGTGGTCCTGTAGATTAGATCATGTAGGCTGGGGGTGTGGCTTAGTGGTAGAGCACACACCAGGCCATGAGTTCAAATCCTAGTACACACACCAAAAAGGTTATCTCTCCTAGTGCTGTGGCTGTTTGGGTTTGGGTGAGCACACTCTCTGATGTTCACACAATGACACAATCGCCTAACATACTTTGTCAGAACATATCCCATCGTTAAGTGACTCATGGGTGTACGGTTAAGGGTAAGTTAGCAGAAAACAGACACCAGTCCAACTATTTTAAGCAGAAAGATTTAATCCAGGGAATTGAGAATTTACAGAAAATGTTGAAAGGGCTAGAGCAATAGGCTATGATCAGGCCCCTGGGCATAGTGCCTGGAACCACAATGCAGACCCAGTCCCCCTGGGAGCCACCACTGCCAGGCAGCACTGAGGAAGCCACTTTCAGGTCCGTGGGCTCCAGGAACACAGCGCTTTGGTTGCTATAGTTTCAAGTGTTAGAGTTAGAGCTGCCCCAAACCTGGCAGGGCCAAGCCACTGGAAAACAGGTGCTCCTCGTTCTGCCTCTTGACCAAGAAGCAGGTGGCTGGACAATGGTGCACATGCAGCAAATGCAGCAGCCATCCACTGCACGTGACACCCCCTCACGGTGAGGGTGTAAATAATTTCCAAAATCTGAAACTCGCCCAGAAGCAACCACAAACAAATCTTGCAGCTCCCTACCCCCTCATCTGGGAAATTCTTTCAGATTAAATGTCCCTTCCTCCAGGAAGCTTTCCTGACTTCCCAGATATTGTGTAAAGTCAGTTTCCCATGTACTCGCTGTGTTCTTGGCTCGCTTCATTGCATTAGCTTGTTGTGAAGCGTTTGTCTTTCTCCCCTGACAGGCCATCAGCTCCGTGAGTTGGGGTTGGACCTGCTTCGTCATCATCAAACCCTCCCCACCTGTTGCCGATGCTGGCTCTCGTGTGTTGAATGAATGAGTAAATGAATGCACAAAGATTTGAATCCCTCTTTCCCCATCCACTAGCCTGCTCAGGACCTCACACACACATTTTCCCACAGGGGTCTGGAACCAGCCAGTAAGGAGACCACAGCTGCACACCTGTCCGCAGATGCAAACTTGTCTCTGGGGGACACCCTGAGGTCATTCCTGAGACAGAGAAGGACTATGGTTTGTGCAACAAACTTCAAGAAAATGCCACAGGCTCTGGAATGCTGTACTTACTCAAGCCCGGGCTACAGACCAGCCCAGGGAAGACAGAGTCCTGGATGTACTTGACCTAGCACGAAACATCTCCAGCCATGGCTCCTGTCACCAGAGACGACATGTGGGCTCTCAAATGAGGGACCCAGAAGAGGTTCGGGTCATGCAAACAGTGACACTGGACATAGGGCTTTTTCCCAGCCTGTGAGACTCCCACAAACGCAATGACTCATCATTAGCACCCTCCTTTATTTTATAGATGCGGAAACTGAGGCATAGAAAAATTAGAATTGGTCCAAGGTCAAGGGTCAAGCCCAAATCATGAAGTCAAGCAACATTTGCTTGAGCGGTTACAACATAGGCTGTGGAATCACCGAGGGCCAAGTTCAAAGTCAGCTCTTGCCCACACACAGCCAGGTGCCTTTAAGCATGTCACTCCGAGACTCCATTTTCTCAGGCATAACATGAAGATGTTGCTGATTAACTCACAGGCTTGTCATGGCAATTAAGTGAAATTTTATGTAAAGAATTTAGACTGGGAGTGGTGGCAAATATCTGTAATTCCAGCACTCCGTTGACAAAGGCAGGAGGATATTGAGTTCAAGGCCAACCTGGGCTACACAGTGTGACTCCATTCACCCCTACCCCCCCCCCAAAAAAGAACTTAATTCATCGCCTCAGGCAAAGAGTCAGTAAGTGGTATCTATTATTATTACTATTCCAGGTTCAGAACTTTTTCTGTTTTTTCAGATTGCCTTCTAATTGTACAAATGTTGAAACCAGAGTTTTGGATCCTGGGCCCAAACTCCTGGAATTCACATGCCGGGCCCAGCCACTCACCCCTACACAGCAAATAAAGAGGCACGAAGGCAGAGAAAGGAGGTTATTACCCGGCTAGGGACCTGCTTGGGAAGAGGCAGAGTAACCACTTAGTCCATCTTCAGCCATCTTCAGGGTACAGACATGAGTAATAGGGGTAAGTGGACAAAAGGAACTAGTGGCAGGGGACAAAGGCATGCATAGTTAAACAGTCCCAGTCACAGGTGTGTTCTGGTTGACCATTCCGAAGGTTCCAGAAAAGATGTTATTGCTGTCATCACGTGAGAGGAGCAATCTAGTTCCCAAGACACGATTGCTACTGCTCCAGGGTGCAGCCTCATCAGTAAAGGTGGTTGTCCTCATTTGGAGTGGTGGTCTGTCCTGCAAGTCTCTGCTGTTCCTTGGGGGAAGTTTCAGTCCCTTGTCATGAAGGTGTTATCAATTATTCCTGTTCTTCCTTGATTCCAAGTTTCGTGCAGGAGAGAATGGCTCAGGGCAAAGGGCAATAGGTACAAAATGGAGACAGGGATGCCAAGCTTTTCCCTTGCTTTTAGTTAAGTCAGGGGCACAAGTAAGGAGTCAGTGCTTTTCAGCAAAAGCAGTACTACTTACAATGTTTTCATCATCTTTATAACTTACAATATGTCCAGAACACCAAGCGATCTAAACAAGGGAGGGGTGCCAGTGGACATTAACAGGAGGTACCAGGCACCTTGGTTCATCTGCCCCCTCTGAGCTGGTGAGTCACAACTAAACTCAAAAGACCCCACCCCAGACATGGTACTGGACCTCTTCCTCTATTTTTGTGCCCACCCAACACCCAGAAGCTTGCTAATCCACATAGCAAATGTTAGAGTTCTTATTTGATTTTTCTGGCAATAGTTGAGTTTGAACTCATAGCCTTGGCACTTCCTAGGCAAGCCCTCTACCACGTGAGACACACCTCCAATCCCATAAGGAACATTAGAAATGGGTTTCTATCGCAGATGCTTTGGCTTATTAATCAGTATAGTAGACAAAGGGCATAGACTGCCATTGACCAATCATGGTACTCCATGCATATGTGAAGTTCAATGCTTCATTTTCATTCTTCAGAGGTGACATCAGAGCTGGTCCCTGAAAGCCCCTGGGCTCACCACAGGCCCCTGACACAAGGATCTCAAGTGAACTTTTTTTTTTTTTAACCAAAGGATGGAGGGCCAGGACTTCACAGAACTCACAGAACCACTGGAAGGCATTGTGTGGGGCCCTGAGCTCCAGGCTAACAGGTATCTGTGTGTAGTAACGGACAGTCTGACACCTCTCATAGTCCCCAGTAGGGAGATTCTAAGCCAGTAACTCACCTTCACTGACCTCTAGCCCTGAGGGCTCCAAGATGTACCAAAAGGAAGCTGGTGTCTGTGCCTGACCAAATGGCTTAGGCCAGCTTGCAGCAAAGGCCTACAAGCATCTGACAGTGTTGTGACAAAGCCCAAGTCAGCAGGGGTGTGGACAGTGCCTTGCACGGCCTTGGCTTCTCCACCCTCCTCCAGATGATATATGTGCAACAGCGCACCTGGCACTCCAACTGATGGGTGTCCAGCAGGCAGCCTACACGTGCCATGGCTAAAGCACAGCTCCTGGTCCCCCTGTCTCAGGTCCCCAGTGTGAGAATCAAATAAAGTCAGGTCTTCTCTGTCAAAGTGGTTAATGTGTAGAATATTATTGTTGTACAGATATTACCTTAACTTCCCTGAATTGTTGCCTGTGTGCCTTGTGAGATGTCACTTTACCCTGTAAATTCCTGTTTTAAGCAAAGGGCTGTTCCTAGTTGAGCAAGTTCCTGTTATCACCAGCTGCCCTAGTTTCAAAACCTGCTTGCTTAAGGCAACTGTTGTTCAAGTAAATCTTTGCTCTCCCTGCCCCAAGGTCACTTGCCCCATGTGCCCCCTTTCCAAATTAGCCAATCATGAACATTGTGAACCCAAAATCCATTTAATCAGGGTGAGGGGCAGACTTGTGTTAGAAATAAAACCTGAGTGGACTTCCCACCCAGTGTGCTTGCTAACCAGACTCTTTGTCTGTGGCACACCCTTTTGCAGAAGTACAATTTTGCCTTGCCTATTGACTTCTGAGTTGTGCCATCTATCTTGTGTCACCCCAGTATCCCAAATTTATTTCTATTTTTTTTTTCATTTTTCTTTTATTATTCATATGTGCATACAAGGCTTGGTTCATTTCTCCCCCCTGCCCCCACCCCCTCCCTTACCACCCACTCCACCCCCTCCCACTCCCCCCCCTCAATACCCAGCAGAAACTATTTTGCCCTTATCTCTAATTTTGTTGTAGAGAGAGTATAAGCAATAATAGGAAGGAACAAGGGGTTTTGCTGGTTGAGATAAGGATAGCTATACAGGGCATTGACTCACATTGATTTCCTGTGCGTGGGTGTTACCTTCTAGGTTAATTCTTTTTGATCTAACCTTTTCTCTAGTTCCTGGTCCCCTTTTCCTATTGGCCTCAGTTGCTTTAAGGTATCTGCTTTAGTTTCTCTGCATTAAGGGCAACAAATGCTAGCTAGTTTTTTAGGTGTCTTACCTATCCTCACCCCTCCCTTGTGTGCTCTCGCTTTTATCATGTGCAGTATCCCAAATTTATTTCTAATATCAAGTCCTCCATTGTGGTGGCCTTGAGTCTGTACCAGCTTAGATGGCACTGCCAGGACCAAGCTTTAGGATTCAGCCTTGGTTCTTCTCTCTCACCTCCCCCTCCATCCACACTAATTCATAACAAAAAGACAAGGCATCCTAATGATGCTGTAAGCAAGTAGGTTTGGAGTCCATTAGGTGGTCTCTAGGGTCTTTTTATAACTAAAGCAGCTAAGATGGGGACAGTTTCTGTCCTAGAAACAGTTGCTAAAAAAGTGACCAGCAGCTCTGCCCAGGCAGAGCCCAAAGTGTAACTGTCGATCCAAGATACCAATCATTCAGCCCATCCTGAGGAAGACAGCTGCTCTGGGTGTGTCCAGGGCCATCAGCTCCTTGGCTGCTGCAGCACCTGGGGGAGCCCCACAGTCTGCAGGGTGGCCCTGTGTCAAGAAGACAGCAACTGATAGCAAGGGTCTCTGCCCCTGTGATCAAGCCACAAACCTGTCTTTAGGTAACTGTGCCTTAGTCTGCTGCTGTCACAGTATGCTGAAATGATGGCAGGTGTCACAGCACACACTGACATCAGCTGTTGCCACTGTCTAAGCCCAGGGAGGAGCACACAAAGCTAGAACAGAGCCCGTAATGAAGGGGAAGGACCAGCCAGGAGGCTCCAACTCAGCCTGGCCTGATTACTGTTTACTGCAGAGGAGGAGGGGACGAGGCAGCCCAAGTGAGGGAATCCAGCCACATTCCCACCAGCAAGCTGTCCAAGACCTCCACAGTCAGAATTGCTAGGGACAGTCTACATTCCCATCATTGTCAAAGCCAGCAGTCCCCAGAGAGGGGTGAGTGAACCCCAGTGTCCCCAGGACATAAGAGGACCTCCATTTCTGTTGATTTAGTTATTTGCCTGCCTTCTGAACTTTCTATTTTCTCAACATTGTATAATGTACCTATTTTACTGTATGGCAGTCATCTCATGCTAACGAGCGTCCCTTACATGGCAGGTAATATTCTAAGAGCTTGCTGGCTGTGTTTCACTTCACTTCTATGGCTCTAGGCACTATTTCTAGTTCACAGACACAGGAAGGTCAAGCAGTCCCTCTAAGGTCACACAGCCAACAAGTGGCAGAACTGGGATTAGAACCCCACAATTTGCTACAGAGTACACATTCCTGACTTTTACACTATTCTGTCATATATAATCATAACTTACAGTTGGGTGGGGGTTGTTATTGTGCTTGAACTCAGAGTGTCTCACTTGCTAGGCAAGCGTTCTGCCACTTAGGTCATCCCCCAGCCCTTTTCTTGCTTTTAAGTATTTTTCAGATAGGGTCGTGCTTTTGCTGTCCTTGGACCATTACCCTTCTGCCTGTTTTCTTGCATAGCTGGGAGTACAGACGTGCCCACCAAGCCTAGCTTGTTTGGTGAAATTGCAATCATCAGCAATTATCTGAAAGTGGTGAGTGAGTGGCCTCTTGTCCAGGCCCTCTGTGTTTAGGCATTCCCCACATATAGCAGAGTCAGGAAGACGTGTGATGGGGGACCAAGTGCACACTCATGACAATCAGTCTGCTATCTATGTATCACCAAACCCTTATTTCTTTCTTAACTTTTGGATTAGGAATAAAGATAAACTGAATGTCTGATATCCTAAGATCTGCAAACCCCGTTTTCAGTGGTGAACTACAACAGGGTGTTAAGAGAGAAATGAGCTAAAATCTTCACTTTAGGAAGTTGAACTTGATCTTAGAGTCTCTTGAGGGGAAGCAGGAAAAGCAGGAGCCTTTGAGGGGCAGGGAAGGACAGGGACAGGGCTGGCCAAGTCCCCATGGGGTCCAGAGGGAGGCTCACTAACAAGCAGCCTTTTCAAACACCCCAGATGACAGTGACCTGTGACCATCCTTCTCACACAGTAGAGGCCACCTGCATGGCCCATGTGCCTTGGTCAGAGAGGGAGGAAGCACAGGAAGTACAGAGTGAGAGGAAGCAGCAAGCAGAACAGACCAGCGACCAGAGAGCAGAGAGTGTGCCCACACTGCCGTCCATCTTGTCACAAGGAAGAGAAGAGGAGGGGAGCAGGAGTGACAGCCAGGCCACCAAGCTCTGTCCCTCACTGGATGAATATTGGGGACCCAGAAAATTCAGAAGCCAAGGAAGAAGCTGGCATCTCATGGGCTCAGGGAACGGCATGTGAAACACCATGATAACACTCATTGTCACTTGAGGACACACACACCACGCACAACACAAATACGCCACACACAACACACCACATCTACACACCACACACACCATACACACAGCACATATGAATAACACCTACATAACACACACCCCATACACACAACACAACCCACACACAACATACACACACCACACCTACATACCATACACACAACACACACACCATACACAACACATACACACAACACACATAACATACACACCACATACAACACACCACACCTACACACCACACACAACACAGCACATACAAACAACACCTATACACCACACACAACACAACATATACACACCACACCTACATACCACACACACCATACACACCACATGACACACATCACAAATACACAACACACACACAACACAACACAACACATGCAACACAACACAACACACACAACACACAGCACATACAAACAACACCTACACACCACACATACACATACACACCACACGCAACACATACACACCTCACCTACACAACACACACACAGATACACACCACACACAACACAACACAACTACATACTACATGCACCATACACACAACACACACAACACATACACACAGCACATATAAATAACACCTACACAATACACACACATACACACAACACAACCCACACACAACATATGCACACCACACCTACACACCATACACACAACACATACACAACATACACCATACACACAATGCACACAACACACATAACACATATACACCATACACAAGACAACACACAGCACATACAAACAACACACACACACTATACACACAACACATCACACCTACCACACATGCAAAACACAACACACACACATAATACACACAGCACATACAACACAATGTACAAATTACATACAACACACATAACACACATACAAAAACACACACAGAATATACAGAACACAATAACACATACAATACACACACATAACATACACATTTCAGTGCACACAAGACACACATAACACACACCACAAACATCACACGCAATATACACACAATACACATATACCACAAACACGAGACACCACACACAAAGCACATCACATGCAACACACACAACACATATACCAACACATACAACACACAATGCACATATGACACAAAGCAACATGCATGAACATAACACAATACAACATGCATGACAAAAACACATGCAACACACTCATACACAACACATACCCCATACAACACACAACACAAAAAACCACATGCACAACACACACCACATACTACATACAACACAAAAACCACACACATAAAACACACACCACATGCATAACACACACAACACAAAAAGCACACACAACACATGCACATGACACATGAAACACACACTACACAACACACACAATACACATAATACACAAAACAATACACATACAAGTGCAAAGCACATGCCACACATTACAGACAACACATGCAACAAACACAACACACATACATACAACACACAAAAACACAGAACACATACACCACACACCACACACATAATACATAAAACACACACCACACACACAAGCACAACACATATAACACACACAACACACAGACACCACACAAGCAACATATACACACAACACACAAAACACTCCACATAGAACACACACAGACCAAACACACACAAACATGCTACACACCCTACTCCACACACATACAACACACACAAACACACACAGCACAAAACATACCACACACAACACACACCACAAGGACCCTTTCAGACAATGAATCGTCCAGAGTGGGGTGGCAAGCGCCCTGCTCCCTCTGGGGATGGACGTGGAGGGTGCCAGGCCCCTGGGAGCTGAGGTCTGTGCCTGTTGACGACATCCTCTCCTTTCCGTCACCATCTGAACATCGGTGCCACCACCACCCCGGAGCCTGGATCTAAAGATGAGCGGTGATGGCGTAAGTGGGAAGCGCCCGGCACTGACTCACACAATGGGTCTCCAGGAATTCTCTGTTACATCTGAGGACTCTCCCTCACCTGTCACTTGTCCTTACGTGTCTTGTCTTCGCTGTGTTTTGTCACAGAGGGAGGTTCTAAATCTGAAAGCTTTTCCTGTATGGTTTTGGAATTTTATACTTTGTTTTAAAATATGCTTTCCAATCTATGTTATGAAAATATTCTCAAACAAAAGAAAAGGAAAGGAAAATATTCTCCTCTGAAAAGCATCCTTCAAATGCTTATCTTTTCCCCTTTTGGTTCTAGGAATTGAACCCCACACCTCGCAGGTAAGCTCTCTGCCACTTGAGCCACACCCCCAGTCCTTTGCTTTCACTTTGTTTTTCAGGTAGGGTCTCCCACTTTTGCCCAGGCCAACCTCCGACTGTGATTCTCCTGTCTCCATCTCCCAAGTAGCTGGGATTACAGGCATGCATCACCATGCACAGAGGCGCTACTGCTTTTTTATATTGTGTGCATGTGTGTGTTCTTTTAATTTGGGGGTATGTTACAGAATAATGATCTGACTTTATTTTTCTGAATAGCCAGTTGTGTCAACATCATTAGTTGAACAGTCCAGCCATTTCCATGAACTTAATTTACAGTTCTGTATACATAACTTTCTATACACACCTACTCTGTCTCTGGATTCTCCATCACCCCTGTAACAGCCGAGGTGAAGGTTTTGATATCTCTAAGACAAGGCCTCACCTCCTCATTATTCTTTTTTGCCAGTTCACAAGAATCCATCTTCATGTGCTCTCCCAGATGGATTTTGAATCCATACATTAAGGCCCATGAAAAACTACGTTGCCTTTTTCATTGAAACAACAGTGAGTTAGTTTATATTACCTGTGGAGAACTGATTCATTTACCACACCCCACTTTTCTCTCCTGGAGCCTAAGATAGCTCCCTGTTTATTAAAATGTCCTTTTGTCTCCTTGAGCATTCTTCCAGGCTTGTTCCCAGGTTTCTTGGTTTGCTTTGGTTTGATTTGTTTTGGTTGTGGTAGTTTTTTGAATGGGATTTCTCATGGCATTTTATAATTTATTGCTGTTGCTCTACCAACTGAGCTATCCAGGCTCTTAATTTATTGCTGTTGGATAGAAAAATCTCTCAATATTTTAACAGCATGACTATGTTCCCAGCAATCTTATAGACTTCTATCAGTTTTAACAGACTTTTTAGAAATTGGTGAACTTGGATTCTTCACAGATAATCATATCTGAACATAGTAATTTTGTCTCTTCCTTTGTTTTGTTTTTCTGGTTTTATTACAATGGCAAGAACCTATATTCCTGTGACTAGATTTTAGAATCCTGAATACTTATGGTAGCTGTGGGCATGCTTGTCTGTGTCTTGTTCCCGAGTTTACAGGAATGCTTATAGTGTCTCACCAATAATCTGATATTTGGTATAGACTTCTGTAAGATATCCTTTATCAAGTTAAAGTGGAGTCTTCCTTCTCAGGACTTGCCTATATTTTTAAATCAGATATTGACAATAAATTTAATTTCTATATTTTTATCATTTAGTCAGAAGACCATAAATTTTCTCTCTGTAAATTCATTACTAAAAAGGATTTGATTAATAGATTCCCTAATGTTTAACCATCCTTGAAACTTTGGAATAAACTCTAGTGGTTTTTTTTTTACTATGCTCAGGATTCAATTTATTGTGTCTTATTTAGAACACTTATATCTCTGCTTTAAATATATTGGCCTATAGTTTTCTCTCTCTTCTTTTTTTTTTTTTTTTTTTTTTCAGTACTGGGGTTGAACTCAGGGCCACTCCAGCAGTCCAATTTTTTGTGATAGGGGTTTTTTCAAGATAGGGTCTCACAAACTGTTTGCCCAGGCTGGCTTCAAACTGTGATCCTCCTGATCTCTACCTCCTGAGTAGCTAGATTACAGGTGTGAGCCACTGGTGCCCGGCAATATCCTATTTTATTATATTATCAAGTAGTGCTAACCAACTAAAATGAGTTGAGAACACACTTGTTTTTCTCCATGCTCTGAATACAATTAATAAAATATATGAAAGCTTGAAGATTTTATAATTCTTGACTTTAAAATAGTCTAGCCAAGTGTCTTTCTCAGACTAGAGGGAGAGGATGGGGAGGATAACTTTTCAAATACCTTTTAAATTTCTTCTAGGATGATTCAACTATTCAGGTTTTCAATTTCTTCCTCAGTTAATTTTTAAATTTTCCTAGAAAATGACCATTTAATCTTTTTTTTAGAAAAAGAAACAGCTTTAGTCAAATATAATTCACATACCATACAATTCATTCATTTGAAGTGTTCAAGTCAGTGGACTTTAGAATATTTGGGGTTTTGAAGCCATCAATTATAGAACATTTCCATCATTCCAAAAGAAACCCATCCCAGGAGCTGTCACCCTCCATTCCCCTCCACTTCCCATCTCCAGCCCAAGCAGCTACGGACTTTCTAGGTAGGCAAATATCATCTGCATTTCTTGCTTTCCTTCTGGATACCTTGAATTTCTTTTCCTTGCCTAATTGCTTTGGCTGAAACTTCCAGTACAGTGTTCAACAGACATGGTAAACATGGCATCTTTATCTTCTTGCTGATCCCAAGAGGAAAACTTCCACACTGTCACCACCATGTGTTACATAAACTGTCAGCCTTTCACAGGTGCCCTATCTCAGGTTGGGGAAGTTCCTTTCTTTTTGTGGTTGGTTGAGTGTTGTTTAATCATGAAAGAGCACTGGATTTTGTCAAATGCTTTGTCTGCATCTTCTGAGATGATTGTGTAAGTTCTTTCCTTTATTCTGTTTATATAGCATGTTATACTGATTGACTTTTATATGTTGAGCCAATGTTGTATTCCTGGGGTAAATTCACTCAGCCATGATGTAGAATCCTTTTTCTATGCCAGTATTTTGCTGCGAATTTTTGTGTCTATATTCATAAAAACTAATTTATAATTTTCTGTTCCTGTTATATCTTTGTCTGACTTTGGTGTCAGGCAATACTGGCTTTGTAAGAGAGTTGGGAAAAAGCCAAGATTCCTCTACATTCAACCAGGCTCTACACTGAAGTCTCACAGATTACCCGGCACCTGACAGATAGAAATAAATGATCAGAGGATGATTGAATCTACTGTGCTGCTGCAGAGTGAATATCCTCTTGATCTTCAGCGACCTCGGTATCTGTGGGTCTATAGATCAAGGAGCCTGCCACTGAGGCAACACCGCGTGTGTCAGGACGCACAGAGTACAGTGCTGTGCTGTGGATGTGTGGTTCATTTTTCTCATCACACCGCCCAACTTCTGCTCAAGACATGCTGCCTTTCAACAAGTCTCAAATTTTCACTTGGTTACTTCAGTTAAGCACATTCACTTTTGCCTTGCTTTTTGGACACCATTCAGTTTTTAGGAGGCAGATTTTCACAAAATGAAGGATGAGGAAGCACTGAGCACATCACACAGTGCTTTCAACACAGTAACGCAGGGCTGACTGAGAACTGCTCTGCATCACCTGAGCTGTATAATGGTCTCAGGAATTTCACTTTTTTATGTTTGGCTTGGCGAGTTCCTTTTGATTTCTTGCATTTATTATTATGTCTTGACTGTGCTTGGTCAAAATCCAGTGCAATAAAGTGGCAAATAAGATAGGCTTATTGTTTATAGTGTTTAAAAAACTAAAAATGCTAGATGAATTTTTTTTTAAATATGTTTAACTGCATGGATGAGATGGAAAGAAAGCAAGGGTAGCACGCAGAAGACAAAGACGAAGTGGGCTGGAGGCACCTCCCACCTCCTGCCCCCTGGGGTAAGACTGTACACTGGGATCATGAGAGAGGAGAGAGAGGAGGCACAGTGAGGGCAAGGGAATGGTCAGATCAGACACCCCCGCACACAACCAAGACCCCAACACCTCCTTCTCAGTGGAATGATTATTTATGAAAATATTCCCTCTACACAGCAAGAGAGGCTTTAGTGTATCTGTGATAGTTTGGCTTGTGGAAAGAGAAAGACTCTTCCAGAAGGAGGACAACTTATACTATCTTTTTTAGTTTTTTTTTTTTAAGTCACCTTGCAAATTGAAGATGAATTCTCAGGAAGGACCCAGATCTCAGAGACAGTTTAACCAAAAACAAAGTGCACACCAGGCATAGTGGTGCCCACCTGCCATCCCAGCTACTAGAAAGGCAAAAGTGGGAGGACTGAGACTGCAAGGTCAGCCTGGGCAAAAGTAGTGTGAGACACTTTCTCAAAATCAAAAATAAAATCAAAAAGGGTTGGAGATGTAGCTCAGTGGTAGAGCACTTGCCTAGCATGCACAGGTCCTGGGTTTCATCCCTAGCAGTGCAAAGAAGAGACCAAATAAAGAAACAAAATACACAAAATGCCAAGAGTATCAGCAACACAAGTGAAGAGAAAATGAGTGAGTTAGAAGAGAAATCTGAGCACAGGACAGAGAGCTAAGAGTGGAACTATGAAAGATTAAATCACCTTTTGGATAGCTGAAACGGTTTTAAACATATTAAATTAGAGTTCCACAAGAAAAGATTTAGGAGACATACTATTCAAAAATATTACACCTGAGATTCTTCTGGAAAAAATTCTCAAGCAGATAAATGAAAGGAAATAAAAACACAAAGGCAAAGTGATAGAACACTAAGGACAACAGAATGCCAGAGGGAAAAGCCAGACATCATAAACAGAAGAGAAACAGTATTTTAAAATGCTGACAGGTGCTAACTGCCAACCTAGAACCATACATGACAAAGAAACCTTTCAAGGACAAAGAGAAAGATGTCTTTGACTGGACGTTGCTGGCACAATTCTATAAGCCTAGTTTCATGAGAAGCTGAGGTCAGGGCAATTGCAGTTGGAAGCCAACCCTGGGGAAAAATTTCATGAGATCCCATCTCACTCAATAGGTAGGTATGGTGCGCCCTTCATCCCAGCAATGGCAAGAAGCCAAAAATAGGAGGATCATGTCCAGGCCTACCCGGGCAAAACACAAGACCCTAACTCAAAAGCAAGCAGAGCAAAAAGGGCTGGAGACATGGCTCAAGAGGTAGAGCACCTGTTTGGCAAGTGTGAAGCCCTGAATTCAAATCCCAATACTGCCAAAATGAATAATGTATATACCTATGTATGTACACATACACACTTTTTCAGATTAAGAAGACTAACTCCTTATAAAGTTTACCCCGAGACAGGCACTATAAGGACTTCTAGATCATACATCTAATGACCTATTAGAACGAAGATGCAAAGGTGAGGAATAAGCAAACAATAAATGAAAAGTGAACACATAGGGTAGAGGAGAAAACTAACTGCTGTGAACTCTAGTGTCTCTGCACAAATTCCTTTCCATCTTATTCTTTCCTTATCTTTTCCTAAAAATTGCTTACTAAGTGCCTCTCCACATGTAGACTCTGCACTAACCTCTTATACCACGTGATTTGTAACAACTCTGTGAGGGAAAGAGTATTGTTCCCATTTTACAGATTCTCCAGGGGAAAATCGAGGCAAGGGATCTTAGGCTGAACTTGCAGCCTAGTACAAATTCACTTGGAATAAAAAGATAAGGAAGGTTAAACTCAAAATGCAAAGAAAATCATTTACTTAAAAAATTCTCATGACAGACAGGTGTGGCGGCTCATGCTTGTAATCCCAGCACTTGGAAGGCTGAGGAGCAGGAAGGCAAGTTCAAGGCCACATAGTGAGTTCCTGTCTAAAAGGATGGAAGGAAGGAGGGGTGGGGGGGAAGAGGGAAAGAAAAATAATAAGAAGAAAAAGACCATAGATAAGAATTTTCTCATTCGAGTTCACTAACTCAAGAACGATGAAAACAAAGAAAACCACACTGGGTAACCAAAGACAAGAGAAAACAAAAGCAGAGGGAAAATTCAATGAAACTGAGATGTGGTTTTTGACAAAAATAATAAAACTCAGAAAAAAAGGTACTGAAATGGGGCGAGCAGATTATGAAAAGCCTATGAGAACTGGACGTAAGCAAGGCAAGACGCAGTTTAACTGCTTTTACCTGTAGGCTGAGATATGCACAGCCCCAGTCACGAAACAGAAAAAAGCAGAACAGCTGCATCTCCTAAGCTTGCTTTCAGAGAAGCAGGACCACAGGTTTCTCCTGCTACAGTGTCATGCCCCTCTGCGAGAGCCTCTGCTCCACCCTGTTTGCCACTGTTTATAAAAGGCCTGCTGAAGGAGGGCTTGGGGCTTTTGCTTTTTGCATTTGGCTTTGGCTTGGGTTTTTCCCTTTGGTTTTTGCTTTGGGCTGTTTGGTGTGGGAAGCTTTTGGGAGGGAAAAGAATTTCTAAAGGGAAAAGAATGGCTAAAGAGGGGTTGATGGAAAGTCTGCACTGAGAACTTTAACATAGGCCTTAGAAAAACAAAGCCAAAGAAAGAACTTTAACATAGGCCTTAGAAGCTAAAGAAAGCAAAAGAGAACACGGAACAGTGCAAGATAGAGGACCTAGACTTTGCAAGTCTGAGCACTGGAGACTGTAAGAAAGCTAAAGAGAGAAAGAGAATGCTAAAGAAAAGCTGCAAGCCTGGGGGCAAAAGACTTTAAGAGCGATTGAGCTAAATATAGCTAAAAACATGGGACAATGTGAGCCTAAAGAAAGAGGTAAAAGAAGGCTTCAGAAGCAAGGTTTTAAAGAGCTGCAAGGATAAGGCCTTAAAGAATACAGATAGAGAAAAGAAGCAGTTAGGGTTGGGTGTCTCCACCAGAGTGCCCAGCACACCTTACCCCACTTTCTGTCTGTCTGTCCATCCTATGTCTTTTCTGAATCTCCAGTCTCCCCCAGTTAAGCCCAGTTAGGTTCAGTAATAACCAGGAGCGAGAGAAAAAGCTAGCTCTAACAAAGGAGGGAGCGAGAAAACAGCACCCCCTCCACTAAAAGACAATAACCAGCACCCTAGCATTGAATACTCAAGTGAAATCAGCTTTCAAAACTAAAGGTCAAAGATAAGCAAAACAAAGAATTCAAGAGTTCTTCAAATAGAAAGAAAATCTCCCCAATAGAAATAGAAAAATGCCAAGAAAGGAAGGGGAAACCCACAGGAAAGGAATGTAAAAATGCACATCGACTCAAGAAATCATCACAAAATGCCTGTCTTTGAGCTAGCAATCCCACATCTGGAAGATTCCATGGAAGCACTACTGAGCATATTCTACACCTCCCTCTTGGTTTATTTTTCCTTCTTGTGTGCCCAGCTCTGGGCCAGGTGTGGACCACCCTGGCCTGGGCCACCTGGGCTCCCTTGCCACCTGGCTTCTGTGGTTGAGTTCGGCCAGAGACTACAGGGCAGGATGGGAGAGGCCCAAGTGTGTCCTCCCTGCTCCATCTACCTTGGGTGCTGTGTTACTGGCGGTACACAGTGGCTGCAAGATGGCCCTGCCTACATTGCATGGGTGCCAGTCCCTGGGTCCTCAGCATCACTGATGTCCCCTTACACAAAAGTACTCCCTGCACGAGAGCCTTAGTTTGAACTTTCTAAATTTCCTGTGTTCTCTTCCAGAATTCTGACAGTTTTGAAGATTTACTGAACCATTATTATTAACAGCAAAATTCTAGAATCGGCCTGATATCTGCCAGTTAGGAAAGTGGATACATAAATAGCTCTACACTCATAGAATGGAATGCAATTTCACTGTTAGAAAAGAAGTATCAGGGTACGCTGGTACCCACCCATAATCCCAGCTCCTCGGGGAGGCAAGGATGTCAAGTTCAAAGCCAGCCTAGGAAAAGTTAGGGAGACCCCTGTCTCAAAAACAAAACCATCTTAAAGGAAATGGAACTTGGAAATGTTCTCCAAGATTTATTATTGAGTGAAAAAAAGAAGAGGCTGTATAGTAAATTCTCACTTACATAAGTGTTTGTGTATCTATAAATAGAAATCCTTTAAGAATATACAAAAATTCGGCAATGTTGCCTGACTCTTTTTGCCTTGTTTCAATTTTGTCTTATTGTGTAGATGTATCCCAGTTTCAAAAATCCCTTTAAGTATCCTCCACAGAAGAAAAACTTTCATCAGCATCAGAAACATCTTTTAAGTGTTCGGCAGATTGGCTTGCTCCCCACTTCTCACCATGAGCCAAACCCACCCCTCACTTCAAACAAACCTGAACAAACAGGCGAGAGGGACAAACAGTAGGTCCACATCTCAGGGACCTTGGCCAGGTTTCTAGGGAACTTGTCTCCCATCAGCAGAGATAAGACTGATAAAGGCTTGGGAGGAGACAGGTGGACAGGAAGTGACTGTTTGCCTCCTCTCCCCACCCAATCTGCCCTGGGGTGATATCACTTAATTTGCAACCATTCACACCCTCTAGATAAGGTTCTGGTCACCTCCTGCAAGATGAGTGAGGCCAGCTCCCGCCCACACAGCTAAAGGATTCAAGGAGGGGTCACTGGGCCAAACATGAAGGACACCACTTCAGGCTGGGGTGGTAGGGGACCCTCGTGCTGGGGCATTCACCGATACTCGGGACTCTTTTGGAGCCCTGGCGCAATGCACCGCACCCTGATAGGCAGGAAGCAACACTGGCGCCCAGGACTCACAAGCTCCCGTGAACTTGTCCATGCCCGGGTTCCCTGGTCCTGCCCCGGGGGATGGACCACATTAAAAGTATCTACCCCTTCCCCAACTTTCCCAACCCTACCTTCCCTAACTCTTAATCTCTGTGTGAGAGATCTTACTCCCAGGTCTCTAACCCCACCATGTGGCCGGGGACAATTAGAAAGCCCCCCACCATTTGGGCTGAGTTTCTCGCCCCTTGTCCCCCATCCTTCCTTTCTTCTTTTCTTTCTTCCTCTACCAGTGGTTTTAAAACATCAAATGGGAGGCTCACCTCATTCAGTCCATCCAGCGACAGTTTTTTTTTTTTTAAGAAAAAAAAATGCCTGCCCTAGGAAAGCATAGCTGCTTTAAAAAATGGGGGAGGGAGCCGCATGGGCAGGGAGCAAATGAACTGCCACCTTGGGGTGGGTACACGTGACATAGCGCAGACCACGCAGCTTCCCAGCCGGCCACTCAAGGAAACCATGCCTGTGGTTCACTACGACAACTGCGCACGGTTACCCCGTTGGCCACTCAAGATAGCCACACTTGCCGAGACAGCCACATGGCCAGTCACGCATGCGTTTTTCTTGACCCACCCCTGGGGCAGATGGAAGTCCTGCCTCTGGAGGCCAAGTCTCCAGAGACCTGCAAGTCCCACCCCCAGAGGCCATGCCTCCAGACAGCCAGAGCAGGCTGCTGCTGGCTCAGGACCCCCCAAAACACCTACACTACTGGCACAACCCCCCCACCCCGACATTCTAGCACCATTCATCAGGATCTCCAGGTCTACAGCTGCTGCGTCTATCCTCCAATTCCTCCCCTCAGGCCTGCACATGGCACAGGTTTCCAACGCACTTCTCCACGTGGCCTGGAAGCCCCACTTAGCCAGCCACGGAGCAAGGCAGTAACGCCCAGCAACTATGACCGTGGAGGTGGCAGAGGTTGCCTATGTGCGGTAGCATACAAAGAGGGCTGCAGTACCTGCGGATACACGTGTGTAATGCTTGGGGCACTGCATGGACTGGCAGCCTCTGCCCTGCAGCCTCTGCTGAAAGGCTCCCAGTGCCTGAGCTGGCTGAAAGAGAAAATGCAAAGGCATGGCAGCTCCACCGCCATTGGGGAAGCCAGGACAGCTCAGGACACTGGGGACAAAGTGGGTGACATACTACCTCTGGTGACCAAGGTCCCATGCCTAACCAACTGCCTTCTTCCTATCTGCAACCATCTCTGTCTTCTTTGACCCACCTACCAGCCATGCCTGTCTACCCTAGCCACCTTATCCAAATTCTCAGCCATGCTCACCTTACCCCCATAGCCCACAGGGGTCGAAGAAACACTCACACCAAGGTCACACTCCCTTGTCCCAGGGCTAATAAGAACTTGTTGCCTATCTTAGCCAGAGATTCTGAATTCCATTCAAAGGTAAAATCTTAATTAACATATAGGTTACTTCTGGGTAGCTGTGGTGTTATTTGTTGCTGCCCTTAAATGTTAAATACATTTAAATTTTCTAAAGCATGTTGTCTGAAATTAAAAACAGTGCCATTTAAGGATTTAACATTGGTCACCCATAAAGTATATCTGTAATTTTTTTAAAAGCATTGTAACTTATTTAAAATTCATTTACTCTAAAGGCAAAATTAAAAGGGAAAATTTATTAATAATGTCATCTTTTTACACCAAAATATAGTGCTAATTAGTGCTGTCCATCACAATCGTTACTCTAAAATGTGATATACAATAAACCTATGAAAACATCCTAACCCTAACTGTTCTTTGCTGATAAAATTAGGCTTACAGCCAAGAATGAGGTTAAAGAAAATGGGTTTTTATATGTGGACATCTTAAATAGACAATTTAATCAGAGGCTGTGTTCTTAACAATTAATTATTTTTGTTATAAAATTTTGTTCTCCATAGCTCAAAGTAGTATGGCAAATTCTAAATTTGTTTAAGGTCCTTTTCAAACTGTAGATCTATAAATGGCTGGGTTCTGTAGGGTTTAGATTCTTGACTTTCTAGGTAATGACAAAGCCCATTTATAAGAAAATCCAGGATCTAATATAAACACCTGAAGTAAACTGGAAACTAACAAAACCTTTGAAATTCCACCTTAGCGTGCTTCAATTTATCTGGTCTTTTTATGAGCACGAGTAACTCATGGACACCTGTCTCTCAGGGGAAGATGTCTTTTATTCCTATAGCAGACTACTATTTTGAGCCTGTATGTTGCATGTAACGTGTCTTTCTGTTCCATTTGAGAGACCCTTTGGAGAGACCATGTGGTCACAGGGAATGCCACCGTGATGGAGCCACCATGTGTCCAGCGCCATCTTGCCCTCCGTAGGAATTGGAAGCTTGTGGGTGATGCCATCTTGCCGTACTTAGGACAAGTACAACTAACTTGTGGTTGAAATTCTCTAGATTAATATAATTTCTGTATGTGTTTTTACTGCATTAATCTTTTAAGGATTAAGCCAAGAATAGAGTATTTTTGTTAAAGATCTCTTGTGAACTACTTAGGAATCTGGCTGATGAATCTTCTAAAGACAATGGCAAAGAAATGGGTTAAGAGAACACTCTAAATAAATGTAATTGTTTATTACATTTGTGTGTCATTGTGTGTGTTCTCTGTACATGTCTTTACCTCTTACCAATTGTGGCCACTTAATTTTTACTTTTTTGAGCTCATTATGCACACTTATATTCATTGGCATGCCTAGGTCATAACATCTATGCATCTGTGTGTGTGCTTAGATGTCTTCAGGATGGTTGTTAAGCTACTTTTATAAAGCTAATGTGCACAGCTGTCTCAAAGGTTATCTAAAGTTCTAATTCCAATCAGGCCTAATTATTCTCTGCCTTAGGACTAAAGAAAATTTTAAACAATAATCTCAATCTCTTTTATTCTACCATGAGTGTAATTTACATTTAATGCTTTTATAACTGGGTTTATTGACCCTCGTGTTCTTGTAGAGTGTTATTATTAAAAGATGGTTTCATTTAATTTTTTCCAAAGTCTTTTAAGGTATAATGCTACTAAGAGTTTTATTTAAAACAGTGCTATCTAAATTCAGGTTTTTACAAAGGTTATTTCAATATACAAATTTAGGTCTTTAAGCTTATAAGTTTATAATTTAAAATTTGCCTAAAGGTTTTATAAGGTTCAAATTTAAGGTAACAATATACATTTAAAAATGGGTTTCTGTTTTGTGAAAATAACTATCAAAATCTTTTGGTACTGTAGACTAATAGAAAATTTTACCAAAGCCAAACAAAAGCGCACCCTCCAGAGGTAAGTGTCTCTGTTTCTGTACCTTATTATTTGTGACATTAATCTTAATTGGTTTGTTATTAAAAATTATACATGTTCTCCTGTTTTTCTCAGTTTACAAGTCCATGGCCTGATATAAAAACTAACCACAAGCAATGGGTTTGTATCAGGCAAGGTTACTTTGGTACAATTTGGATTCTGAGGTGGTCATAATAGCTCTGATGTTTTAATAGTTGGGTCAACATTCAGGATAAACATCCCATCAAAAAAACCCTCATGCTGGAGTGGATGAGACTGCCCTTAGGGGAGCGGTTGACTCGGAAGCCAGGGTACCCTGCCACTCACTTGCTCAATAGATGTGTGATGGAAACAGGCTAAAGGGACCTGTGTTGAGGTTTACAGAAGGTTCAAGAAAGATGCTTTGAGAATCTAGAAAGTTCTCGTTTTTCTCTCTCCAAAAGGACAACTATCCACCTCCCCTTTCCTCTCTCTTACTCTCTACCAGCCAGCATAGAGAATTCCATTCAGGATGAGGAGGGGTGAATGGATTCTCCCCGTCTCCTTTCCTCTCTCTCTCCACCAGCCAGCATAGGGAAAGCCAACAGTCACCTGGCTGTATCCTTAAGTGCTGGAAGACGCTTTGATCCTGCTGACCAAAATACGATGATGAGTTCTCTTCATAGCCCATTTAAGATCATTTACTATTCTTTACATGCTGCCTAAATTAGTCTCATGCCAGACACAAAAACCTAAGGTACTGTTCCAATAACACTAAAGAAACTAAGTTTAAACTAAGTAAAAATTCCTTAAATTGTTCGAATACTCCTAGTGCCTTATATGTGTATCTAAATGTCATAAAATTGTTTATAGAATTAAAAGTATATACATGTAAGCAGTTATAGTTCTTTTATCTAAAATGCCTTCTAATAAGGTCTTTGACATTTCTGCTCTTTATGAGAAATGCTAAAAGTGCTATCATTTAGGCCTGACTTCTATTTGTCAGCTAAACATTGGTTTATCTGACATCTGTTCATCAGATGAACATTGGTATATGTGACATTGACTAAATAAACATTGTTTTACATATATAAGATAGAATTGAACATCAAAACAGGGACTATTTAAAATTACTAACACTGCCTTCCCTTAACCATTGGAAAATTTAGGGTTTTTTATCATCAGCACTGTATTGACAGTACTGACAACCTAATTTTGCCTAACCAAAATTCAAGGTTTAAATTGAATTAAGCATGGTTACTTTAAGTTTTGTCATTACAGTTCTGATTCTTCAAGAACATTCACAGGCAAACCCCTGAAAAATTACTCTGACAAGCACTTACCTATCAACCAGGACATTCTTAAGTATTGGGGTCATTTTGTATTTTCCTTGTAAAACTTTGTAACTGTTACCTGTTAATACTTTACAGCAATTTAAAAGTGTCAGTACATCCCCTATGGGACAAGCAATTAGATTAATTAAGCCCAGCCTAAGAGCCTCTTTTTATAAATCACTTTGTAGCTTAATTTGTCCCAAAAGGTCACATTGGCACTGACTTCTGATCTGTTCAAGTCTCCCTCCTTCATGGGACAAAATCTGACTTTCTGGACTTTCCGGGAAAAGCCATTCCTACATGGATGGACAAAAACTGCCAAACTGGCAACATCTTCAGAGATGACTATTCAAAGAAACAGTTTAAGAGGACATGACCCCAAGCAGTCAGCATCCCCCGACGTCTCAGAGGAACAAGCAGCATTCAGCCACCTGAGACAGTTCAAAAGGACTGCACGAATGAGGGGACCTCTCCAGATCCAGATGGCATAAGTTATGCCAGACTTCTAAAAGTCACCAAAGCCGAGAGACTTATAAAGGGTGACTCTTACCATGTGCTCTCATATTTAAGCCTTCTAGGCTTCTGACAAAAGTCATGTCTTTGGCCAAAGCCTTCTGTGCAAGCAAAGGCAACACAACTTTCAGTGGTACCTAACTTCTGCTCAGGGACGCTGTAAGTCTTCTTTCTGTACAGAACTGACTCATCGATGTTTACTCTCTCATTGGACTGTACGAAAAATGATCTTTTCTATCAAAGTATTTGTCACCCTCTTAGATTACTTAAAACTCCTCAGGTCACCGGTCTTAGGTGACTTGTGTTGTTGCTTCTTCTTCTGGATTCCTGTATGACTCCATTGCCCTCCAAACTGCATGCCCTAAATCCATCCTCCAAGCCTTTTAGCCAGTCGGGAAAGACTGTGAATCTTTGACCTGGACAAATCCCAGGCGAGGGTTAGGTACAACTGCGTCAGGGATATAAGGAGGAGCCACTGTCAGCCATTTTGTGCTTGCGTGTTTGCTTAGCTGCAGTGATCACATGCTTGTATCCTTTTGAGCAAAAGAAATTGCCTTGTCAAGATTTTCTCTATCTCTGATGTGTCTGTTTTTAGCACCAAAAATAGGACTAACACCTGGTCCCTGGTTCACCTGACCCTAATGTAGTCAGCCTTTAACTAAGTCCAAAATACAGAGCCTTCTAAGAGTTAAAAATAGCCACAGGTATACATATAAGTAAAGTAACCATAAGACTCTCTGTTACTTTTCAAAATTACTTTGTCTTTCCTGCCACACCTGGCAAGTCCCCTTCTGATTCTCCTATCAGTGTTAAATGTTCAGGTCATGCCTTCTAAATCAGGTTTATCTCTTCCAGAACAAAAGCGGTTAGGACCCAAATCATGAGGCAACAAGGCTATTGAGCTCTACAAACAAATGACAGCTCCATGAGCAACCCAGATTTCCATGAGAACCTTAACTAAGCTGGGCAATAATTCAGATGCCTTGTGTCCAAATGAGCCCCAATGGAAAGAAATAGGAGAGATAATTTCCCTTTATAGGTGGGGTCTGCTGCCCCGTGTCAGCTCGAAGCAGATACTGAAGATGCATCACACCCCTTCAGCAACCCCCCAAAAAAGGATTTTTTGGAATATTGTCTGTCAGGGGGAGTTTGAGGCAGGCTAGAAGTAGGAAAAGTTTGGAGTTCATGTAGGTTGCCTGGGGATGGGCCAGACCCCCCTCACCTGGCTGGGAGTCACCCAGGCCCCTCCCCACTCTTTCATTATTGGGTGGGAACCTCCTGGGCCTACCCTCCCATGAGTAGTGTAGGTTTTATAGGTGCTTGAGAAATAAAAGCACACTCTCTCTGCTGGTGGACTCCACCTGGGCCCACCGTGCCCTCTGCTTCTTCTTCCCTTTCCTCACCTGATGGAACAGGTGACTCCCCTTTTCTCAATAAAGCTATCCTATCTCACCTCATCCATGTGCTCTGCTTGGGTTTTTCCATTTGGAGCACAAAATCTAGAATCTTCTGATCACAGACTGCACCAGAACTGGTAGCATTTCCTCTGTCATCTTAAGGATCCAATTCAAACATCACCTCCTCTAGGAAGCCTTCTTGAGTGCCCCAAGTGGAATTGATCAGCCTTGCCTTTGAGGTCCTAAAACCTTGTTCCTATAACTACTAGAGCACTAAAGACATGCCCAGTGGTTCCATGTCCATCTCCTTCCCCTCCAGGATTACAGCTGCCTGGAAGTCTTGAAGGCAGCAGACATTGGACAAACTGTGACTACGTGACATGTTAAAATTAGTAATGACTGCAGCTCACGTCTACTACCTCTTTTTATCCCCATATTAACCCTGCAAAAAAAGGAAAGGAATGCTTCCAATTTGTCAAGGTAAGAATCTAAAGGTCAGACAGGTCAAGGGATAAGTGGCCGAGCAGAGACTGGAGGTCCCAAGTCACCTGTGAGATCACACTTGCCTCAGACAATGCAAGAACAGCACAAAGTGCCAGAAGTGTGAAGCACAAAGGAACTCCAAGCATTGCTCCAAACAGCACTGATAAAAGAAAAGCTTCTAGGAATGAGAATGGATCAACTAAACAGGTCTTAAAAAATGAGCTCACAACCAAGCTGAAGAGTTAGAATCACAGGCACCCCAAAGTTGGCACTGGCTTTCAGTGGTCTTGCGAGGAGCTGGTTCCGAGGGAAGTAAGCCAGGATGAGTTGTGTTAAG
Source organism: Castor canadensis (assembly GCF_047511655.1). NCBI lineage: Eukaryota > Metazoa > Chordata > Mammalia > Rodentia > Castoridae > Castor > Castor canadensis. The sequence continues at coordinate 135,496,288 of NC_133394.1, forward strand.
GCTGCTTGTCAACTGGAGGACACACCTGGTTCTGATTGGAACCACAACTGTCCCAGTTTGCCGAGGGTTGCAGAGGTACCAGGACATGGGACTTTTAGTGATAAACAGAGGAAGTCCCCAGCAAACCAGGAGAGATTCATGCTCACCTTGGGAAGGGGGCTTTCAGTGCCTCCCTTAAAATGCCCTCCACACCAATTTAAGAGCAAGGCAAAGAAAACAGCCTTATTACTTTAGTGACTTTGTTTTTTAACAAAAGTGGCATTACCTCAATAAAATCTGAAGGAATTTTGTGTCTTTTCAAAAACTCATATGTAGCTGGGGACAAAACTCAAGTGGCAGAGTGCCTGCCTAGCAAGTGTGAGCCCCTGAATTCAAACCCCAGTGCTGCCATCATCAATAGGGGTATCTGAAAGAATGTGCCCAGAACTAAGAACACAATTCCCAAAAAGATGTTCCCCTGTGTTGGGATATCAAAGTGACTTACGAATATATTATTCATTTGAATGCCCATCTCTGGAATATTTGATTATTACAATTAAAAATTAGCTTTATTAACTTATAAATATTTAGTAGGCATGAAAAGACCTTCTAGTTACATTGTCATTAAAGTATCAAGCAATGACAGCAGGCTGCCAGAGGCTTGGCCACTTTGCCATTGTCGGAGGGATGATGATATTTTAATATGCACATGCATCTCAATTTCACAATTAAAGATCAGAGCGCTTGTCTGAGGGAGCCACAGAAAGGAAGAGCTGGGGCCGAATTCATTAATCATGACTGGTTTATCTGACCGCTGACGAAACCAGTCATTTGTGTGTTTTTTACCCGTGAAGTAATCAATGCTGATTCTGCTGTGAGTCACTGGTGTAGGATGATGTGTGCTGTATGCGGGTTCCATCCTCCTGTCTCCTTCCACAGACCTTTAGCTCAAAGCAGGGAGTGAGACTGGGCGATACTTTCATGTCAGGAAACCTGTAATTAATGCCAGACATCTTAAGTCAATGAATAGCTGTCTCTCATTATGTGAGCATAAAGGAGACTTCGTGCATTTGAATACTAATTTTTCTTCCTTGATACTACATAAGCCCATTTGGTATGGGTGATACATGTTACATGGAATAATGACAAGCCAAATAAATAAATAAAGCTCATGAAGAAAGCTACTATGATGAGCTCCAAACAGACAAATCCTGTGATTCACCTTCCAGTTCTAAAATTAGCAAATTATTGAGGGCTTACTCAAACTTGTGGCAGGTACAATTCTCGAGTTTCATGCTTATTGTTCTATTTACTTCCTGAGACAACCCAATGAAGTAGGTTATCCTTTATTTATTCACTTTTGTTTTTTTATTGTCCTGGGGTTTGAACTCAGGGCCTCACACTTGGTAGGCAGGTGCTCTTATGGCTTAAGCCAGTCTGCCGGCCCCTCCTTTTACTTTTTCGGGTTTTTTAATCCTCATTTTTACAGAAGAGAAATTTGAGACCCTGAGAGATTATGCATCATGCCGGAGGTGTGACCCCGATGTTTATTTCCTTAGACCTGCCAATTAAGTCAAGGTCAAGGCCAGGCAGTCTGCCGCAGAGCCCATGGACTCACACTGAGCTCGAAGGCCTTGGGTCTCCAGGTGGGGCTGCCCTTGCCTTTCTCAGGAATTCTACTGGTCTCTCAGCTCTTGCCATCACCAGTACCTCTTTCTGACTGACATCTCAAGGCACCCTCAGCTCAACACAGCCCAAATGGACACTTTGCTTTTGCCTCCTCTTGAGCCTACGTGGCTGACGTTATAATTGCCATTACCCACCCATCATCTAGACTGGTTGTGTCTCTTTTGGCCCATAACATGTGATGTTCAGTTACACGGATGCTGTCTTGACTACACCATCATCCATTGTCCATGACAATGACCTCCTAGCAGATTGCACCGGCTCCTAGTATCCCTGATCCAACTCAGCCAGTACCCCGCTGCCTGGTTAATCTTCCCAAAAGGGAACTCCAGTGGGAGGGAGCACTATGTGTATGGTCAACGCTGTTCTGCAGTGCTCAAGACTTCCCCAACCTCCAGACAGGAGCATTTCCCATCCTCCAGAGGAGTTTGGTGTCAGATCACAGCTGCAGCTGATGAGATCCCGAGCCCCTTCACTGTAGGAGTGCTGCCGCCTGCTGAGGAAAGTCCTGCAGTTGCCCCTGGCATACAGAACTATGGACAAAGCCCTCACTCTGGTGTCCAATGTCTCAACCAACCTTGCTGACATTAGCCTCTAATTAATGGCCTTAACATGTTCCAAGTAAAGAAAAATGTGGAGGGAGGGATGAGAGATCAAAAAGATATTAAAAGGCAGGGCTATTATTTTGCCCCTTCACAAGGACATTCATAACCAAAATGAGGAATTGTCTGTCTTCCTAGGGAGAAAAAGACAGGTCTTAAACACAAGTCTATGAGGAGGCTTAGAAAGTCGATATCCAGCTGTTTCTCATTCCTGCTATTTTGTCCCAAATGAGTCTTAAGTCCACTTCATGAGACATCCATCACATTTTTATTACAAAAGCTCCCCCAAGAGTGGCAGGAAATTCAAGGCAAGTACCAAACCGGGCCATGGAAAGTACCCACCACGTGGTTCCTCACAGACTGTCCCACAGGAACAGGTAGTCAAGCTCAACCCAGAACTGACCCTAAAACTCCCCTTTTGAGGTAGCATTTTCATCTGGATCCAAACTGGGGCATGCACACAAGAGCCCATAATTATAACTAATTGCATTTACATATGCAGTCAATTACCAAAAGCCACTTCTAAGTACCACCCAAATCTACTTCCCTTGCTTACCTCTTGTAGTGTATAAATATCTACCCAAACCATGACACCAGCACTCTTGAGCTGCAAGTGCTCTTAGGCTGCTTCGCTCAGAGCCCCTCCCCAACTTCCTTAGGGAATGTACTTTCTCTCTCTCTCTCTCTCTCTCTCTCTCAATAAAATTATGCTGCTGCTTTCCAATCTGTGTGTCTCCACTCAATTCTTTGTTCAGGATTCAAGGACCTGAGATCTTCTTGACCAGGGTCTTCTTAGACCACCCACCGGTAACCACAGGACAACTTCCTACATGTGAAAAGTTAACCAGACCCACTGAGCTCATCCCAACAGCTGGGTGAAGATTCTTAATCAGTTTTATACAAGTCAAGGTTATGTGTCATTTGCTTCTTTTATTTTTCAGTGTTGGAATGGAACCCAGGGTCTCAGGCATGCTAGGCAAGTGCACTACCCCTGAACTACATCCCCAGCTGTTTCTTCCTGCTCATAATAAAAAAAAAAAGTTCATTACTTTTTTTCTGATTTAAATAACTTTGTGTTTTTAGGGCACTTTTAGGTTCACAGCAAAAGCTGAGTGGACAATTTGGAGATTTCCCAGATACCCCTGCCCCCACCCCCACCCCCACCCCCACCCCCACCCCCACGCACAGCTTCCTCTCCCGCTGACATCCCCCACCAGAGTGGAACACGTTAGAATGGCTGAGTCTGTGTTGACACATCACCATCCCGAGTCCCGGTCCATGAGTTTTCTCAGTGGGTATAGATCCTCTCAATTCTGCAGTTCTAGAATATAAATTGCAAGTGTTTGGGGGGGTGGTTGTACTCCACGCATAGCCAAAGCCCACTTTTTATTGTCCCTAAATCAAGCAGCTCTGCCTCCAAGTAATCATCACTCTACTTCTTACGTGCCACAAATTACACACTGAATAAATGATCCTTTCTAGAGTTTTGCTGGTCATTTGCTATAATTTTGGCCATGACTGTGTTTCTGTTATTGAAAGATAATAGCCAACTTTAATAGGCACTTACTGCGTTCCCTATGCTAACAGTGTCACAGGTCTCATCTGTGACAAGAAGCGTGGTTGTCCTTCCAGCTCACAGATGTGGAAACAGATACTCAAAAACGTGAAGCAACTTGCCCAAAATTCCACAGCTATTAAGTGTTAGAGCTGGGAGGGGAAGCCCGGCCTGCCTGACCCAAGCCCCTGAAATCAGAAGTACCCTTCTCCAAGGAAGCCTTTTCAACCCCAAAGGTTATGAGAGGAAGTGCTTCCTATCCACATGAATAAGAGAACATCTGTCATTCATCCCCCTGCTCCCAACCCAGGTCAGTTTGTTAAATGATAAACTAGGATTCCCCATGACTATGTCTAAAATATCATAAATTCTGCTTGAGTCTTATAAATGTCATACCTCTTTACCAATGTTAAAAATGTTCAAGTTGACTTAAAATACCTGCTCTGTACTGAGTTGTGTCCCCTGCAGTATTCTTATGAGGAAGTCATACCCCTCAGTGTGGCCACATTTGGAATAGGATTAATTAAACTTGAATGAAATCAGAAGGGCAGAGTCAGAATCCTACAGCAGTAGTGTCCCTGTGAGAGAACTCACTCGTGCTTCCCTTTCTCCTTCCCACCCTCCTACCCCACCATGTGGTGACACAGCAGGAAGGTGATAGGAAGAGTCCTCACCAGAAAATGACTCAGCAGACCCCTTCATCTTGGACTTCTCAGCCTCCAGAGCCATGAAAATAAGTTTCTGTTGTTTAAGTCACCCAGTCCATAGTACAGCTTGAGCATCCCTAATCCAAATATCTAAAATCTGAAACTTTTGAGACCTGACAGGATTTCACAAGTGGAAAGGTCACACCATGAAACCTGGTTTCATTCACAAGATCATTAAAAATAGTGCATTAAAAACAGTGTATGAAACATAAAGGAATTACAAGTTTAGACTTTGGACCCATCTCCAAGGTCTCTTATTATGTATATGCAAATATTCCAAAGTCTGAAATCTGACACACTGCTGGTCCCTAACATTTCGGATAAGGGATACTCATTAACCTATATCTTATTACAGACACTTGAGCCCAAACACTGCTTTTCAGTTATTCCTCTTAAAATGCCATGCCCCTCCTGACATGTAACCTTGCCACACTTATAGAATAGACCTTCTGAGTCTGTGCCAGAAACATCACCATTTTACACGACACAAATCAAGCATAAATCTTTTTATCTGGTGGCATTGGTAGCAGAACGTGAACCCATTCTGTTAGCTGTCTCTTCATGCCCAGTGGGTGTTAAATATATTATCATCTCCTCCCAGCCTTCTTCTTCCTCTGAGGCAGGTAAGTGGTGCAAGATTTGATTTCTGATACCACCCATTAAACAGTCCTGGACCAGGTCACCTTCAAATCCAGCTTTAGCACTTACTCAAGAAAAAAAGTCTTTAAAAGGAGAATTATTTTACTTTTTTGAAAACATTGCTTGGTTTTGCAACAGCTATATTTTTTCTTTTTAAAAAACCATTTACTTTTGTACACTATAGTGAGTTCCCCAAAATTCCTGTCTGCCCCGTACCTTGGAATATAACCTTGTTTAGAAACAGGATCTTTGGAGCTGCAATTACCTAAGCATCTTGAAATGCACCGTCCTTGATTTAGGGTGGACCCCAATTCCAATGACTGATGTCCTCATACAAGGAGGAGACTCAGAGAGGAAGACAGTGTGGGGAGGGAACCAGAGATTATGGGGAGCACTGGGAGCCACCAGAAGGTGGGAGAGTAGGGAAGGCTTGAGTCTTCCCCAGAGCATCAGAAGGAGCACGGCGCTGCCAGCGCCTGTCCTCCAGAACACGAGAGAATACACTTAAGTTGTTTGAAGGCAGCAAGTTTGTGGTAACTTGTAAGTACTGCATAAAATTCTGTATAAAGGAGTACAGTGCAGGATCTGGTTAGTTCCAACCACCTGGTACTCAACCCTCTGCCTCCACACCTAAGAAACCAGAGTTACTACTTTCTTACTTACATTTTCCAAAATTATCTGTCTATATAATTATTTATAAAAAAAATGTAAACACAAATTCTCATTTCTTACCCAAAAGTTAGCATTTTCCAAAATACACTTCTCTACCTTCTTCTTTCACTTAGCAATACTTTTAGAATTTCTTTAATGTCACAACCCAGCATCCTCTCTCTTTTCTCGGCCAGATGGTGTCCACTTGCATGAATGAACCATCATTTATGTAAACAAATTCTGGCCACTTTTTTGTTTCAATCTCATGAAACTCAAAAGCAGCATGATAAATGATCTGTGCGCCCATCATTGCTCACGTACACAAGTATCTGCAGATAAATTCCCAGAGTTAGAAGCGGCAAATAAAATGCAGCATTATATTCTCTCAAGTCCGCTCTCAAGACCTGGTCTTTTACTTATTTATTTATTTAGAGATAGAAGTTTACTATGTAGCCCAGGCTGGCCTCAAACTCACAATCCTTCTGCCTCAGCTTCCCAAGTGCTGGGAGGGCAAGGTCACCACACCAAGTGGGAGCTGGTCTCTGAGTCTTCCCAACAGCACCAAGCAAGAGTATTTGTCTGCCTCAGAGCATGTTCCCATCTCAGATGAAAATGATAGCCCAGTGTCATTTAAACTTATTTTCCTTTTTCTGAGTAAGAGCTAGCATCTTCCCATGGATTTGCCAGCCATTTGGACTTCCTTTGCCCTAAATTGCCTGTTCATTATTCATTTATGTACTTATTTACTTATTTTTGCCTGTTTTTTTCTAGTGAAAATCACTAGGAGCTTAAAATCCATGGGGGGGCAAGTTGTTCATTCATATATATATATGAATATATATATTCATATATGGTAAATTTTGCTCCTCTTTTCCATATTTTTATATGACCTTTGTATAAATGCTGTGCCAAAAAAAAAAATACTAATTATTTGTTGGATTGAACCTTCCTAGACCATCCATTGGAGTGGGAAAAAGCCAGGATGGCTCTCTAGGCTTCAAAACACCAAAAGTCTCCTTTTCTCTGCTACCACATAGGAGAAATTGCTTCCTGCAGAAATGGCTTCATTGTGCCTTTCTACAAAAATCCTCCCTTGTTTCTCTAAACACGATTGGGTCCAGGAGAGCCTCTGCTCCCAGCCTGCCTGCCCCAGCTTCCCTGTATGGTCACAAGCAGGGTTATGGTTTCCATGCTGTAGGATGAGCCCTGACTTCTAGTTTTGCTGATACTTTGGGAGATGCACTACCACTGAGCCATCCAACCACACCATCCCACCATTCTAGCTGCTTCTTTGTCAGCCTTCCATGGAACTACTCACCTCAGCTATTTTTGGCTGCCCTCAGAATATTTTACAATTTATAGATTATTTGTACCTCTACATTGGTCTGAAAATGTAAGTTGTGGGAATGATTAGAGATGGGGAGCGTTCATAAGCCCATTGCTTTTGTGGCAGGAAGGCAGGGAGGGGGGAAAGGGAGATAATGAGTGCCACAGTGAAACAAAGAAAAACCAGAGTTGGGGAATGTTACCTGGAGAGCAGAGAAAGGTCACCTCACCCCAGAGGTTAAAGCAGCTAATGAAATAGCATGTGATTATGTATGGGACAAGCTGTACCCACCCCCCCCCCCCATTTCTGTAACCTGCTCTAAATGGTGTATAAAGAAGGCCTCATTTGTTCTCGGGGTTCAGCCTTTGGACTCGAGTTCACTGAGTTGCTGCTGGCTTGCTTAATAAACTTGCTTCCCGAAAGCTTCAGTGCACTCTTTGTCTCTGTCTGAGCCCCCTACATTTCTGGGGGATTGTCAGGGACTTGGAGGGTGGTGTTTTCACTTCCTTGTCTCTGACTCAGTGTCCCTGGCTCACCAGGAGGGCCATCCCTGCCAGGCACCACTGGATCTTGTTGATCCGGGGGAGGGAGCCTCTTGTCTGACAAGTCAAGGAGGTAGTTTCAGGTTGCACAAAGGAACCTGGAAAGTCTCAGGAACCAACTTGGGAGCCTTGCTCATCAGACTGGTAAGAACCCAGGTTCAAATTCAGGCCTGCCTCAGGAGACAGAAGGGGAATCTGATCAACTTCCAGCAAAGACACCTGAGTAATCCCCTTCTCTAGGGTGAAACCATGTCTTTCAGGTTCAGAGAGCGGGATGGAAGTACTGTGCTATGTGAAAGTGCAAGCCTAAGATGTAGCCTGGTTACAAAGCAGGTGTAGGGTCCCTGTCCATGGTCTGTGGCAAACTCACATGGTCTAGGATGAGCCCTAAGAGGGCCTCTGTCCAGGAATTATACAGGCTCACTATAGCCAAGAGATGCCTAAATCCCCACAAGGAGAGTGGCCAGAGATGGATGAAAAGAGTGGTGTTATTTGCTTTTTCCTGTGTGCCGGAGAGGAGGACCCCTTACCTCCTCTCCACAGCCCTCATCCCTTCTGTTTTAGTCTCTATCTTGATGACCGGCAAATGGGAGGAATGGGAGGAGGACAGAGTAAAAACACCCCTCCTAGAATGCATGCTTAAGAACTTTAAGAGGGGATTTAATAGCAATTACAGGGTCAAGCTGATTCCTGGCAAGCTTAGGACCTCTTGTGAAACAGACTGACCTGCTTTTGGTATAGGTTGGCCCTCAGAGGGGTCATTAGATAGGGTCATAATCAATAGAGTTTTTAAAGGGGACTGGACACCCAGATGGTTCCTTATATTTACTGCTGGCAAGATGCAGTCCTCAGTTGGCCCACATGGCTAAAGCTCCCCTAGAGAAAGCATGTAGGGTTATGGTAGCCAGAGTGGCAACAGCTTCCAAGTGTAGAGAAAAATGTAAAAAGCCAGAGGAGCCCATATTTGTGGGGGACCTTGAGGAATTCCCACTTCCCTTATGTGCCACTGTACAAATCAGAGTGTTTCTAGGGGCTGCAGGTTTCTGCTGGATCTGGATCCCCAATTACTCTCTCTTAGCAAAACTCCTTTATAAAGCCACAAAGGCGGGAGAGCGGGAACCCATGGTATGGGGACAGGAGCAAGAAAAGGCCCTTAAAGAAATTAAGAGGACACTCACAAATGCCCTTGCTCTGGGCTTGCCAGAAGTGATAAAGCCCTTCTTCATATGTACATGAAAGCCTGAGGACAGCTGTAGGAGTCTTGACCCAGCTGTTAGGTTCCTGGCACCACCTGGTGGCCTATTTATCAAACCAACTTGATGCAGTTTCCTGAGGCTGGCCACCCTGCCTTCACACCATGGCAGCCACTGCTGTCTTGGCAGATAAAGCAGACAAACTTACTTTGGGACAAGAACTCACAGTCTGAGTTCCTCACTCTGTTTTGACTCTCATGAAATATGAAGGAAATTACTGCTTAACAAACTCCTGAATGGTCAAATATCAAAGCATGTTATGTGAAAACCCATGTGTCCAGCTAGAGGTTATTAAAACTCTAAACCCAGACACCCTATTATTCACGCCTCCCGAAGCATGACTGTTCAGAAGTTGTGGATGAGGTGCTCTCAGCTGGCCCAACTTCATTTACCAGCCCATTAGTCATCCAGACATTGAATATTTCATGGATAGCAGCAGCTTTGTCCAGGACAGCACACATTTTGCCAGATACGCAGTAGTGACGCGGGACACTGTCAATGAATCATGACCATGCTCGTCGGGACCTCTGCACAAAAGGCTGAGTTTATTGCTCTCATGCCAGCACTCTGGATCACTGCAGGAGTGCAAGTAAATATCGTACAGACTCTAAGTATGCCCTCACTATTATTCATGTCCATGGGCTCATTAGCTCAGGAGAAAAAAGTATGAAATATGGACAAAATTTCTGTAGTTGCTAGAAGCTGGATGGGCCCCTAAATGAGTAGAAGTCATGCGCTGCCATGGGCACCACAAGGGGAGGCAACAGCTGTTCCAGGAAACTAAAAGGCTGATAGGGAAGCCAAGTGAGCATCCCTCACAAGAAGACAAACCTCAGCCTCACCAGCAGATGCCTTGTTCCTGTACCCCTTATCTGAATGGGACCCATGGCATACTTCACAAGAACAGGCTTGGTTTGAGTTTACTGATGGCTGCATTGCCATACTTGAGTCACTGGCTCCCACATTTGTCAAGCAGTTCTATGAAGGAACTCAGTCAGGGCAGACAGCTCTCAAGACCACCTTGGTGCAGCACTTTTATGTCCCCAACCTCTCCAGCATAAGTAAGATTGTCTGTGAAAGGTGCAGTCTGTGTGCCAGAAACAATCCCCGACAAGGGCCAAGATGTAAATATTTGCTGGTGTTTGTCTGCACCTTCTCAGGATGGTGAAAGCCTTCCCCACTGGGACTGTGAAAGCCCCAGAAGTGGCCAGGTGCCTGTTAAAAGAAATCATCCCTCAATTCAGAATACCTGTCTCTACTGGGTCAAATAATGGGCTGGCCTTTGTGGCTGAGATGGTACAGTTGATGGCTAGGGGTTAGGAATAACTTAAAAGCTACACACAGCCGACTGCCCCCAAAGTTCAGGGAAAGTAGAACGTATGAACAGGACTCTAAAATTGCAATTGGGAAAACAATGCCAGGAGACCCACCTACAGTGGGATCAGTTACTGTCTATAGCCTTGCCCAGGATTAGGTCAAGCCCCACCAAACAGACAGGTCTCTCCCCTTTAGAAATTCTTTTTGGGTGTTCACCCCCTTTAGTCAAGGGCCTGTGAAGGGATCTTAAGGAAATAGGTGATCTCACCCTGAGACAGCAGATACAGGTCTTCAGGTTGACTTTCTCAAAAATCAATGACTGGGTAAAAGAGAGCCCCCCTACTAACCTGACAGCTCCCACACACTCTTACAAACCAGGGGATGCTGTTTGGGTAAAGACATGGACTGTTCAACCGCTAAAGCCCACCAGAGGGACACTTTTGTTGTTGTTTTGTCCACCCCCACCACAGTTAAGGTAGCAATGATCGTTGCCTGGGTCCACCACAGCCGAGAAAAGCCAGCCCACCTCAAATGCGAGTGCAACCCTGACCCAGCCTCACTGTACAAAACCTGTACCCTTCCCCGACAGGACCTGCTTCCCAGGAGACAACAGGTGACCACAGACAGCGAGGCATCAGCCCTGCTCTAGTTACCCTGGAAGCTGACTAGTCTAAGCAGGGCCGAATCTTGAGGAGTCACCCATCTCACCTTTGAAAATGAGTCCGTTTGTGTATTCTTGCTAATCTTTGTCAGCTCTCTACCTGGGGACTCCCAGACCTTGGACTGTGACTCATGTATGCACGCTGCCCGAGCGGGAAGTACTGTGGCCAAACTCTGGTTTTCTATACTTATTATTCCTGTGCAGACACCATTGCTGGGTCACGCACCCACAACCATACCACCTACTCAGTGTGCTTTCTTGATGGTCAGTGTATTTGTTTTCACCCCATCTATCGCCCTCGGGAGCAACGGCGAGAAGTCCAAAGCTTCACCAGCACTGGGAAGCTCGTTAACCCCACCCGGGTTAGTGACCCAACAAACCTGTGTCCTTATACTTTGATGTGTGTGTGTGCAATAGCTGAAAACACCAGGCCTTGGGACAACTGTGGGGGAGGGGTGGCTAGCCTGGGAAAGGACCTACAGGTTAAATGACAAGTATGCATGCCCAGAAGATGACAGTGGGACATCTGGTTGTGCATCCTATGAACAACTCTACTGCCCTTATTGGGGTTGTGAAAGGTGGGCAACTTGGCTAAAAGGGGAGTCCATACCTCACGTGGAACTGCCACTCTTTTACAAAAAGGAAAGCAACTCCCGACTGCACTCTTGGTGCCTGTAACCCTGTAAATTTCACTAATTTCATCCTCAGTACAACAGGCTGGGAAGTTGGGAAAAAGTTTGGCATTTTAATCTACGGAAAGGAAACAGACCCCGGTACTTTGCTGCATTTTCAACTCATCGTAATCACTCATGAGAGCTCCTTACACCAGGCCTTTCACTCCTTTTATGAGGAGACACAATGAGTTTCCCATCTCAGTTACAACCAAAAACCTGTTCCTCTCACTAGCTGAGTCCACAGCACAAACTCTAAATGCAACTTCCTGTTAAGTTTCTGGGGGAATGAATATGGGAGACCATTGGGCATGGGAGGCAAAAGAACTAAACCCACAAGAGCCCTTTAACAAAACCACTCTCCCTAGCCACAGGGAGAGTGTCTGGCTCCTAAAATCCTCTATTATTGGGAATTACTGTATCCCCCATCCAAAAGACCAATTCTCCATCCTGGTAGGGGACTTGATCTACTTGGGACAAAGTTTTACAATGACGCTCTCAGGAGACTCAGTGGTGGGGGACTCCCCATCCCATGGAGCCCCAGCCCCACCCGCTGGCTAACTTCCCTAAACTTACAACAGCCTGGAATAATCCCAATCTAAGTGACTGCTGTTTACAGATTGATGATTAGGGAAAGGTAATTAAAGAGGTAATCGACAAGATGAAAACGCTTGCCCACGTCCCTGTGCAGACCTGGAAGGCATGGAGCCCTAGTGACCTGCTCGGGTCTGAATCTCAACCATAGCAGGGTTTAACACCTTAATAGGGGCAATGCTCCTTGTCTCAGGAGCGAGCCTGGTGTTACCCTGCCTAATCCCCTAGTGCTGCGGTCTTTCAGGACCATTATGGAAGCCACTATAGAAAGAGGCTACAGAAATATAAAACCCTAGATCAAGATGATGCTCCTTGACCCAGAAGTGGGTCCAAGCATCAAAGTGGGGAATGTGGCAGCAAGGCAGGGAGGGGGAAGGGAGATAATGAGTGCTACAGTGAAACAAAGAAAAACTGGAGTTGGGGACTGTTACCTGGAGACCAGAGAAGAGTCACCTCGCCCCAGAGGTTAAAGTGGCCAATGAAGTAGCATGTGATTATGTGTAGGACAAGCTGCACCACCCCCATTTCTGTCACTTGCTCTAAATGGTATATAAGGAAGCCCCCTTTGTTCTCGGGGCTCAGCCTTTGGACACGAGTCTGCTGGATCGCTGCCGGCTTGCTCAATAAACTTGCTTCCCGAAAGCTTTGGTGCTCTCTTTATCTCTGTCTGAGCCCCCTACAACACTTTTGTATAATTTCCAGGAGGAGGAAAGGAAAGGAAAGGAAAGGTGCTGGCTTGAGTGGTTATGGTCATGCTGGAAGTCTTCCAAATTATATTTTCTTCTCCAGCCATCACAGTGGTCTCTCCCCTTTGCAGTGCCATAGTCTAGGCTGATCCTGCACTGCTAGAATCCAATATATGAGACCCTTGGATCAGACAAGGAAGTAAATGGTGCACACATTGGGGTGCCAGCTTCAGTGACGCTCTGAGGATAAAGATTGTGCTCATTCGCCTTGGAACAAAGTCTAACATTTGTTCCTTCAACTGAACAATTTCATTCAACAACTACTTATTACAACCAAAGTATGTGCCGGGCCCATTGCAGGCATTAAGGAGGCATCAAGAGAACAGAACAGGCAACACTGAGTTGAAGTTGATAAGCTGCTCCGTCTACAGCATCCTGTTACAGCAGCCCACGAGGACTGAACTGTAAGAGACTGAGAAGAAAATGGCCAAGACTTTAACTGAACTCTGCCATCTACCAGCTAAGTGGCCTTGAGTGGTCACCTCTGCAGGACCATGTTTCCTGGTTGGTTGTCCTCATGCCATGCAGTTGCTGTGATGATGGAATGAGGCGGGTACAGGAGAGAGGCAGAGCAAGGGAAAGCCCCTAGGGTAATGGGCAAGTCAGTTCACAGGCCCCTTCAGAGTCCAAGCTGACAGTGTCTGCTTGTGACCTACTGTCACATCCCCTCCCGAGCCTGATGCCAGTCAAAGGCAGCAATCTGCAATCCCCCACCCAGCCTACGTCACCCATCGCAGGCTTCCTGAAACACCTGTGACTAGTTCTGTAGGAATTTGCCTCCACCATTCACATCCTAATTAATATTCATTTTCAAATGAAGAAGTTGGGCCAAGCCCTTCCCAGATTCAGCTGAGCACAGACAACGTCCAGTCTCCCTAGGCCAGCTGACCTCACACACAGCCCCTCCAAATCAAATGTAGAACTGCTCAAGGAGCAAGGAAGACTGTGCCCAGGGTGGTGGTGGGGTGTCTTCACATGACATCAAATTTATATTTGGTCATTCATTCACTCAACAAATCACCAAATCTCCATGTACAGGGTGGTGCTGGCCTACATAGCAACATGTCACCATGTCTTTCCACATGCCTAGTTCTTTTCTTGGAATGTCCTTAAGAATTTCACCACCATTACCAGTTCCCCTCCTGCTGTCCCCTTCTATCTGGTTAATACCACTTCTCAGGTACATCTCTTTGTGGTCCCTTCCTGATCTAATGTCCCTCTAGTGTGTCCCCACTCAGCCCCATCTCCTGATCATCTCTGTCCTCCTCTTGGCCCCCTGTGTGGTAACCACCATGTCTTCTGGTCTTCCTTCCTCATTAGAATGGCCATCTTGTAGGTAGGGATCGGCCTTTTATATACACACGCAGTGCCGATCCAGTGCTGTGAAATGTGACTGAAGCTCAACCAATGCGAGTGCAAGGGTCATTTCCAACTCCAGTTTCCCAATTACAGATTCAAAGAAGTGCTGAAGCTGAAAACTTGCTCTATAACACATAGGCAAGAATGCCTGCGGAAACTATTCAGCCAAGATACTACAAAGGCCACAGATATAAAATACACACAGGCCAAAACATGGGGCAGGGACTGGGCAGGCAGAGCTATTCTGGCATCATGGCTATTATCACTTCACCTGTGAGGATGGGGAAAAAATATTTAAAGATGACTAGAAGAGGAGACTGGCTTTCAAACTAGTGCTGAGGCCTTGGACAGGCCCTGGGGTCTCCACAATACGGTGATCTGTGAACTGAGAGTGGAACTCTTCGGGAGGCCTTTGCCAGTCACTCTGAGTTTGTGACAGGTGGCCCTCCAGTGACACAACCCACACCTGGAGTCCCCATCATACCTCCTCCCTTCCTGAACAAATATCAGTTTAAATCAACTTGGGGCCAATTCAACAGCAGCCCGAGTCTCCGTCTCCACAAATGTACTCGTGAAGAACAACCCTGTCCGCCTCACTGCTGTGAGACTGTTCGCTTATCACGCGTTTTTGCAAGGCACCTCGCAAGAAATCCACTGTGACTCAGTGCAATCTCTAATTCACACTGGACATCTTTTGGAGATCCCAAAACTAGGTCACCATGAAGAGTACGCAGAAAGGACCCAGTCAGGTCACATAGGACAGTAAAGCACAGGCTGTTAACATGCCAAAAACAATGGCTACAGCGTTTGGGGACGCCCTGTGAGCTGCAGCTCCTCCCTGTGGCTAGCTGGGAAGCAGTGATACCATACTTCAGCTTAGAGACCAAATTTTCTGGGGCGCTAGGCAGTGAGAGCCTGGTTGCACTCCACTCAGCCCTCTCCCTCCACCCAGAAAGCTGGGCACAGGTGAAAGTTCTGGGACACCTGGAGGTAAAGCTCTTTGGATCCCAATGAAGGTGGCATGGGTCTATTGGGGGTGCACTGACCCACACTGACCACTTAGAGGCGTTCTAAGCCCCCAGTACCACCCTGCACCTGAATAGGGAGGGAAAGCTGAGAAAGAACAGAACTGCAGGACTTTGAAGACTAGGAGGTTCCCTAGAGGGCTGAGAGGCTAAGCAGACCTCTCTGCCCCACCCCCATCTGACCATAGAGCCTCACTTCTCTAGGAAATTTAGACTACCTCCACAGCCACTCCTGCAGGACTGTGACATCCTCTCTTCCAGGAAGCCCTCGCTGACCTGATTTATTAGCATGGTTTGGCCTGTGCATATCTCTGCATTCACCTCCTTGCATCAGAATTGCTTGTTGATAGTAGCCCAAAGCTGTGGCTCACGCCTGTAATCCCAGTTACTAGGGAGGCAGAGAATTGCAGTTTGAGGCTGGCCTGGGCAAAAGTTAGCAAAGCCACATCTTAAGCAATAATCTGGGAGTGGTGGCATACATCTATAATCTCAGCTATGTGGGAGGCCATAGGAAGGAGAATTGAGGTCATAAGTTGGAAGAAAGAAAAGGAAGGAGGAAGGGAGGAAAGAAGGAAAGAAAGGATGAGAGAGAGAGAATCGATGACAGAAAGAAAGAATCCCACAGAAATTCACAAGAAGCAGGAGTGATGTAAGAACAAAAGAAAAGTTTTGAAGCCCACAAATAGATCTCGGAGAGAAAAGAGTAGATTTTTTCTTGGAACAAGAATAGAGTGTTTGAAAAAGGAATACTCAGAATGCAGAAAAGGGTCTGAGAAACATCTTACAATAACTGAAGTGGAAAAAAAAAAAAACCACAATAGAACAGACGGCAGAGGAGATGGTTAAGATAAAAGTGTTAAAGAAATAATATAAGAAAATAGTTCCCAAACTGAAGAATGACAGTTTTCAGATTTTAATGGCTTGCCAGGTACTTAGTATACAGAATAAAAATGGCCACATCAGTGCCAATTATCGTGAAATTTCAGAGCATGAGGTTAAAAATAAAACCCTGAAAAAGCCTGAATTGGGAATCAGAGCTGCATGGAACTTCTCAATAGTGTCCCCTCAGGTCACAGTGGACCCTTGTGAACAGAGGACGAATGAGATAGGTGAAGCCAGTGGTTGGGGCCAGGGTTGGAACCCAGCTCAAAGACAAGGGAGAAGCATTTGATTCTTATGAGAAGTTATTTTTAGCCTAGAAACTGATATCCAGCACGATAATCAAAGACATGTGAGGACGGACAGAAGACAATTGAAGACCTGCAAGCTGCTGATCCATCCTGGATCTGCCCCTTATGGCTGACCTCCAGCTCCCTTCCTCCCAGGCATTCTGCATGGGACCAGGTCACCTCCAAATGGGAGAAAAATGGGTTCTCAAGAGATGAAAGAATCTTATTCTGTTTATGTATAAAGTGTGGCTACGTATCGTGTAAACAGATATATATGCATAAAAATTAAATGGTAGCGAAGCAATTAGGGAAACATTCAGAAAAGGCCTCTTTGTGGGGCTAATCGCTGAGTCGATGGAACCACCAGCAAGAGAAGCTGTTGACAAAGAAAGCCCTGTCGTACCCATCTGTCTGCCCTGGGGAGCATCTCTGGCAGTATTTACACAATAGCTCCCCCTCAACCACAGTTTCAGTCACCTAGGGCCAACTATAGTCCAAAAATATTAAAGAGAAAATTCCAGAAATAGGACTGGGGGCATGGCTCAAGTAGTAGAGTGCTTGCCCAGCATGCTCGAGACCCTGAATTCAATCCCCAGTCCCTCAAAAATTCCAGACATAAACTATTCATCAGTATTAAATTGATCTACGTTTTGAGTAACATGATAAGATTTCAACTGCCCCACTCCAGCCTTCCCCGAATGGAAGTCACTCCATGTGCATTGTATCCATGCTGTATATGCTACCCACTCGTTACTTAGTAATTGTTTTAGTCATCAGATTGACTGTTGAAATGTCACAATACTTGTGCTAAGTAATATTTATTTAACTTAATAATGGCCCCAAAGTGATGATGGCACTTGGAGTGCCAAAGAGAAGCTGTGAAAAGATGGAAATACATGAGATATTTTTTGGAGAGAGAGATCACACTCACATAACTTTTATTATAGTATATTGTTATAATTTTTCTATTTTATTATGAGTTACTGGTAATCTCTTACTATGCCTAATATATAAATGAGACTTCATTGTAGATATGCAGGTATAGAAAAGGAGATCTGTGGGGTTGGTCCTATGCCATTTGGCTTCTTAGCTCTTTTTTCATTTACTGGACTGTCCCTTTTGTTAAATTTCTTCCTTTAGGAATGAGAGGAAAATGGGTAGACCTCATTGGCTTCATAAGCTATGTACTTTATACAACTCTGAAATTTTTTTAAATAAAATTAAAATATTTCAAAACTTCTAGAAGGAATGATGGGTTATATATTAAAATTTTAAAAAGTGATTGGCCCAAAGCAATAGAGGTGGAAGACAGGGTGGGCTGACGACAGTGAGCAAGCCACATTTTCAGTTCTGGAGGAGAGAGACCAGGATTCCGCCCTTCCCCATGTCTTGGAGCCCAGTGTAGTGTCACCTCAGGTCATGGTGGACCCTGGTGAACATGGGATGAACGAGAAAAGGTGAAGCAGGACAGGTCAGCACCACTGTGCAGCTATTGAGGCCCTTCAGGCCACTTAAAATGACCTGGAGCCCTTCCACTCAGTCATCACAGAACCCCCTGAGCAAACTGGAGGTCTCCCCCCACCCAGGTCCCTTCTCCCATTTCCTTCTTCCTGAGCCTTCCTGACAGAGGATGAAGGTCGTTTTAGGAAACGGAGGTATTTCTGTTCCATTTAAGACAAGGTTAAGAGCTTCCCTTCTCCTCTTTACCCTCCAGGAATCCTTGAAGCGCCCCAGGACAAGTTAGGTCCATTCTTCGCTGATGAGTCTGTCTGCTCATCTCAACAGTTCTTTCTTTTCTTTTTTCTAGTACTGGGGATTGAACTCTGGGCCTTTCACTTGCTAGGCGGGCATTCTACTACTTGAGCCACTCACCTAGTCCTCAGAATTTTTTAAAAGGGGAAACATCTTTTTCAAAATCTATTTTTAGTCACACAGGGAGTGAAAGATGCAGCTTGGTGCCATTGTCTCTCTTAGCCTCTTTATCTTAGCTGTTACAAGTGAATGTTAAGTAAAAATGAAGTCAGTGTCGCTGTGTCCCACTGACCTGTCCCAGCCTAACCAGATGGTTCCCATTTCTGTTTTAAAAAGAAAGAAAAACAGATGAGAGGGAGAGAGAGAGAGAGGGAGGGAGGAGATAAATATATAGTGTAGACTCACCAACAGAGATGGTGGGATCATTTTTCTTTTCTTTCTCTCTCCCCTCATTTGTCCCCCTATTTAAGTCTCCTAATTTGGTTTACAAAAAGAAAAACAACTTTGTTTGTTTGTCTCATCTAGAAAACTGAAGTAGGGGAGGAAGTAACAAGGAAGACAAAAAGGAAACAGACATTTTAACCATGGTCTGTGTCCATGTGGCAAGCCTGAAGGCAATTTTTTTCCTCATTGTTCTTTCTCATTTATGATCTCCTCTCTTTCTGCAGTGCCCATGCTTTGCTTTTGAATGACAACAAAAATCCCTACACACAAAACAAAACCGGCAGTATGTTGTCTTGTTTTTAAGAAATGAAGAAGATCAAACCATAATAAAAAGTGGTGATCTCTAAGTGATAAGGTTCGGGGTGCTTTTCCCCTCTTTCTGTCTTTGCTTTCCACATTCCAACCATGAGAAGATATTACTTGCATAAGAAGGAAATAAAGGCCGGGTGTCTCTCACCACTGCCTCCCCGCAGCCACCTTTCACACCTGCACTGCTACCAGATGAGCCCCTAAACTCCAGCAGGAGCTCAGAGCCAAGAGCCCTCTGGGAGATTACTTCAGCTTCTCCTTCCCTCTCTTTTTCATTGTCTAAGGGAGGAAGAAACATCAAAATGACTCTTAAAGAGTAGCTAACCTTTTTCTTGGTTGGGTTCTAAATTGTATTCAAGTAAATTCTCTCCAATAGTATTTTGTTGTTGTTGGTCTTCAAACCAAAACATTTCCAAAAAGATTATAGAATCTTTGAGAGAGGAGCTATTTCCTAGTCGTTTTTATATCCTTTATGCTATCTATTAAGTCACCTGTAATAGGTAACAGGTGCTTCATCATTCATTCAACAAACCTTCATTGGGAGGTCCTCTGAAGCCCACCAGTTCACTGACATCCTGAGAAATAAAAACCGGGACATGGGCTCTGCCTAAAGAACCCTTCCTCCTCCACCATCTTTGTGGACAAAACTGATCAGATGAATCCAAAATCCAAGCTTACCTCCTCCCTCACCACACAGGAGGCACTGCTCTGTCCCTCCATGAGGACAGCAGGGTAAGAACAGAAAACTGGCATTCTTGTGAAAAAGACAAAAAGCTCTAGAAACTTCTTGATTTGGGGGAACTTGATCAAAATCCTCAACGAAGATCTGCAGAATTAACGTATTTCTGCCCTGTCCCCTGTGGGAAAACAGGCAGACGGTGGCTCAGGTACAAGAATCCTGAGTCCTGGAGGGCCTCCACTGTAGGCTGTTCCATCATTCATCCTTTCAACAAACAGTGATTTACTACCTACCATGGGCCAGCACAGACTTGGCTCAGGGGGCTCACAGATGAAAAGCCCCGGCTAGTGCGAAGACAGAAACACAAGCAAATTGTTATGCAATGTGGAAATCCTGGGAAGCAGGAACACAGATTACGATGCAGGGAGGGCTCCTTGGTGGCTCGGGCTGTCGTGGAGTTTGGCACATAGAAGGAAGGCAATAAGCATTCGTGGCATTCAACAAGTATTCAGTTGAATAACTGAGTCTTAGAAGGCAAAGAGGATGCAGGGGAGAGAAGGCACCTGGGGAAGAGGAAACCATGTGTGCGAAAGGAGGAAGCAAGTGAGGGGAGACCCAGGGGCTAGGAGAGAAGCCCGGTGGATGTGGGGAAGGACAGTGAGGTCCCACAAAAGCCAGCTTTCCATGAACCCAGAATGCATGAAGAAGAGACTGGACTGTGTCTCATAGGCACCAGAGTTAGGGAAGGATTTGGGGCAAGGAAGTGACACACCTAAATTTGAAGGAAGGCATAATCAGTAGAGTGGTCAAAACTAAATAAAATTAAAAGGAAGGGATTTAAAGATCCCAAACACTGGATTTGTAAACTAGGAGGTGACTTGGGCCCCTCTGGCATATGTGAGGGAGGAGGAAGTAGTTGGAGGGAACAGGGAGACAGGAAAGAGGGCATTTATCATGACAGGAAAGGTAAAAGGGGCTGGGCCCTGAATCAGTGTGACAGTGGTGATGGAGTGGAAGGGACAGTTGAAGGAGACTTAGGGGCACTGCTGACAAGACTTGGTGACTCATAGCAGGTGGGGTGAAGAACAGCCTGGACTGAGAAAGGACAGTGGGTCTGGGCTGTGGCGGTCACAGAGTTGCTTGGCAAGGGGAGTTTCTAGGTAGTGAGGGGAACAGAGGCTCCCACAGAGGCCTCAACGACAGGAAGTAGAGGCAGCTGCATCCAGGAACTTTGTCAGGAGGGAGGTAGAGCCCCGGCTGAAGGGTCTTGAATTTAAAGATGGGGTGCTGTCGTCCACTTTATGCTGAGAGGAATAAACCAGGAGAGGGAGGGAAGTTGGGGAGGCAGAAGCAGGGCAAAGGCAAGACGGACTGGCCCAAGAGAAGATCTGGGGAGCTCACAGGAGGGGAGGCTGGGAGTGCAGATGCCCCAGGAGGAGCATCTTCCCTGTTGGCATCCATCTTCTCAGGAAAAAGAAAGGTGCCCGGAGCTGAGAGCAAAGATTGGTGGCAGCATGGGGCTCTAAGGCTGGAGAAGTGTGCTGGGACTCTCTGGGGAGCAGGGGAGGCAAAGGGCCTGGGTTGTGCTGCATCTAGACTGGAAGAGAATGGTGAGCCAGGCACCTAAGGGTCCGTGGATGCTCAGGCAGGACCAGAAGGGTCCCTGGACAAGCCACTGTCCACTGGCAAGCCACTGGACAGTGGGATACTGAGGAGACTGAAGAATCTCAGAGAAGCCCAGAGAATGCTCCCCTGCTGGGAACTGAGGTGCAAAGAAAGAGAAGCCCCTCTCAGGGGCGCTCAGGGAAATGGGTCCTCAGGTGGGAGTCTGGTTTCCCTGGAGTGAGGAGGTGGAGAAATGAGGGTTGTGTCCACAGTGGGGATTCCTCCAGGAGCACCAGGGGAAGTAGTAGGAGTGGGGTGAGCAGTTATGAGAAAGAAAATCACTAGAAGTTCCTTTCCAGCTGGGCATGGTGGTGCACACCTGCAATCCCAGCACTGGGGAGGTAGAGACTGGAGGAGGGTGGTGAGTTTGAGGCCAGCCTGGGCTACATAGTGAGACTCTGTCTCAAACTCCCCCACAAAAATGTTACCCTTCAAACTGATCAAGACTCAGAGTTTGTCTCCAAATAATCCGCAAGGCTGTGCACTCTCCCTCTGCAAGAGCGCCAGGACGCACTTATCCACTCTGGAAAGCAGGATGCCATCATGTGGTGCCCGGCTCCATCTCCCCTCTGCTTCCACACACAGGGCACCAACACTTCCTACAAAGAAATAACTCATCTGGGTACAGGAACCGGGAACGCCTCCCACCCTCCTTCCCTGGAGGGCAGGCTGGCAGTTCCCAGTCAGGAACATGTACACAGGTCAAGAGCGCACCAAGAATGGAGACTTGGTGACTATTTACCCAGTTCTATCATGCGTCAAGATCAGATTAAGTTTTTCATCTACTTCTGGGGTTTGCATGCCCAACCCTGCTCTCTGTCTCCACCTCAGAGCTGGGGATTTTTCTCTGTGTCTAAATCTTATTTGCATCTGCCACCCTTGTTTCAAATAACTGGGACCTGGGGCTGAAGGACGGGTGCCAGGTTCCTGGTTTTATCAGCAAAATCTAGGTGTCCTCTTAGCTGTGTGCATAGTTAGCAAGAGGAAAGAAAACAAGTATTAGCCATGGTGTGTAATCTAAGGGACTTTGGAAAGGACTGGAACCATAGTCACCAGATGGTCTTCACCCAACAGGTGAGATAAGGTCCTGCTGCTGCTTCGCTGAACATTCTGCAAGACCCCCAAGTAAAACAAGTAACATAAGTGCTCAGGGGAGCCAGGAAGAGCAAGAATGGGGAACCCTGTCCTCGTCGCTGGTAGAACATCAACGCTCTGGGATTGGTGGACTTGATTTCAAGAACTGATTCTACCACCTGTGTGATTTTGATCTAACCTGTCTGAGCATCAGTGTTCTAGCCTCTAAAATGGGCATATTAGCAACACTGACCTACTCACCACTTAGAATGTTTGTAGGGACACTAAATTTTAGACACCAAGGGGATGTGCTCAGTAGTGTCCATCTCCACCTTTTTTTCTAAACATTGCGGATGGAATTCCAGGCACAACCAAGTTGGAAATATAACATAGACTGGAGTGTCCCCTTGACACATAGGAAGCAGGAAAGGAAAGAGTGACAGAGGCAGCTCTCCAGACTGGGGTCCCCGATAGGCCCACAATGCCTTCCTCCATCTGCCTCCACTTCCTCTTGGACTCAAACTTTGGTATCCCTCCAACACAGCAACTGGGCTCTTCTAAGGCCAGTGCCCTCTGAGCCTCCGCATAGGCTGTTCTCTCTAACCAGATTGCCTTCTTCCTCTTCTTTACCTGGACCTCCTAAGCCCATTCCTCAGAACTGAGCTCAGGGTGCCACCCTCCTCCAGGAAGTCTTCCTGGCCCCACCTCGGCCTGGCTGGGTGTTCCTCCTCTGAGCTCAATCCTGTCCTGGCACTCAGTATACAGGGTCATGAAATGTCTGCTTGCTGGGCCATCTTCCCACCAGTCAAGGAGCTCTGGACCAGAGACCAGACTCCATTTCTAGACCAACGTTTCTAGTGTCTGGTGCACAGGGGGGCGTGTGAGGCAGCAGTGAGGCTTTCGTTCACCAAAGACATGTCCTCTGCACAGCCCAGCATGGGCTGTGGTGGTTAACAAAGAGCTGAACTCCCTACCTTCATCAAGCTTATGCCTAGGAACATACACGACAAGTTGGAATAAGTCCCAAGAGTAGGGGTGACAGAGATGAAGAATACCTTGTAAAGAGGACGGCTGTGCTCTGCAGGATGGTGGGGCTGGAGACATCGGGTGGGCGTTTGGACAGAGCCCTGAAGGAGGCAAGGATGGACCACACGATATTTGAGGGGGAAGCAGACCCCCCATTCAGATCTCAGCTCTGTCACTCGCTGTCATTTTAAGGATGTCTTCTAACCTCTTATGCCTCAGTTTCCCTATTAAATGACAATCGTAATAGTACTTACTTCAGAGGCTTGCGAGAGGCTTGGGTTGCTAACTGCAGTAAAGTTCTTAACAATTAATCATTTCCCACGCCCCAACCGTGCTGAGTGCATCTGCACCATTGCGCAACCCCCACGGCCACAGCCACAGAAGACTTCCTCCTGAAAACTCCCTCAGGCCGAATTAGCTTTCCTGTCTTGGCCAGCTCCTAACAACAGTCACCAGGCTTTCTTTTTCTTTTTCTGCTTTTTGGTGGGGCAGTATTGGCTTTTGAACTCGGGGCCTTGCACTAGCTAGACAGGTGTTCTACCACTTGAGCCACACCTCCAGCCCTTTTAAAACAAAAACAAGTTACTTTTCAGATAGGACCTTGCACTTTCGTGCCCAGGGCCAGCCTCTGACTGTAATTCTGCTACCTATGCCTCCCACATGGCTGGGATTACAAGGGTGCACCCCCACACCTGAGTTGTTCGTAGAAATCCTGACTTGAGATGGGGTCTTGCTGACATTTTTTGCCTAGGCTGGACTTTACCTTTGATCCTCCTATCTCTGCCTCCTGAGTAGCTGGGATTACAGAGATGATCCACCATGCCTGGCCCCATTTTAGTTTCTGTCTCTATGCATCACACTGCTTTAGGTACCATGGTAATTCCATCTTCCATTGCTTTTTAAGGAACTACCATACTATCCAAAGCAGTGGTTCCGTCACACTCCGCTGTGCACAAGGGTTTCGTTTTCTCCACGTCCTTGCCAGTGATGATTTTCTTCCTTCTTTGTGCCTCTCTCTGTCTCTGTCTGTCTCTTGGTAAGGCAGGCAGGTCCCCATCACATCAGATCACTCCCTCCTGTTCCCCAAAGCCCACTGCACCCCCAGCCACGCTGGCAGCTCTACTCCTCTCTTCAGCATCCCTCGCTCTCGAACTCACATCTCCACCATTCTATTGTCATCTTGTTGTTTTCCAACACTGCAGTTAGCACAGTCTGACTGCACCCTGTTTATTTCTCCGTTCTGTTTCTCTGTGTCCTTTCCTCTGCCTGGCACCATGGAGGGGGCGCCCTCTCTACTTTGGTCACTGTTCAATTGGCCTCTGCTGGCCAAGGCCTCATGCACAGGGGATGCTCACTGTCTGTTCATTGAGTAGATGGGTGGGTGGATGAATGCCTGACCCCCCTCCCAGGCAGAATCATCTGATTCTGATGAGAATCAGAGAGAGATTCTGATGAGAGTCCTTCTCATCTACCTGGCCTGTCACATATCCTATGTGGCTGTATATTGCTGTCATTTTTGCACACCACTTTTCCTATTCTCTTATTTTCTCCTTGAGAGCAAGAGTCAGGTCCACGTCCCCTCACTGTGTCTAGTGCCTGGTGCATAGAAGGTTGTCAGAAGAAGTCGTTGTTCTTGGCCAGCAGACTCCTGTTTGAAGCTCCACACGAGAGGACAAGGTGAGCTCATGTTCCCACACATGGCAAGCCGGCTGGTCCTGTGAGTTTTTTAACCAGCACTTCCTCTCTCCATTATTAAGAGCCTGGCCAGGTGGAAGTCTAAGGCTGCCCCAGACCACAGGGGCTGCCCATGCACAGCAGGTTCCCTGGGCATCTTCAGAACCCCTCCCCACTGCAACTTCCCACAGGAACGTGCTTGGAGGGAGTCCATCCAACAATCATGGGACTCCAGCTTTGCTGCTGGTCTCACTGCCCTGCATCCAAATAGAAAAGGACCCTAAGGTGCCCACACAGCTGCAGAATCTGCACCTGCGTTTGGTTTGTCAAGGGTGCAACTTAAAAAGGAGCCCAGCCAGGTGCCAGTGGTTCATGCCTGAAATCCTAGCTACTTGGGGAGGCTGAGATCTGGAGGATCACAGTTCAAGGCCAGCCCAGGCAAATGGTTTGTGAGACCTCAAAACCAAATAACCAGAGCAAAAATGTCCTGGAGGTATGACTCAAGTGGTAGAGTGTTTGCTTTGCAAGCATGAAGTCCTGAGTTCAAACCTCAGCCCAACCAAAAAAAGGAACCCAGATTCCACATGGCACTCACACTTAAGGCCCGTATTGTCACCCTGCCCTGGGGTCAGGCCTGTCCCAGTCTGGGGTGGATTCAAAGATGTGTCCCCTTCAATGAAAATTGGGAAGTCTTCCTCTCCTTCTTAATTTCCCATCACCATGGCAACTAAATCCCCTGGCAAAAGGGCCTTGGGGCCATCTCACCCAGGGACAGTTTAAGATAGATCCCTCATCGTTGTTCTGCACTGTATTTTGGAACTTCCAAAGCACTGTATGTTTCTAAGAGCAGAGCCGGTTCTACATCAGGGGTTCGTTCAGAAAGAATGATGGCGTCCAAAGCAATCCTCTGGATAAATTTGTTCCGGTGATCCTGAGGAAGCTGCCTGGGCTGCAGGTTATACCTGTAAGTGGCCCTGGATCCAACCCCTGGACTTGCACACAAGTGTTTTCAGCTCAAGGGTCCGTGGCTCTGATGTGTGTAAGACAGAGCCAGAAACTGGTATCATTGAGAAATATCAGTAAGTTCTTAATCCAAAGGCGATCTGGGGGCATAGGTCAAGAGACAGAGCACTTGCCTAGCATGTGTGAGGTTCCATACCCAGTACTGCAAAACAGTAAAACAAAAGCCAAAAAAAAGGTGATCAAACACGAGCTTGATTCATAAGTGAACGGAGAGGGGCAGGACTTCTGCCTTCCGACTCTCTGGCAGTCCAGAAGATTCGAGGAAGGCTGTGCTAAGACATACTCCCTGAAGGTGCCTCTCTCCCTCCCCAAATGCGCCATGGCCCCAAGAACACCTCCGTGAGCCAGGCAGAGAGAGAAGGGAGATCACCACAGTCTGCGGAGAAAGCTGGGAAGGAGGACGTAGTCCCGGGACAGATACACCTGGGCAGGCTGAGGTGAAGGGCAAGGGCAGCGAGTGAACCAGAAACTATACAGAGGGCAGAAAGGGAGGTAAGTCAACGTAAAATGAAGCCAGCGGTAACAGAGCAGAGGAAACTGGTTCAGGGAGGGGACAGACAACAGACAAGATTAGGTGGAGTAGAGGGCTGTTCATCCAGGTGCAGGACACTGAGTGAGCAATGGAGACCTGTCCTCAACTTTCTGTTGAGTGCCAACTGTGCCACACTGGGCTGATCGCTATGCCCGGCTGAGCCTGTGTGCCCAAAGAAGCCAACAGTGCCTGTGCTCCCTGTGCACAGCCACAGCCAAGATAAAGGACATGAAATGCAAAAAGCTTTGGCTGCTGAGACTCCAGGGGTCCTGAGGGGGAAGGTGGAGTGCCATTACCAGGGCCCACACAGGACAGCAGGCCAGGCAGGCCATCAGGCTGTGCCCAGGAGCCCAGATTGCAGCAGGCCGCCCCACCTCATTTGCACCAGGGCTCCTCTGCCTACAGGCCATGTGCTCTTGGCAAGTTTCTTTTTGTTCGTTTGTTTGTTTTTGTGGGGCTGGGAATGGAACCCAGGGCCTTGCACATGCTAGGCAAGGGCTCCACCACTGAGCTGCACCTCCAGCCCTGGGCAAGTTTCTTAACCACTCTGTACCTCTGTCTCTTCTTCTGCAAATGAGGATAACGACAGTAACTATTTCATAGGGTCGCTGTGTGAGTTAAATGAATTAATGCTGTTAATGGACTTAGAATCTGACGCGTGCCTAGTTTTAAAATATTTTGGGGGGCAGAGGCGTTAGAACGAGGGGGAGGAGCTGTTTGTCAAGAAACTCACGGTGGGAGGCGAGCATAGGCCTCCAAGAGGAGAAATAAGCCAATGCCAGGCAGAAAATCACAAATCCGTCTTTCGGAACTCCAGAAAATATATGTTCACTAATCATTATTGCTGCTTACTTTCAAAGGAGCTCATGCTCCAGTGGACGCTGTTCTGGGCACTGGGCAGGCCTGGAGGCAGGGGGAAGGAACTCAACGGGCAGTGTCAGTGAGAGTTTCTGTCATGGTTGTGTTTGCCCTTTTCTGACATCAGTGAAATAATACTAATACCAAATGCTCTTATAAAAAAAAAAATCCGTCTTTCTGCTTTCTCCAAATTCCTTTTCCAAACACTGCTTCAGATTAACGCTGTTACCTGGATGACCACTAGAGGGAGCCACTCCCCCCCAAGGCTGCTCATGAAAACCATCTTTGCTCTCAGCCAAGTCCCAGGCCCCTGTCTTCCCACGTATCACACCTTTACGCTGAGGTTCACAACGTCAGGGCCTTCACCTCATCCAGATGCCCCCTGAGGCAAACCGGCTGCCCAGGCAAGGGGAGGCCAATGAGTTGAGCCTAGGTGGTTCTCATGTCCCCCCAACCTTGGTCTTTCTCTCCACTCTCTGGGAACCCTGGCTGGACCCGACACTGTGGAGAAGAGACTGATTTGTGGGTGCTCTCCTTGCCCCTCACTCTCCACCAAACTTCCTACAGCATAGAAGCTACCCAGAGGGGCTGAAAATCCACAGGTTCTATTAAGTAGCCCAGAGGTTATTTCCTCACAGGAGGGCAAAGGTCACAGGGAGACCAGCAGCCCTGAGAGGTGGCCTCTCCCCCAGGCACATGCTGACCCTTCTGTCCCTCCCCATGGTGACCTGGAGCTAACCCCTGGGGTGCTGGACTATGGGGCAGTGCAGTTCTCAAGGGCCTGAGCCCCTCACAGCACTGTGGTCTGCCTTTCCCCAAGGCTAGTACTGACTCAGAAGAATGAAGGGGAGGGTGGAGAGGTGAGGAGAGGGAAGGAGGAGAAAGAGGTTGGAGGAAGCAGAAGAGGAAGAAGGAGGGAGCTGATAGAGAGAGGGGGATGGAGTGGTGCCATCAGGAAGACTGGGAGAGGGAGGGAGACTGGAGCGCCGTCTAGAGGTCAGATCTTGTCATGAAGGCTCAAGAGCCCGGTGTCAAGGCATTGATCTTTGGAGTGAAGACCCTGTCCAGTGGGTGCTGCTGTAGGAGGATTTCAGAGGAGGAAAGTCATCTCGGAGCACTCAGACTTGGAAGAACAGCACCCTGTAGTGGGGCCATAGATCCTGCCTGCCTGCAAACAGTCATAACCATGACTGAAGTTCATAGCAACCACATCAAAACAATGCTATTCATTACACCTGCTATGTGCCAGCGCTTACACGTTACACCACTTTCTCCATTCGGTCTTCGCAGCAACTCTCCAAAGTAGAGGACGTTTTTACTCTCCTTCAACACACGAACACACAAAAGATTTAAGTGAGTCACCAATAGTGCAGGAAAGACCAGTACTCGTGCCTCGATCTGCCTGAATCCTGGTTCCTGGATCCACTGGATCTTCACACTACTGGGGAAGGAGATCAGGTGAAGGTTTTATCAGGGTCGTTGAATACTGTTGTTCAAGTTGTGAACTGCTCAAAAGCCCCTGTCAGGAAGGGCCCTGCCTGTTGGCCCTGGTGCTAGGCCACAAGTGACCAAAGCAAAGAGCAACTTTTCCTAATTCAGATTGGGATGGGGATAATGGGTTGGTGGCCTCTCTGCCATTGATCTATGCCATCTGCAGATGGAGAGGACAATGTAGTTCCCTGAGACCTGCCAAGCCTGTTCCTGAAGGCAGAGCCCTCATGACCTGATCCAAAGGCCCCTCGTCCTAACACGCTCTCTTGGGGTTTGGATTCAACACACGAGTGTAACGCCCCACACATTAGCATGAGCTGTGCATAGTGACTGCTAGTTCTGGACTTCAATGTCCCCAAAAGCCCATGTGTCAAAGGCTTGGTCCCCAGCCCAGGGCACTATGGAGAGATGGTGGAACTTTTAAGAGGGAGGACCTAATGGGAAGCCCTCAGGTCACTGGGGGCTTGATGCTGAAAAGGATAACAGGACATCGGTCCCTTACTCCTCCCCAGTGTCACACCCTGGCCATGATGTGAGCAGTTTCACTCTGCTGCATGCTCTCTGCCATGACGTGAGGCCTCAGCACAGGCCCAAAGCAACAAGGCCAATCCACTGTGGAATCTTCCAACACTGTGAGCCAAATAAGCAGTTTCTCCTTTTAAGCTGATTGCGTTTTCCATAGTGACAGCTGACTAGCACAGTGATGTCACTGTATTAAGACAACTTCCACAATACTCTACAGAAACTCTAACAAGAACACAAGGAGCATGGTTTTAAAAATGTTGATTGGAATATTGTTTATAATAGCACAAACTTATAATAGCTTAAATTCCCATTGGCAGAAGAGTTGGCAAGTAACTTGTGGTGTGTGGACCCAATGGAAGATTTTAGGTTTCTGACTTTGAGTGACTGCACAATGGCTCTCTGTATCACCGTGGGCAAATCACCTATGCATAGCATTGAACCACAAAAATGCAAGCTGTGCTAAGGATAGAGGACTAGAATGGATGGATGGATGGATGAATAGATAGGTAGATAGATAGACAGATAGATAGATGATAGATAAAGACATAGTGATATAATAATTTACATATATATATATTACCGACCCTGGATAAAAACTGTATAATATATGACGTGGGGAAAGATGTTCACTGCCATAAACTTTAAAAGTGTATACAATATTGCAGTTTTGTGGACAGTACAGAAGCTTGAACTCAGGGCCTCTCACTTGCTAAGCAGGCACTCTACTACCTGAGCCAACAGCATTATCCTTTCATGAAGACAGTATTTGTACTAATAATATAAAAGCACGCTTGGGAGTAATAGTGAGGGAAGGCTCCATAGGGAACTTCAATCGTGTCTGTAACACTTTGTTTCTTTTTAAAAAATCTGAAGAAAATATTGCAAACTGCTAAAGTTTCATAAAAGCCTGGATGGCAGCACCCGGTTGCCCATTAAATTACTTGTTGTGCTTTTCTGCTTGCTGAACTTGACCTTGAATTTTCAAAGCCTGTAAGTGTCCATGAGTTTTGTTCTGGAACCTTTGGGCTAAAGAGGATTTACCTTGAATGAAGTACCTGACTCACTTGCCCGGAACACCTGCCCCCAGTCGTCCCCGGTCCTCCAAGCCCTGCCCTTCCCACTCTGTAGGATGCTCTCGGTCCATAACCTGCTGCCCTGGCACCCTGCTGCGTCCAGTGGGTTTCCTGAGCCCTGGGTTCCGCCTCTCATCTGGTCCACAGCCACCCAAGTGCACTTGACATTCTCCTATTGACCTCCTGGAGAGGCTTCAAGTCCCTCAGAAGGACCCTAGAAAACACTATTTTCCTAATCAGGTGACTCTCCTCAGTGACACGTACCAGGAAGTCCAGGACACTTATCCAGAATCAAAGCTTTCCCAGGAATTTCCCGAGTCACACCCAGAAGACCTCTGTCCACTACCTGCTTCCTGTTGGAGCCGTGTCCCGTCCACCCTCAGGAGGTGCCACCTTGCCAACAGTGAAAGTCAAGCCAGGGCTTCAGGGACTGCATGGTGGGGGCTGAGAGCAAGTGCCTCTCCAAGCGAGTGCCCAAAATCCACCCTAAAAATGCACTTGAGAAAATATCTCATCAACTTGTCCTTGGGTCCTGACAAGAAGACCAAAATCAGCTTTCATTTTTGTGTGTGGGAGCCTGACATGTGCAGCTCACCCCTGCCTCCTCCAGCCCCTTCTTGAACTAAGATGAGAACTGGGTAAGTCCAAGTGGAGTTCAGGGAAGAATGACTAAGGGACAGGACAGAGGACAGATGGCAGGCCAATTCTGGTCTTGCTGCCCTTTGCTAGGACTCTCTTCCCCATCCACCAGGCCCTCTGCCAGGATACAGCCCCACTGGTCCCCTTGAGCGCTAACATGGGCTGCTTCACAGGGCAGATGGCAGCCAGCCAGGCAAGGACCCCATCCTTGAAACCTGCTCTCTGGTGGGAACCATATGCATGCATACAACCCCAATGTGTCATCATAGGGGTGTCATGCTAGAGACTGGGAAAGGCGGCCTGGGCAGAGAAGGTCAGGATGCCTATCTGGGAAGACAATTCCAGACAGGGGGGATTGTGAACGTGGGATTCCCGTTCCAGGCAAGAGCCATATGGGGGAGAAGTGTCCTAGGAGGACCCAAGAGGAGGTGGTAGTAGGAGTTGCAGGTGTTGAGAGAGACAGAGGCAGGCCCTGTCTCAGTACTGGGAGAATGACATCATGGCTGACATTTCACAGAAGAAACAGGGGGTCTAGAAGGTTATAGGGTCAGTAGGTGGCAGTTGCAGCTTCCTGCTGTTCCCCTGTCCTATGACTCTCACCAGTCCACATTTAATGCTGACATTTTAGAAAGTTCATGTAGCCAGTGTGAGCACCCCAATACACCGAGGGATCTGGGAGCAACACAATGGCCAAACATACTTATCATTTCTGCAGGAAACCCTGCCAGTCTCCACACTGCTAACAGTCACAGCACAGGTGAGATTTGCCACCAAATTCAGGTCACATTTGTGTGCCAGCTAACTTTCTGAGTTCAAAGCCTTCTAGATTTCCACTAAAGGCACCAAAGGAACAGCGTTATTTATCCTGGAAGTGAAGGCAGAAAGCAGCAAAGCCACTGGAAACAAGGCCACCACATTCACATCTTGGCACAGCCCAGGCCACAGGGGAGCAGCCAAGGGGCCGGACCGCACAGGTGCCCACTTCCTCCTTGGCACAGTGGGCAGAGCTGGCAACAGCAGTCGGAAGGT
Organism: Castor canadensis; assembly: GCF_047511655.1. Taxonomy (NCBI): domain Eukaryota; kingdom Metazoa; phylum Chordata; class Mammalia; order Rodentia; family Castoridae; genus Castor; species Castor canadensis. The sequence goes on from NC_133394.1 coordinate 135,528,564, forward strand.
GACGTAGAAGTCCAGATCCACGACCATGGTAGCAAAAGTGTGAAGAAGTCTGGCTATACGGAAGAAATCACCAAAATGGAAGGGGTGGCCTCCTGTTGTGCCCTGGCTACAACTTGGCTGGGTTTGAAAACATGACCACAAGCAGAGAAGTTATGTGATGGAGACAGAAAAGCATTCTGATTTAAATTCTTAAAACATCTCCTGTGACTGAGTCTTGGCCTTCCTATCCCCAAATGCAAACCAATTCAGAGGCCCCCTCCCCACTCCCCCACTGTCTTACACCCTCTCTCACTCAGCCCCTTGGAGGGGCCGGAGCCTGGGTGTGGGCAGAGGTGCTGAGCAGTGGGACCAGGCTTGGAAACTCCATTCCTTCCTTCTGCACCTCTGCCTGGGAAAAAGGCATCAGCCATCATCCCCTCCCTTGGTCAGGTTGAAATTCAGTCTCTTACAGCCCTAGTCAGCTTTAAGGTTCCTGCAGAACTGCATGACAGCAGAGGTAAGAGGAAAAGGATATGACCCCAATTTCCTTGGGACTTTGGGTAAATAGCTGTTCATTCATTCACTCATGCATTTGCACCAGGCAGCAGGAGTTTGGAATGCATCAATGAACCAAACAACAAAAATTCTTGTTCTCATACTGAGACACAAACTTGAATTTAAAGTGTCAGTTACAGGCAGAGGTGAAAGGTGCCTTGGGGGGAAACACAGCACAGAGCAAGAAAGGGGAGGAGCTGGGGAAGGAACTGCAGTGTTAAAGAGGGTGTCCTGTGTCAGACTGGGCTAAGAGTGAAGCGGGAAGGAAGGAGCCATCCTTGTCCCCTATAGTCTAGGGGAGAGCGCCAGGAAGGAGGCAGAGCCAGGAAAAAACCTGGAGTGGGGAGCTTGAGGCTGGAGCTGAATAAAGAGCAGGAAGTGAAATGGGGAGAGGAGAGGCTGATCACTTAGGAGCTGGCAGGCCATGTATGAGGACTCTGTCTTTTAGGGTGAGTGAGAAAAGGGATCCTTACAGTTTTAAGCCAAGGCCATCTCAGAGTTTGTCATACATTATGGAATGTGGATGGTGGTTGACATCTCTTGTGTCAGGGGTCATAGGACTTAGGGAACAGAGTTGAGCTCTAAGCTTCTAAGTGAGGAGGGCCACAGGACTGTAGGATGGCAAGTGTGGTCCGGAGAGAAACTGAGAGCCTGAGAAGAGTTCAGTTTGTTCTGCCTCATTTGAATCTTGGCTGGACTCACTGACAAAACTGGTTTTTGTTTGCTGTTATTTGTTTTCTTAAAACATTTTTTTAAAACTGTGCTCATATATGAAAAGTAAAATCTGCCATTTTGGCCATTTTTAAGAGTTAGTGGTTTGCTTTTTGTTGTTGTTGTTGTTTGCAGTACGAGGAATCTAACCCAGGATCTGGGGCTAAGCAAACGCTCCGCCACTGGACGACAATCCAGCCCTGTGCTGCTGTGCTGCTTTGTTAAGCTACATAAGCCCCAGTCCCCTCCTGTGTTGTGTGGGGATGATGACAGCGGCCACCTTTGAGGGTAACTGCAGAGGTTAAGTAGGAAAAATCCCAGGGAAACAGCTCAGTGCCTGCACACAATGGGCGCTCAGCAAACACCAGCTAGTTCATGCTTCATTGCCTGTCTCCTCCCTGTGTCATCCCCAGTCACACTGCCTTCATGACGCCCTTGTCACCTCTTGCCAACTAACCCTCACCACCCTCCTTAGAGTCTCCAGACCCGTCTTGCTGATGGGCAGTGGCTCTGTCATCTGGGTGTTGTCCAAGACCCCCGGGGGGTGAAGCCATTGGCCAGCATGTGGCAGGCCAGTCCCACCAAATCTCTGACCCAGCAGCTGTGAGCAAACCTGAGAATTTAGCTCTTCAGGGACCTGGAATGCACAACCCCAAGACCTCTGACCACCCAGCCCTGTCCCTTGGGCTGTGTCATTGCCATACCATCTTCATGAGTCCTCTTCTGCCCACTCTCCCGTCTAGCTCGGTGGACATGGCGGTGAGAGTGAGTCCTGTAAAGAGAAGTCAGCTCATGCTCTTCTGCTGCTCAAAACCCTCCAGAGATGTCCCATCTTGTAGAGGACAAAACCTGTAGCCTTACCACATCCTCTAAGGCCCACAGAGGCCTTGATCAGCCCCCAATTCTTATCTTTGTGGTCTCACATTCCAACAGCCTAGGAAGGACAGACAATAATCAAGTAGCAAAAACAGAGTGAGTTAATTTTGGATAACAGCTCTGTGTGCAATGAGAAGAGAAGCGGAGGAAGGAGCTAGAGTTGGCTGGAGAGGGGGAAGAAAGGTTTGAGCCCAGCCAAATTTGATTAACACTGCCTTGAAAACTCCAAAAGCAACGCATGCTCATTACTTCTCGTGACATTTCCTGGGGATATATAAAGAAGAGTGAAGTTCCCTAAATTTTCCAGGACTATCTTAAGTTGCTCCTGCCCCCTAATTTCTTCCTCCCAAGCAATTTGGGAAAACCCAAGCAGTGGTCCCAGAGTTTTAGGGAGCAGCCCAGGCACAAGAATCCCACTGGTTTCCAGCAGGGCCCCACCTGGGTGCCAGGAAGAAGAAAAAGTGAAACGCCACCCATCCCAAGGGAAGGTGTGAGGTGACTCATCTCATAACTGACCCAGAAAAACTTGTGCCACCCTCTGCTTTGCCCTCCTCCCGGAACTAAGAGAAATGTGGGGACACTGCTGTCTTATCACTCCAGAGTCACCTTACCTGGTTTTTCCCAGAGAAGTTGGTAACATAAATATCAGTAAGATGAATTTCTTGAATGTTCAGCCTTTTCCTTTTAACCCTCCTATTTTTGGCATTATCAGAAACTCCAAAAATAAACAGATACTTTATCCAGCTGGATCCTCCTCATGGCCTTGGTGTTGCCTTCTGAAAAAACCAATTGCCACAGTGCTGGCCCGGCGCCCACCACTTTAGTCTAAGGCAGGTCCCACAACTGGGTGTGGGTGAACCCACTTATGATTTAAAAGTTGACATCTTCAGGCTGGCTGGGGGCCTGACTCAAGTAGTAGAGAACCTGCCTAGCAACTGTGGGGTCCTGAGTTCAAACTCCACTACCACCTAACTAATAAAGAAAGAAAGAAAAGTTGGCACCTTGTGTAATTTCACCGTGGAAAAAAGATGTGCTGGTGGCAGACATTGGCTTGGACTTGTTAGAAAATGATCTTTCTCAGAGAGGGTGATGGAGGTTGCATGGGTTTGATCGAAGTACCTTGTAGACATGTCAAAAAATAACACAGTGAAATCCACTGAAATTTCAAAATAAAAAGGAGAGTGGGAAAAGAAATACAATAGAGGGAGTGCATTAAAGAAGAAAATTATCTTTCTCTTTGTAAATTGTGATTGTTAACTTTTTTCTTTTTTCCGCAGTCCTGGTGTTTGAACTCAGCACCTCATACTTGCCAGGCACTCTTACCACTTGAGCCACTCCTCCAGCCCTGTGACTTGTGATTTTTAAAAACAATTTGTTTTACTCTTAAAATAAGCAATAAGATAACAGGACTAATGGCTATTATACTTATACATGAATGAGTTGTTTCATTTTTTCATTCTCTAACATTTTCTTTCTTCTGTCTGCCCCCTTAGACAGACCCACTAATACAGTCTTGTTCTCTCTCACTATTTATATGCATGTGTGACAGATACGTGTTTATATATACATTTAACTTATAGGCCTAGCTTGTATTTTGTATTCATATATTAAAATGAAGAATGAAACCCACTGAACTTTTTCTAAGACGGGGGAGTATGTTGTAAGCGCATATATAAAATATCATAGTGTTCCCTCACCCCCACCCTCCCGGTACAGCCATTTTTGGCTAACAAAAAAGCAGGACTAATGGATAGACAGGCAAAGACTAATACGATCACGATGATGTCAAAAGGCAAGAGAAGTAATACCAGGCCAAGTAGCATTTTGGGTTGTTTTTTTTTTTCTTAACTATGAATGTCAAATGAAATTTGCAAGTACCATGAGTGGCTTGGCTAAGCATGATGGAGACCTGCTGATACCCAACTGAGTTTATGCCTCCCTCTAGTGGTTGGATGAATTTCTGCACTGGCTTCTTCACAAATAGATGCTCAGGACCCTGCTTTTGCTGCAAGGAATTAAGAGTTAGGTGCTGGCCTTCTGGAGTCTACTTGTCCTCACTATTACCTCATTCCTCTCCTTCCCTGGCCTCTACCCCTCAGCCTCACACTTCACAGGGCCTGCTCCTGTAGGTTTTTTTATGGTTTTTCAGGTCCAAACTTTAATATAAATAATAATTCACATTTGTGCAATAATCTAAGGTATTTTCTTTCAAATAAATCATCTGACCCTAACCTTATAAGGTAGATACTCTCATCATAGTCAAGCAGTCTGAGTCTCAAAAAGTAAAATGACTCAAAACCACACAGCTAGTTAAACACAGCAATGGGACTTAAACTTGGACAGTCTCACTCCAAGTCATCAGCTTTTCCATTTACACTGCCACAGACTTGGAAAAGGGAAGTTATGTGCTAATGTGAAATACAGAGTTGAAGAGAGAAGTTAAATTTCAGCACTTTTATAAAGTTCACACTGGGAAAATAAACTTAAGTGAGACTCAGTATGAGTAGAGAAGATTATACTACTTCTAACCAGACACATGACTTGGCCTTTGAGGGGGTGGTTCATATAGGTTCAGTAGTACTATAGTCTATAACTTATAGAATATTGTAAAGTTAGACTGTTTCAGAACCAGTGGCTTGGCCCAGGAATTTGAATGGTCTAGGGCAGGCCCAGGAATTTGAATGGTCTAGGGCAAAGAGCCTTTCACACACTGGAGAGAAAGACAGCTTCCTGGTAGGAAGCATGTCACATAAAGGAATTTCTTAACTGTAACATCTCAGAATAACAAATTCCTGTGACTTGAAAGTCAGTCTTTGAACACCAAAAGTTTTCAGAACAATGGTGATCTCCCAAAGTTCTCCTTGCAAAGCAAGGAGCATTTTGAACAACTGCAAAGCTCCAAACTGAAATGCTTACATATGTTAACTGCAATATGTGTGCAAGGATGTCATAGCTGTTTTATTCCCAACAGGAGGTTGTAAGGCAAAGTTGAGAAAATCTTTCAGAAAATGGAGCAAAAGTAAAGGGATTTTTAAAAAGAGGGAAAAGATCATTAAAAATATAAATACCAGAAAAACAGAACAGAGAAATTGAAGGGAAGAAAAAATTTTAAAATAGTTCCAAACTCATTCTACAAAGCCAGTATTACAATCATTCCAAAATCAGACAATGATGAAACAAAAAAAGAGAATTCTAGGCCAATCTCTTCAATAAACAAAAATGCAAAAATTCTCAGTAAAATACTTACAAACCAAATTCAATGACACATTGAAAAGATCATCCATAATGATCAAGTTGGTTTCATTCCATAAATGTAAGACTGGTTCGACATATGCAAATCAGTAAATGCAATACAGCATATAAACAGAAGCAAGAACAAAAACCACATGATCATCTCAATAGAAGCAGAAAAAGCCTTTGACAAAATTCAGCATCCTTTCATGATAAAAGCTCTAAAGAAACTAGGAATAGAAGGAATGCACCTCAACATAATAAAGGCTATATATCATGATCCTAAAGCCAACATCACACTAAGTGGGGAAAAACTGAAACCATTTCTTCTAAAGTCAGGAATGAATCAAGGGTGTCCATTCTCCCCGGTCTTATTTAAGATAGTACTGGAATTCCTAGCCAGAGCAATAAGACAGGAGGAAGAAATAAAAGGGATTCAAATAGGGAAAGAAGAAGTCAGATTATCCCTATTTGCAGACATATGATCCCATAATTAAAAGACCTTGAAGAGTCCACCAAAAAATTCCTAAATCTGATAAACACTTTCAGAAACTGTTCAGGACATAAAATCAACATACAAAAATCAGTCCTTTTCTATATACTAACAATGAACAGGCAAAGAAAGAAATCAGGAAAAACAATACCATTCACAATAACTTCAAAAAAAGTATGCTTAATTAGGCATAAGTCTAACTAAGGAGATGAGAGAACTGTACAATAAAACTATAAAACCTTGAAGAAAGAGACTGGAGAAGACACCAGAAGATGGAAAGACCTCCTATGCTCATGGATTGGTAGAATTAATATCATGAAAATGGCTATACTACCAAAAGCAATTTATAGATTCAATGTAATTCCCACCAAAATTCTAATATCATTCATGGAGAAATAGAAAGATCAATCCTAAAATTCAAAGAGTTGAATATTCTTTTATTCAAAGAATATCAAAAGCAATTCTGAGCAAAAAAGAGCAACACTGGAGGTATCATAAACAGACTTAAAATTATACTACAGGGCCATAATAATAAAACCAGCATGGTACTGGCATAAAAACAGACACGAAGACCAATGGAAAAGAATAGAAGACCCAGAAATAAAATTATACAGCTATAGTCATCTAATCTTTGGCCAAGGAACCAAAAACATTCACTGGAGAAAAGACAGCCTCTTCACAAATGGTGCTAGGAAAACTGGGTATCTGCCTGCTAAAGACTGAAACTATACCCCTACCTCTCATCCTGTAAGATAATCAACTCCAAATAGATCAAATATATTACTGTAAGATCTGAAATCTTGAGACCACTGCAGGAAAAATAGGGGGACTCTGAAGACACTGGCCTAGGTAATTATTTTCTGAATAAGACACCAGTTGCCCAGGAAATGAACAAGAATTGACAAACGAGATTACATCAAATTAAACATTTGAATTTTCTTAATCAAATCAAAAAGTTTAATCAAGAGAAACAGTTACCAGGATCAAGAGACAACTCACATAAATGAGAGGAAATCTTCACCATCTTTCAACAGATACAGGATTAATAGTCACAACATACAAAGAGCTCAAAAAACTAAGTAGGAAAAGAACAAATAAACCAATTAGTAAATGGGCAAATAAATTTCCTCTTCAGAAGAAATTCAAATGGCTAATATACATAAAGACACGTTCAACATCCTTAGTCATAAAGGAAATGCAAATCAGAACCACATTAAGATTCCATCTCACTCCAGTCAGACTGACACTCATTAAGCAAACGAGCAACAACAAATGCTGGAGAGGATATGGGAAAAAGAAACCCTCGTACACGGCTGGTGGGAATGCAAGCTAGTGCAACCACTCTGGAAATCAGTGTGGAGGTTCCTGAAAAAACTAAAAATAGAATGATCTTATGACCCTGCCATATCACTCTTGGACACATATCTAAAGAAATGTAAAGAGAGACACCTGCACGCCCATGTTTATTGCAGCTCTCTTCACAATAGCCAAACTGTGGAATCAGCCAAGGTGCCTGACAACTGATGAATGGACAAAGAAAATATTATATATGTTATTATACATATAGCATCTATAATGCATAATATATATGCACACATACATTTATACATACCATGGAATACTACTCAGCCATAAAGAAAAAATGGAATTATGTCATTTGCTAGAAAATGGATAGAACTGGAGATCATGTTGACTGAGATGAACCAAGCTTAAACAGTCAAATACCATCACATTTTCTCACTAATCTGTGGAACCTAGATCTAAGATGATGATGGTGGTGATGGGACATGAATGTGAAAGAGGGACAGTCTGGAGGGATCAACTGAAGGAGGGAGGAGGAAAAGAAGGGATACTGAGGGTAAAGAGAACGGAAATACACTGCATACATACATATGAAGGCAGCACAATGAAATCCACTAAACCCTGTGTAAAAAGGGTGGAGGAGAAAGGAGGAATGGGAATATAATGGAGGGGATGAAACTGTAAGGTACACTGTATGCATGCACGGAATCACCTCATACTACCAATATGTATAATTCAAAATATAATAAAACTATTTTTAAAAAAGTGTAAAAATAAATAAAATTTATGTATTGAATATATATATAATTTATCAATAATATATAATTTATACATAAAAATCTTTACATTTCAATACAGGAAAAGCAATACTATGAGAGAAGTTTATGTCAATCCATGCCTAGATAGATAGAGAGAGAGATAAATAGAGAGATGGATCAATATAGATATAGACATATGTATTATTTAAAAAAAAAAACTGAAGAGCTGAAGGAATTGCTCAGTGGTAGAGCACTTGCCCACCATGACAAGTCACTAGCTTTGATCCTTAGCACCACAAAAAAGCAAAAATATCTCAACTAAACAATCAGTTGCTATACCTCAAGGAAATAAATAATAGGAACAAAATTAGCAGAAAGAAAGAAAGAAATATCAGAGCATAAAATAAATGAAAAAAGACAAAATTGACAAATTCTAGCTATAGCAAAGAGAGAGGGGGAGAGAGAGAGAGAGAAGACCCAAATTAATGAAATGAGAGATGAAAAAGGAGACATCACAACTCACCTCCAGCCCCACAGGAGACAAAAGCTCATTGGACGTTATTATGACCCACAGTGAGTCAACGGATTTGATCCCCTAGAGGAGACGGACAAATTCCTGCACACACACATCCCACCAAGATTGAACTGTGAATAACTATAAAATCTAAATAGACCGATAACTTATAGCGAGATTGAAACAATAAGAAAAGTCTCTCATCAAAGAAAGGCCCAGGACCATATGACTTTACTGCCAAATTCTACCAAACATTCAGAGAACTACTGCCAACTCGCAAATCCCCAAAAGATGAAGATTAAGGAATTCATCCAAACTCATGATACTAGGAAAGTATTATCTTAATACCCAAACAAGACAAAGACATAAGAAAAAAATAGCTATAGGCCAGTATTCTCAAGGAACATAGAAAATTTCTCCACAAAATGCAGTAAATCAAATCCAACAGCACATTAAACAGATTACTCATCCTAGGCATGGTGGTTTATGCTTGCAATTTTGGCACTTGGGAAGCTGAGGCTACAGGATCATGAGTTCAGGGCCAGCCTGGGAAGCATAGCAATTTGAAGCCCAGCCTGAGCTGTGTAGGAGACTGTCTCAAAACACCCAGGGCTGGTAGAGAGTTCAGTGGTAGAGCTCTTGCCTCACATTCACAAGACCCTGGGCTCCATTCCCAGCACCACATACCCGCACGGAAAGATTACTCACCATGATTGAGTGGAATTCATCCCAGGGATGCCAGAGGAGTTCAACAAACAGAAATTAATAAACATTACACCACATCAACACTGACGGATAAAAACCACGTGATCATCTCAATAGAAGTGGAAAAGGCACCTGGTGATACCCCACATCCCTTCATGGTACAGACTCTAAACAAAATGAGGTATAGACGGAATGTACCTCAAAGGCTAACATCATTGTCAGTGGGAAAGTGGGGAAAAGCTGAACGCTTTCTCCCTAAGAACTGGAACAAGACGAGAATGCCTACTTTCACTCAATATAGCACTGGAAATCCTGGCTAGAGCAACTAAGCAAGAGAAAGAAATAAAGTGTATCTAAGAGGAAATCAAATTGTTACTGCTTGCAGATGAATAATCTTAATATATAGACAACCACAAATACCACACACACGCACACACACACCTATAAAACTAATAAACAAATTCTGCCATGCTGGACCACAGTTCTCCCTAAAATTTAGGGAAGATGTCCGTGGCCACTGTCAAAAGCTCCCTTAGCATTTGTCCTGAATACTCAGGGAAGAAAAGCTTCCAGCCTCTGAGAGTTTGAAGGGGATTCAAATCCAGAGCTGATGTCTGAGGGGGATACTTAATGTCTGCAGGGAAATTTAATCAGAAAGGAGAATTTAGCCTGGCATGGTCACACATTCCAGTAATCCCAGCTATACGAGGAGGTGGAGATCAGGAGGATCACAGTCCAAGGCTGACCCCAGGCAAAAACAAGACCCTACTTAAAAAATACAGTAAAGCAAAAAGGGCTAGGAGCATGACTCAAGTGATAGAGCTCCTGCCTAGCAAGCTGAGTTCGAACCTGTAGACCACCAAAAAAAGAATTTAACCAAAGCAGCAAGGAGTGGCACTGAAGACAGCTAATCACATAGGCAGTATTGATTGGGGTCAGCATGTGTGCATAATCAGCTTTTCATTGCTGTGACAAAATACCTGAGAGAAGCAATATACAAAGAGGAAGGGTTTACCTTGTCTCAGTTTTGGAGGTTTCAGTCCATAGTTGGGTGAACCCATTGCTTTTGGGCCTGTAGTGAGACAGCACATCACAGTGGGGAACATGCAGCAGGGGGAACTGCTCACCTCATGGTGACCAGGAAGTGAGAGAGGCAGGAAGGCCTCATATCCCCTTCAAGGGCAGCAGAGGAGAGGAAGACGCACGTTTTCCATTAGAGGTTTACAGCATCACTGAAACGCCCACAGCCGTGTGTGTGGTATACAGCAGCTAGCCACTCATCTAGCTTGGGCTCCTAAGTACCCAGTCTACTATCTAAACTGTTGAAAGAAATATAATTTAAAATTACAATAGTGTTCACTCGGGAACAAGAATCAGGATGCAGAAATGAAGAGAAACAGTCCCCAAAGTTTTCAGTCTCTGTGGAGGACATGAAAGCACCATAAATTTGATGCAGGGACATCAAACTTGTCTCCATTTTAGCATGTAAAACATCACAAGCCAGTAAACACAAGTTTCATTCACAGTCCTGTCGTGGGAAGATCTATCATCCGTACAGTGGTAACTACACATTACACTTTGCATCCCGGGGCTTGGGGCACTCACCAGAGGAAAGGTGACATTTATGAACTGTAATGGCTTATTACCAGCATGGCCCATATAGATATCCAACTCAGCTTGAATATAAGCTCATTAGGGCTGAGTGGCTGTGAGAGACTTGCTTCTGCACACTGCCGTGCATAAAGAGAGGTGGATACAATTATGCCCTCCATCATTTCGACAGATTTAAGAAGCTGAGCCTCTTGCATGTACAATTAAGTACCAGTTAGGTTCAGTTTTCAAGGAAAAAAAATCAGTTTTCAAGATACATACGAAACAGTTTATGGCCCTACAACTAAAAAATTGTAAGCATCTAATTAAAAAAAAGTTTCCATAGAAAGTAGTTTTCAACCTTACCGAGTGTGAGAACCTCAGGTAAGTTGGTTAAAAATGCAGCCCTGGGTCCTTCCCCACACCCGCCCCCCCATGTGCTTCCAGTAGAATCTTTTTATTCACTGGCCTGTCAATGCTGACTCAAATAGTGTGTTACAGGAAACCCTGTTCTAGAAGTTCTAGTTTGCTCAGAAATAAAAGGAAAAAGTGGGACATGAATACTGATTACCGACCATATTAGTTCATTTCCTAGAAATGTTTTTAACCACTTAACAAATTCATCCCCTGGCTGGGAACAGTGGTGTTCACCAGTAATTCCAGTGCTGGGAAGACTGACAGAGGAGGATCACGAGTTCAAGGTCAGATAGGGTTGTATAGCTAGATCCTGTCTTTAAACAAATACGTAAATGAGTAAAACAAGTTTCTAAACTGAATATTCCTGACATCGTCTCCTCTCATATATTCCTTGCTGTCACATAAGGTTTTGGTGACCATGACAATTTAAAACCTTTGTTCTGTGAGTACTGCAAATATGATGGTAAGTTTAAAGTCAATAAAGAGAATTGTCACAACTTCAAAAGGTACCAAAGAAACTGATTAGCTCCTGGTGAATCATGCACCCTGATTTCAGGTACAGCACCCACTGTAAGTATTTAGCACACATTCTTGCTGGACTTCCCCGAAAAGTGTAGATTAACTGGGATGTATGTAAACTCCTCTAGCTACATTGTTATAACCTCAAGGTTAATCCATAGTGGTTTCCTTCGTATTCATATTAAATGTTCTGAATGAAGAAAACAGAAATGTTTCAGCATTTTGCTGTGTGAAATTTTTTCTTTTGAAAAAACCAAGAACACAATGAAAAAAACTAAAAGCACAGAATTGTCACAGTTATATTAAGTCTGGTGTATAAAAAGGGGGGACTGTTTAAATTTCAAAAGCATTGACACAGCATATCCTGGAAAAGAGCAACACGAGTGTATTAAGAAGTGCTGACCTTGCTCGGGCATGGCACCTGCCGCCAGCAACACTAAAGCACCCCTCATTCAGTCCTTGAGCCAGACAGGCAGCCTGTGGCCCCACTGTGTGGAGGCCAGGCACCCAGAATTCCTCCCACACAGCCAGGCGCCAAGGGGTTCCAGTTCCCAGGTTCCTCCACATCCCCACACTTCACTTGCCCTTCACTGACTTACAAGTGCAAAATCAGCATCCATGCTACATCTGTAACAACCACATTGGTTCTAAACATGAAAAGCAAAGTACCTAATGCTGTTTAGAACACTGGAGCATACATCTAAAAGGACAATGACAAGTAGAAAATTATTTGCTCTGTACATCTTATTAAAGCTTAAAAAGTTTTGGCTATGCTTAAACTTTCACTTGAATTCATACTCATCCCTGGCTCACACTAAGAGTCTGGAAATTTTGGTTTCAATTTATACCTGTGCTGGAACCACAGGAAGCAAACATGCATGTATCAAGTCTTCCTAAGTCTAACACTGAAGCCACATGGGACAGACTACGGGCTGCATACTGTGAGATCCTGATTCACACTAAGTACAAGCTGTGATTATGTGTCCCCAGATCCGTGGGAAGACTGCAATGCATTCTCTAAAATACTCTACGTACCTACAATCGGTCATGCCTCCATGCTGTCTGACAGTTGGATCTAATCTAAGACATTCTAGACTATACCATGAACACTGATCGAGTATAAGACATTTATGAAAATTACAGATGGAGCAAGTCTCAGGTCCATTATGCACAATGCTGCGCCCATCCTAAACACCCACACCTGCACACAACAGCGTTCTATTCAGTCCCCTTCAAACCCACAAAGATCAGACCACGGAGGTCCCCTCAAAGGACAAAATTACAGCAATTAAGATCTTAACTGGCTTTATTTTGAGATTCTAGAACGGGCTAATACTTCATTCCATAAAATAGATTAAGTGTTCTAATGAGTTAAGCAGAGGAGGTTGGTTTTATAGATCAAGAAGGGCTGAACAAAAACAAGAACAAAGGACAAAATGTGGATTGATTATTTCAAATTTACAGGGAGACAGAAAAAAAGGGAAACAACTGATTGGTTAACATCATTAATTTATTGTAAGGATTAAGGAATAGAGAACTTCATTGTCCTGTGATTGTCAGGGAATTTGACTGCTCTTTTTGATTTCTTAGGTCAGGTAAGAACTCAGTATTTTATTCTGGTGACATAGAACTTTAGATCAGAAGTGACTCCACTTTGAATTTTACTCTGTTCTGTTGGAACCCAGTGCCAAAACAATTGCCTCCTCTAGGTTTTATTTAGCACTCAAAAGCCAGATTTAAGTTACGGACCTATTAAACTGACACACTACATGGAACCCTGAAGACACCCAGTCACCCGATTACTATACATCTTCATACTGTAAAAAGTGGTCCTTCTATCTGTCAGTGAACTGATACTAGAACTCACACATAAAACAGAAGCCCTTTGAAAGTCACGAGAATACTCTCCTCCTGCAGGAACGAGCACTGGGAAGACAACAGGAGCTCACTCGCACTAATGCGAGTTCATCCATACTTCTCACATCCCCAAGTAGCCAATCAAAAAGACAGCTATCGCGTGTCCTTGGCCAAATCTGCACAGGGAAAGGACGCATCTAAACAGTGCAGATGCAAAGGACTCAGATTCATGTACAGGAACACAAGGAGAAAAGATGACCACACAGGGGTCAAGTAAAGTTTCTGCAAGATTCATCTTTTGGCTTAGCGTTAGACTAAATCAGTATAATCTATTTTAAAACATAGTATTAGAAGTATTCTAGAGGCCTAAAATGAATTAGAAGGGGAAGATGGAAAAAATAGGAACTATTATGAGTTAATTTTTAAAATTCTAAATGTACCAAGATTTCCAGTGATGACTATTTAATTTCTTCCTCATATAGGGGAATTCTGGACACCTTTCTGACACAGAAGACTGACCTTCTGCTTCACAAAGTTCAATTTTTGTTTCCTTTACTCTGTACACAGTATTTAAAAGAACTTTTAGCAAAAAAAAAAAAAAAAAGTCTGTCATATGGCCATCCCACTAAGAGAAGATGAACAAAATATGAAAAATAAAATTTACTGTTTATTTCCTTCTTACACAAAGAAAATTAAACATGGTCCGAGACATCATAGTCCATCTTCTTAGTCCTTTGTGCCACAGTAACATGCAATAACGCACGCTGGGTCATGAATCCAGCTCAGGGTCAAGTTTTTCCACTTTGATGACGATCTCTGGGGTCAGAGCAGCAGCAGAAGCATGGTGGGTCTCTGCCTCGGACTCAGATAGCACTTCTTCCTTGATCTTCACAGGCTTCCCACCGGCCTCCTCCTCTTCATCTGAAGACTCGTCGAGCTCCCATTCGTCATCAATGTCCATTTCAAAGACCCTCACGTGACGGAGATTGGAACTTAACTACAGACGAAAAGCCCAGATAGTTTGTTTAATTAATGGCTTAACACAAATTATGTGTAAGGAACTAGATGTCAGAAGCTTGAATCAATGGTTTTACAGGAAAGTTATCTTCCTAGCAATTTATTACAAAATCATTAACCTTTGTATTTTATACAAAAGGTTCTCCACACACAATAATGCAATTTCATGAGATTATCAAAATCCAGAACTATTCTTAACGACTTAGGAAGTTTCTCAGCATAAGAAAACTAAATAACTAAGGCCACCACATACTCATGCCTACAGAAACTAGAAATCACAAAGTGACACAAAGAAAGGGCCTTACATATCATGTGTGGGTGCCACAGAAGCAAGGTCACAGCAAGGTCACAGCCTGCTGACAATACTTACCACACAGGACACTTTTCGAAAACCATTCCCAGCGACATACTGTGCTTTCATGCTTTCCAGCAACCTCCAGTGCTTCTCAAAATGCATGGTACGCGTGGGAATAACACTACTCTGCTCATCCAGCCTAGAGGGAAAAACCAACCCAGGAATCAAAAGCAGATCTTCTTCTTGGATGACTTGGTACCAGGGCAACCAGGAGGTCTACCTCTGCCCACACTCCCATTCCCCATAGACATTCTATACATTCTATACATTCCTGATAGGCAGAGCATGGTTTTAGTAAGGCCTTGATCCCCCTCCTGCCTTCCTTCCTTCTTCTTCTTTCCTCTCTGCCTCTCTTTTTCTGGTGGCACTGGGGATTGAACTCAGGACCCTGCACACTTGAGTCACGCCCTAGTTCTTGATTCTTTTTCAGAGAGCAGATGGATGCATTTTTAAGTTAGAAATCTAGTTACTTAAAAATCTCAGGCAACTAAAGCCATCTCTTCAAATTGGCTATGCACTGTCTGCATGGGCACTGAGGTCCTGGTTCTGGAAAACACAGAGGGCAAATCTATAACACTTAATTTAATTACAAACTAGGGTTAATGCTATCCTTGAAAATGTAACCAAAAAAGAAGTCTTATTCTTCACTCCAAATAATTTCCTATCTTATTCTAACAAATGCTTCTTGATTTACAATTAAAACAAAGGGACAGAAGAGCTATTACAGTCATTTCAATAATAAAAAGCTGGAGTCTTTTTGCTCAGCTGCCTCTATAATTATTCTGGTAACTACAAAAGTAGCATCCTAAAAAAATTAGAAACTTGGATATATATTCAAAACAAAACTGTCAACTAGGTGTGGTGGTACATACTTGTAATTACAGTACTTGGGAGGCTGAGTAGGAGACTCAGGAGTCTGAGCTAGCCTAGGGTACACAGCTAGTTCAATGCTAGCCTGAGCTACACAATGAGACCCTACTTAAAAACAAAAAAACAAAAAAAAAAAACCTAATTGTTCTATCTTTCTGACACTCTTACTAATGTGTTAGTTACCTTGCAGAGTAAGTCCCAGTGAACTGGTATTCTGCAGAATCTTCACTGCTGTACACTAATGACAATGGCAACTGGACCAAGAGCCTGTCTCTTCCTTCACGTCCTATAGTGTCTTTAAGAACGACTGTTACCGTTTCATCATCATAAAACTGGGCATCTAAACAACTATAGGTGCTGGAAGTGAAATAAGTTTTGTTATATCAAAATGGTCATGATCACTTTACTTTCTACACATGTAACAATATAACAGCACCAAATGAAAAAATAATTTGAAACTTTAAGTGATATTCTCTACAATGACAATAGAGGATATTATAGACAAACATCCCATTAGTTTGTATTAGTATAAAAATCAGTTACCTTTTGTACTAATTTTTCACAAATTTAAGTAAGTATAACTTAGAAATAGGTAATCATGAAAAAAAAATCTGAGAAGTTCAGTTACAGAAAATTCGTGACATCAGTGGCTAGGCCTATGAAATTTTCATGATATCTTATATATTCCTGAGCGAAGAGAGTCAACCAGAATGAAAGTAAATTAAGATTTCACATGTGAAAAGAAGACACAAGTCCAAAGACTTTATTATTAAAAGAATAATAATAAAGCCTACTTGTGTGTAAGGAAAGGAAAAAGACCAGCCTATAATTAATGTCAGCTCTTCTACAAAGCATCAGAAATTACTTAGGTTCTGTGATCCTTTTGTACACTAAGAAAACTTCAGATCAGTGAGAGTATTACTTTTCTGTCTGTTTTTAAGCCATTTACTTCCTGAAACCACATCACTTTCTTAGCAGGCTGGGAACTTAGAAGAATTATAGAAAAACAAAACACAGTAATTCCTTCAGGGCAGGTAAATTTGATTTGAGTTATAAATAAATCATTCTCTACATATAATATATGTAAAAATCCCCACCCCCTCTGTTGGAAGTGACAGAGCCCTTCCGTTTAGCATCTTTGTAAGAGTCTGACCCCATCGTACACTGTAATTACACTGCATTAACTGAACACTCACGCCCCACATGTATCTATCTGCATAGGTCATCTAATCAGGTTCAAAACTTACCTTCTCCTGACTTTTTCAGTTGTGGCATATGTGAAGCTTCCAAATTTAATAGCAATTAGGCCATTACTTACAGATCTTGAAGAAAGAAGGGGGAAAAAAACAGACTTTGTGGAACAACCTGGATAGCCAAAAACCTAAATACTTGAAAGAACAATATCAGCAGTGTTAGTGTACCTACCTAAATACCAAATCCCAGACCAAAATACCACCATTTTCACCCAGATAGGTTTAAAATCTTATAGTCACCAACATATCCAGATACCTTATAAGGATATCTGGAGCAGCCACACTGTTTCTCTTTGGCTACATCTTGATAGTAAAAAAATTTCCTTCAAATTAAGATTTAAAACCAATTCAGATGTTAATGGCATTCTGAATTCAATTTAATTTATCCTTTAGAAATGTTTACTGTGGATTCTCAAAGTAAGTCTCTGTGGGCCAGGCCTAGGTTAATGAAAGACACTTACTCTGAGATAAAGTCTTCTCATAAAGCACCCACTAATAGTTTTGAACTTCTAAAAAGTCATGATATAACCCTAATTCTGCTGCCATATTTTTCCTGACCCTAAAAAAAAATCCTATGTACAATAGCTATATACCAATATAAAATTAAATAATCTCAAAGAAAAACGGATCTTACAGCTTTCTAACTCAATATTATCATCTTAATGATTTGAAAAGTGGGAACAGTTAATGACAAATCTGAAGTTATGAGGTACCTTAACCACAATGCTGGAAGGGAAGCTGTAGGTTTCATTATCAAAAATAGTAAGATCTGCCAGGTGACAGTGGCTCATGCCTGTAATCTTAGGTACTTGGAATGCTGACATGGAAAGGATCACAGTTCAATGTCAGCCCAAGCAAACAGTTCAAGAAGCTCCATGTCAACGAAATAAAGCTGAGTGTGTTGGCAAGTGCCGCCCTAGATCCGGCAGGGAGCCTAAAATAGGAGGACTGTGGTCCAGGCCTGCTTGTGCAAAAAGTGAGATCCCATCTCCAAAACAACCACAGCAAAAAGGGCTGGAGGGGTGGCTAAAGTGGTAGAGCATCTGCCTAGCAAGCACAAAGCCCCGAGTTCAAACCATAGTACCATCACCACCATCAAGTTAATACTTACTGGGAAATATCAGTATGTCTCCTTAAGATGCACATTTTATAAAGTGAGTCTTCTAAAATAGTAAAAAGAAGATAATGTAGATTTGAAGTTTTATTATTCCACCTAAGGAAAAAAATTTTAATGTCATAATATGGTATTTATCTATCTATCTAAGCTTAGAATAAAATGGTATTGTTCACACAAGATAGGGAGAAACACACACTTACAGAAAAGGAAATTTGAACAATCTACGTGCAGAGTCATCACTAAAACAAAAATGAAAAAAAGTGAGAAAAATTTAAATTGACTGCTAAATTATACCACCCAACAGATAAAGAGAATTACCTTCTAGCATCTCTATATAATGGAATACAGATTGCTTGATTCATCGATTTTCCAATTACGTCCTATATAAAATAAGATTTTAAGGCATAATTAGAGGGGTGGGGGTACAATTCAGTGGCAGAGGAGCTGCCCAGCATGCATGAGGTCCTGAGTGGGATGCCCAGCACCACGTAAACATAAAACATGACACAACGAGAGCTCTCACACACACAGGAGCACTCTTCAGAAAGTGTGACTAACCGTTACTGTCCAAGTGTAGGACAATCATCCACTTCACCCAACCTGACAGACAAGAAACCAGTCTTTCTTACATTTAAATGGTAAGGAAGACAGAAAGACCATTCTGAACTGAAAGGTGAAGGCCCGCCTCCCTCTAGTCTCATAACAATCATTCACTTATATCTTTCAGTCGGAAACACAAGACACATCGGCTCTGTAACTAAGACCATTTATAGTGAGTTTGTTCTGGGAAAAAATAAAATACTAAAGATGCTCTTTTTAAATTTCTTCAAGGAATTAACAAGATGCGTAAGACTGAACTAAGAAACTGCCAATTTTGGTAGTCAAAAAAAGTTGAATATCAGCATTTTCATATAGTTTATCCTAATAATTATGGCCATTAACATAAGTGAACCAGATTTATAGGTAGTCTTCCTCCTACACAAAGACATGCATTTCTTTCCAACTTACTGCTGGCTTTTGCAAACACTGATCAATAATGCTCTCCATCCGCCTTTTCACAAAATGCAACGATTTTCGAGGATAATAAGGAAACAGCAAAGGACTTTCTGGTTTCAAACAAAAACAGAAACAAAACCAAAAAAAAAGCTATAAAAAACCAATGAGTAGGAGAAAATAATCTATTTCTAGAGCCAGCCCACAGTTTTCATGGTGGAAGTCTCATTATACTTCCATTAAAATGACACATCTCATTAAAATGACCAAAACCTTCCCCTTTCAATCTCCCCCCAATTCCAGCCCACTGAAGATAGCTACACTTACAACAAGCTTGATTTCCCCCTCCAAAAAATCCAACAGTGTGTTTCTGTTGGCTACAGAAGAAAGAAATGGCTTGGGAACCATAAGCTATATAATGAAATAAAGTTCATTCTTCTTTATCCTTTGCAGTGTTATTTCGGAAGAATACTAAAACAAAAACAAGAGACAAGAAACTAGCTCTACATAAATAAACTTGTTACTTTTTAAAAGGCTATTTTACTGGAGAAAGTGATTACTGCTGTTGCTTACAAAAACTGCATGAAGTAAGCATTATATTCTTCAGTTTACAAATGGGAAAAAAACAAAGAGGCTTACCAGAGTTAGTCAACTGCCCCGCATGAAAATGACTAGGTATCTAGTGCTATAAATCAAACCCAGTCTGATGCTGAAGCCCATCACCCACCCACAGCTCTGCACGTCTCCCCTACACACAGCACCTCATATCCCGAATATACTGGATAAAACGAATCTTAATCATGTTAGGGTTTTAAACTAACAGGTGACAGATGGCTGTGATATTACAGAAATACATGTGGTCTTTGTCCCCCATTCCTGCAACATAGCAACCCATGGGATTTCCTGAGTCATAAGTAGGATGGGAGGTCACTCTGGCAGGTTCCTAGTGAGCCTCAGGGAGAGGGCTGGTTGCCAGGAAGACAACCAGCCTTGATCAGAAGCTTGTAACTCCTTCTCCTGCCAAAGCCCATGGAGGAGCTGGGGGCAGAGGTCGGGTCCAACCATGAATGGCCAATGAGTTAATCAATCATGTCTATGTAATGAAGCCTCCCATAAAACCCCAAGATAATGGGGTTTGGAGAGCTTCCTGGTCGGTGAACACATTGAGCACTGAAAGGGCCTGTAAGCGGTAGCCTCTCCCTCTGCACCTACCCCTGTGTCTCTCCTTCTACTGGCTCTGCCTGAGCATTTCCTTGAGTTTTGCAAACTATTCAAACTGAAGTGGGCAGGGGGCAGGTTGTAGAAACACCCTCACAGCCAAGTCAAACAGAGGCATGGGTAACCTTGGGAACCTGGCACTTGTGACTGATGTGTGGTATGAGGGCAGTTGAAGGGTGTGAGCCCTCGTCCCTGTTGGAGGCTGATGCTAACTCTGGGTAGTCAATGTCAACTGAATTGAATTGGAGGAAACTCAGATGATATCATAGTTGGTTGGTGCCAAAAGGGGGAAAATACCTAATTTTGGTGTCAGCACATTTAATTTATCACAACACAGTTAATTTCAGAGTTTTTTCTATTGATCATCATATCCTATTTGTTATTTTGCTGCTTCTCTAATCAAATAAAATGGACTGGAGAAGTAAATCTGAAAGATGTTCAGCCAACCTGTTAGCCGATCTACTGAAGACCAAGTCTCAAATAAATATAAGCACGGCCAAAGTCTACTTGGTTCATGGATACCTTTGAGATGGCTGCTATTCTGGAGAAAATCGTACCACTGATTTCCTTCTGTGTTAGGGGGTGACACAAGATCATCATCTTCATCTTTCAAATACTGAAACACAGTTAGAAATTAGACCCAGTAAAGGAAAGAACTAGGCTCCAAAATCTACTTACAGTTAACATTTTTCTATTTAATAAGTATTTTGTTTTATTGCCAAGTCCTCTTAAAGTACATTATTCTTCTAAGTCAGGTGACCCAAGTCTGCTAAATGCCAAGCATCCAGACAAACTGCAAATGACTATGGTTCACTTTCATGAGTATGTTTTAACCTTCCTTATCTGAGCTGTAAGTTAGTTTCCCAAGTACCAACTGTCAATATACTCTATGACAGCTATTCCCAAAGTGTAGCCATAGACTCCTGGGAGTCCTCCAGATGCCTCAGGGATCCACAAGGTCAATACCAGCTCTATAACACCAAAATGTGACTGGCTCTCTCCTGTGTGCTGATATTCGCACAGCTGGTGGGAAGAACTGCTGGTACCTTCACCAAGAATCAAGGCAGTGACCCAAATCATGCCGGTAGTCACTGCATTCTTCTTTGCCACATACCCACAGTTTCATTATCTTTGATGAAACTATTAAATTATTAACTAAATCTCAACCTTTGCATACAAATCTTTAGTGTTCTGTGGGACAGACCTGGGAGGTACATGAGGCACATCTGCTGTACACAAAGCATGAGAGTTATCTTGAGGTAAAGCACTTATGAAACTGTTTTAGTTTTAAGTTAAGCCAGGCACTTTTTAAAAATGTAATTCCATTTTCACTTGAAAAAAATCTCTAAGACCATCACTTGTTAGAACTCAGTGTAGTATCAAAAAAATATTCTCAATTACCTGACAAAGCTATTACAGTGCTTTCCCCTTTTCAAGGACACACCCATGTGAGGCCAGTTTCCTATATATAGTAACCAAATCAGCATATTAAAACAGAGTGAATGCAGAAGTATGTATGAGAACTAGCTCCCTTCTATTAAGCTGGACATCAAAGAGATTTGCAAAAAATATAAAACAATTATAGTCCACCAAATTTTTTAAAAGTTACTTTTCACTAAATATTTATAAACATTAATAAGTAGGATTTTTTTTTAATGAATTAAGGAATGAATTTTATTTATTTTGATGGGCCTGGGGTTTGAACTCAGGGCTTTGCCCTTGCAAAGCAGGCACTCTACCACCTGAGCCACTCTCCTTATTGTTTAATTTTTAACACCTAATAATATCTACCACTGACAGATAACAACTCATACAAAGTGACTTGGGGTCTTCGTAATTGTCAAGAATGTAAAAGGATTCTGAGAGTGAATATGGTTTAATAACTGTTGCTCTTTGGTTCTTTTACTAAAAGGGAAGGACTGCAACATAATTGGTATTGTATTATTTTTCCATAATTTTAGATAATATAGATTAACACTACTAAAATTTTAAAATTAGCTCACAAAAATCCAATACCTGGCCAACTTTTTCAACATTAAAATATTTTCCTTTTCGATTATAAAGATCTGGAGCCTAGAAAGAACAAACATAGTTTAGTTTTAAATTCAGCTAAAAATATAAAGAAAAAGATCTTAAACTTAAAACAAAACAATGTATTTTGAAATCAGCTATTACTTACAGTTACTCTTTTATACATTGTAAAACACAAACACAGAAATTTAAGAGATTTTATGGTAGTAAACAAGTACTGCCACTAGTATATTAAAAAAGTAATTGATAAAAGCTTCAATTAAATTGGGTTACATTTAATTACTTCTTACCATTACCCAGGTTTACTGCAAATATTTTCAAAAAAGCTAAATTATAGAAATAGCTATTTTTTACCTCATTGAAATGTTCAGTAAGAAATTCAGCAACAAATGTGATATCTTTTTGAGTCATCTAGCAACAAAGAGACAAAAGAAACAAATCAGGATAAAAGCAAGCTTCCCTGGACCCAGGCGAGGGTGAGTAAGTTGCAGGAACTGGATGGAAACTTTGCTCTGTTCTCTAAGATCTCCCTGGACGGAGTGTGGCCACTCGCCACAGCCCTGACAAAGAAGCCATCACTTATAAGACTTCAATTTAGGTACTAAAATTAAATGCTTCATTTTTAAGGAAAATAAAAACACATTTAAGACTTAAGGAAGTTGAAGTAAGGAATATAAGCATGCTACCTTACACAGATTATAAGACCTTACAGGAATATGGAAATTATAAATTTAGACACCCATAGCAACAGTATTCTGTGAAATGAAAATAACACACAGCCAGCTCGCACCTGTAATCACAGCTACACAGGAGGCAGAGATCAGCAGGATCACAGTTCAAAGCCAGCCCCAGGCATACAGTTCAAGAGACCCTATCATGAAAAAAACCCATCACAAAAAAAGGGATGGTGGAGCGCCTGTCTAGCAAGTATGAGGCCCTGAGTTCAAACCCCAGTACCGCTAAAAAAAAGAAGAAAATAACATACAAAACACATAAATTTCTTTAAAAAAGAAAAAAAAAAGACTTAAGGGATCTAATGTCTCCAGCCTGACCTCCAGTAACTGTGTAAGAGTACCAAGAAGACCACCAAAGCTGAGCTAAACCAGGACAGTATCAATACCTTAGGAAAATATGCAGGTGTTCCCTAATATCTGCAGGAGATTGGCTCCAAGACCCCCACAGACACCAAAGCCCACAGATTCTCAAGTGCCTGTTCCAAGATGGCATAGTATAACCTAAGGACATCCTCCTGCATACTTTAAATCCTCTCCAGATTACTTGCAGTATCTCATGCGATGTAAACACTATGTAAGTAGATGTCACACGGTATTGCTTAAGGAATAATAACAAGAAATAATGACAAGAAAAGCCTGCATGTTCGGCACAGAGGCCAGTTCTTCGTCAGTGGTCAGCTGTGTCCACTGAGGCAGGACCCAGACATGTGGGGCTAAGTACCTTATTCAGTTCAGGAAGCACGTGGTCTTCTGTCATTCTCAGCATTGCTGGAAATATAAAGTGAAAACTGGAATAAAGGAAAGCTAGAAATGTAATTTTAATTGCAGGCGCATTTCAAAGACCAAATGGGTTTTACAGAACTTCAGTCTTCCACTTTGCACTGTTTCTTTTCACTAAGAAAAACTATTCCAAAACTGCTGGACTAGGGGGAAGAGGGAGAATGCTGGAGGGGTAAGTCTAACTAAGATATATTGCAAGCACATATGTAAGTATCACAATGTCTCCTCCTGTACAAATATTTATGCTAATAATTTTTTTTTAAAACATTGGCTAACTATTCCAAACTATTATTTTTATTTTTTCCCTTCACCTCAACTGGATGCCACCCAAGACAACAAATTTAAGTTGCATCTTGAGCTATGACTACATTTGCAGGAATTTTTCTTTCTGATCTGGTACTGTTTGCTCTCTTAAAATTCTTCCCCCAAAGCTTTACAATACCAAAGAAATGTGCTTGTTTCCCTCATCCTTTTCTTTTGCTAGATAAACACCTCTTACTAAGAATTATGTATGCATACACACACTTACATATATGCAAATTTACATGCTTTTCTTTAATCTAGGATCTGTGGTTGGTATTTTTTGTTTTCATAGGTGTCCTCATCAGACTAAGTACATTGTTTATGTGTCTGCAGAATTTGAATTTGCTTAACTGTGTTTGGTCAGTTAACAAGCATGTCAGAAGTACCTTCACAAACACAGATTACTCTAGAAACCATTTCTAATTAATCTGAAAAGCAGACTATACTTATTTTTACTCCTTCAGTTCATTTACCCAATCAAAAAAACTTATTGATTATATTGTTGGTGCTAGGGATACAGCAATGCAAGAGAAGTCCAAGCCTTCGTGTAGACTACATTTTACAAAAAAAGACAACCAAAGTTATACAGCTAGTGTTGATGGCACAGCCAAGGTGACAACTAGCTCACCAGTTTTCTGATCCAATGTACCTTCCAGTGTCATGCTCTGACAATAAGGACAGAGCCGTAAGTCACTTCTCCTCTAATTCTGATTCTTAATTAGGACATGCGACAGTTTAAGTAAAACTAAACCATTCCTTCCATCAAAGAAAAGGATTTCTAAGGTCTCGTTCAGTTTTAGTATAACTTATTCTAATTAACAACTCAGCTCTTAAATAGGCTGACCCAAAAAACACTCTAGTTCCTCATTCCTGCTACTGTTGGTATGGTATAGTTTTAAGAAAAAGAATTTCAAGTGGCAATATCAGATCACATTCAGTTTTTAAACAAAAGCAACTATATTAGAGGGACAAATACTAAGTCTGCCTTTATAATGTTAGAATGAAATCTGGACATTTACTTAAGAGATGTTGGCACATCAGAAGTAATTTACTTTCATTTCCCTCTTTGAATTTTAACAATTATGGGATAAGTTCCATTTACAGCTAAATTGTGCATATGCTGGAGGGAAAAGCATGCTTGATTATCTCAAGTATATTACGAGTTAATAAACAGCAGTGAATGAATTTCAACCCACTTAATGTCAAGTCATCAGGTCTTTGTTAATTAAGCTGCCTCCTAACCTCAAAGGCACTGGGGAAACAGAGAAAGACCAACAGAGATCATCTGCCACTTAGTGAGGTGTCACTACCCAAAGGAGGCAATAGCAACAACGTTCCAACTCTATGCGCCACTGACCACTTAAGACTCCTGAGAACTTCAAAATGATCAAGTTGGCTTAAGAACTGAAGATCAATTTTAGATGATCTCAATCAATTTAAAAACCGTATGTGGCTGGTGGCTACCACCATGAAGAGCATAGATCTAGAGACAGAAGGCAAAGTACAAAATAGGAGACAAGTTATTCAAGGGATTTTAAGAATTCTTGTGCCAAACAGTGTCCAATATATAGTGGGATTCAAAAAAATGCTATTTCTTCCTAAGAAGATATTAAGGTTAAAAAAAAGAAGAGCTATCAGTGAATAAAAGCAGCATAGGTGTTACAAGTTATCTTTAATATTTCTATGGGGAGGCATATAATGAAATAAGACTGGCCATATGTTGATAACTGCTGAAGATGGGTGAAAGAAACAAGGAGGTTCATTGCTTTATTCTTTCAACTTTTATAGGTATTTGAACTTTACAAGAGTAATTGAAACAGTCTAAGGCAATACTTTCCCAATTTTTAAAAGTGTTAAAATAACAAGATTGCTTCACTCAATTAACTTACCTACATAGAGCCATCGAAAAAATGCTTTGAAGTTTTTCATACTACTATCTATAACTCTGAAAGATAATACAAAAGAAATCAGAAAAAGATTATTATATGAGGTTCATGTATCATGGAATATAATAAACCTTACTGTTCTGTCTTATCCTGTCTGGATGACATTTAAGTGCTTGGAACAACAGATTTTACAAATCAAACACATCCCTAAAAATAAGGTTTTTTTAAAAAGCAAATCCTGGTTCTTTTAAAAAATAAAGCAAATAACGCCAACTCTTTCTGGTTACAACCTCCTTTTACAAACTGTGTAATAGTCTTTTCCAGCATTAAGTGAAGTATGAAATCCTTTTCTAACTTTTCAAATAAAAACAACGGGAAGTAAAGTTTTTAGCATTATTCTCAGTATAAAAAATACTCACTGTCAGTAGAAAAAAAAAAACTCCAACAGAAAATCACTATTATAAACTTGTATTATGTCGCTACCTCTGATACAAATGAACAGTATTTTCTGAAGTTCAGTTTTGAGTCTAACAATGAGATCTCAAAAGCTGAATATCCCTAGGCTTTATACAAAGGTATCCCAAAAAATTAAGTATTACAAATGGAAGTAATCTTCATTTTGATGAAACTTTCTGAATATAGATATGGATATTGTTTTTTAGAAATCTCTTTAAGCTTACACTTATAGCCACTCTAAGTAAATAATACTTGTTCTGTTTTCCCCCTTGTGGTGGGAGGGATTTATGCCCTGCTATGTAAGCACTCTACCAATGAGCTACATTTCCAGCAATACTTGTCCTTTCCAACCCACATAAGTAAGCTCGTAACAACACTGAAGAGTGGTATTATTAATTTTCCGCATAAGGCCAGATACCTAAAATGAAAAGACTGCAACATCTCTGTCACCTAACAATATAACCATAACCCTCTTGCAACAAAAACGGAAAATGCAAGTGTCTGCGCATCTTCCCCAACTGATACCTTCCTCTCCACCTCAGGCTAACATCAAAATTCTCACTGCCTGTCTCCATCTGCACTCTATAATAGTAATGCCATTTCCCTTACTTGAAAGAAGTTGAACTAGTTTTGTTCATATTAAGAATTACAGAAAGCTTAAATGTTGTACTTGCTCTCAGCAAATGTGGTAGACCAAAAAATACTTCAGGAAAAGCAATTTCATTTCTCCTCTCATTCTGTCTTCTGAGCACAAGTGTCTATAGCCTCTACTTTCAAGTGACAATGGATGGGAGGGATGTGTTATAAAAGCACAAACACACACACACACACACACACACACACACACACAAAAAACAAAAGTAGAAAAGAAAACACATTTCAGAAATGCCAAGGACTGGAATGACAAAGATCAAAAGCAGAGGACTAGTGTAGACAGTGCGCGGAGCAGGCAGTCAGGAAAGACCTGGAGAGCCTGAGCAACGGCTCAAGAGTAAAGAGACAGGGCAACTAAACCACATGCCTCTATGCTGTAGCTTACCACACTGGACATTACCGAGGTACTGTGAAACTCAAACTGAATGCAGATTAAAGATTAAAGCATCAATGTCAGAATTTCTAAACTCTATTATTATGTAAGAAAATAACCTTAACTTTAGAATACACTAGTGTCTTACAGGACAAAGGCACATGATATACGCAACACACTGTACAATTTCAGAAAAAATAAGTTGCATGATAAAAGTAATGTAGTAAAATATTTTAGGGTGGCAAATTGGGGTAACGAGTATTATCAGTTATCTTTATTATTCCTGTGACTCTTCTGAGTGAGGATATTTCAACATAAAAGGGTAATGGAAGCATTAGTGTCTAAACCAAACACTTGCTCTTACTCCACTTCCTAAGCCTGCTACCCTCAACTCTTCCCTGTTTCAGTAAACGTCAATTCTAGATTCACAATTATCCATGACTCCTTTACTTCACCATGTCCATATAATATACTTTCAAAGCGTATCCACAGTCTCATCATCATTTTTCTCTGGGCTTCCACCCTTCCCTGCAGGTAATACATGTTCAACACTAACTAAAGTAACCAAAGTATGTTTTTAACCTAAGTCTTATCCTGTCACTGCATTGTTCTAAGTCCCCATGCCTGACTGCACCAAAGGAAAAGCCAAAGCCCGCTCAACTGCCTACATACTCTCCACCCTCACAACCCTTCTCAACTCATCCTCTTCCTTTCACCACAGTGGCCTTGAGGTACCTCAGACATGCCAGGCATGTCCAAACTCAGGGTCCCTTCTGTCCCCAAACATCGACAGGGCTTGCTCCCTTCCTATCCCTCTTGCTATACCTTCTCCATGAGGCCACTTTGACCACCCCAGTCATCCTTCAGTACCTGAGGAAGACTGGTTCCAGCATCTCTCCACCCCAGGATAACAAAATGCAGAGTTGTGCAGTATTTGCAAAGAACCGAGGCAATCCTCCCACCTAATCTAAATCATTTCCAGATTGCTTGCAATTCCTAAATGATATATATAGTTTTCTACTGTATAGTTTAGGGAATGATAAGAAAAAGTCTGCACACATACAAATATTTTAAAAAATATTTTATTCTGTAGTAAGTTAGATCTGAGAATGTGGATTGTGCCTATGGGGGGGCTCACTGTATACAAGAATTTATCTTCTACCCCTAGTATGATTTAGGTCTGCCTTCCCTACTTGGTTTTTCTCACTACTCCTTATGACTGTATATCTCATATTAGAATACAAGTCCCATAATTGCAGAGATTTTTATCAGTTTCTCCTGTTATATCTTTACTGTCTAGAACTCATTTAAAACACAAGTAAGTGCTTAATAAATGTACACCAATGAATGATAGTGCTAGACAATTAAGCTATTTTCTCAGACAAATGCCAGGTGCTGATGACTCATGCCTATAATCCTAGCTACTCAGGAGGCAGAGATCAGGAGGATTGTGGTTCAAAACTAGCCTGAAGCAAATGGTTTGCAAGACTATCTCAAAAAAAAAAAAGAGAGAACAGTACAAAAAACAGGGTTGGTGGAGTGGCTCAATCCATCTTAAATCACCACTTAAGGACAAAGGTAGGTGAACAGATTACCTTCCACATCTGCTTTCTGAGTAAGTTACTGAAGAATGCTTTTCAGAAAAATGACTTACTAAGAACAAAACCAGAGGTGACTCTGGGAGCCCTCATCTAGCCCAGGAAAGCAAGGAGATGGCTGCTGTGTGATGGCTGTGCAGGAGAAAGGGAGCATGATGTGCAGGCCAAAAGGGAGATCTGGAACAGGAGGGTAGGCCAGAGATGCAACATTACCCTTCAGACAGGGCCAGGGCCAGAACAGAAGGATGTGGCAAAGTCAGACAGGGCAAGAAAACAAGAAAGTCAGTGGGGTCAAGTGGCACATGCTGATGACCCCACCACCTGGGAGCCTAAGGCAGGAAGAGCTTGATTTCAAGTCTCAAAAAATAAATAAATAGCCCAATAAAGCCAAACAAGTCCAGGAATACCAAAACAAAAAGAAAAACTTCTAGAAATTGATAAACACAAGAAATGCAGCACAATCATGGTTTAGAAATATGGAAGTAACCTATAAAAGAACCAAACACAGAAAGAGTTCCATCTGGAAAGAGGAACAGAGGTGAGGATGAATGGGAACAGAAAATAGTTTTACTTTATAAGATCTCTGTGCTACTGGTTTGTTTTAATCATGCACAGGCAAAATTCTGGTAAAAAATTTTAAATTCCTCTTCAAAGAATCACAAGTCTCGGGATGCAGCCTAAGTGGTAGAGTGCTTGCCTAGCATGTGCAAGGCCCTTAGTTAAATCCCCAGCATCATGAAGATACACAAAAGGCTGTTTTTCTTCTTTTTTGATTTTTTGAGACAGCGTCTTGCTAAGTACCCAGGCTGACCTCGAAATGGGTGATCCTCCTGCCTCAGCCTCCCAAGTACTGGGATTATAAGTACTTAAATACTTAAAAAAAAATACTAGGTTTTTATTTAAGTACGTAAAAAGTGAGTATTCTTAAATCAGTGATTCTAGGTAACCCATTACTTACTGAAGAAGTTCATTTGCCTTAAGTATAAAAGAGCCCACAGCAGTAATCGCATCTGAAGGGAAATAAATAAATAAATATCACTTGTTAAGTAAGCAAACTGTGTCAAATATACTCTATTGAGAAACTAAATCACTACCTTCAATTCCTGCAGCATCCAGGCCAAGAGGTTCATATTTTTGCTTCCACGAAGCCATTCCTTTCAACTCACTCAAGTGATATAACAAAGACTCCGAGCCACTAGCGAAACAGGAAATGCAAGTATCATTACTATCATCAAGGTGGCAGCAGTGACTACTGTGCCTCAACATTTCTAAATTTTTGGAAATAAAAACTGAAGGTAACTCTGATTTTCTGTCTATAAAAATAATTGTTTTGGGGGGCTAGAGCAGTGGCTCTAACGGTAGAGCATCTGCCTAGCAAGCACAAAGTCTTGAGTTTATATCCCAATACCAGAAAAAAAATTCTCTATCTCTAAAACCTAGAATTCTGTAGTCATCATGACTACTGAGATGAATACACATGACCACAAGATTAAATTCTGTAAGATGATCAAACCATGTCCCATAGTCCTGGTACTTTTTTTTTTTTTTTTTTTGGCAGTGCAAGGGATTGAACCTAGACCCTTGCGCATGCTAGGTAAGTGCTCTATCAATCCTGACGCTTTTAAGATAACTATATGTCTATCTTGTTCAAAAACTACCTGTCCAACATTCAACAAGTATTTTTAAAGCTCTGACCTTATGTCAGGCACTGTGACAGATACTAAGGACATAATGAGCAACAATCAGGTCTGCGTGGCACTTACAGCATAATGAGGGAGGCAGGTCACAACCACACAATCATATTGTATTGGTCCTGACTACCTAAAATGCCCTGCAGCAAGCGCACAAGGTAAAGGTATAACAGAAGTACCAGATCTAATTGGGAGTATCAGGGAAGACTTCTCTGCAGGAGTGAAACCTGAGCCGAGAGCTGAAAAATGCAAGAACAGGGCAGGAGAAGGAGGTACAAAAGCCCTGGGTCAGAGACAAAATGTTAAGTATGGAAAACTAAGAAATCACTGTGGGGGCAAAGAAGCAGGTGCTAAAGGCCATGCAATCGGCTTGGTTCTAAGATCAAAGGAAAGCATTAGAAGTTCTTACAAGAGCTGTATCATTACATTCACTAAGGAAAACACATTCTAGGGGGCTGAGGATGTAGCTCAGTGGTAGAGTACTTGCCTAGCATGTGCAAGGCCCTGGTTCTGATCCCAAGAACCACAAAAAAAGAAAATGCTTTTGAGGGACAAAGTGTGGCCTGGAAGACACCAGTGCAAAAGGTATCGCACGGATCCAAGGGCCTGGGGTTAAGTACTCAACATAAAAGGATTTATCAAATTTCAAGTGAACACTCAGCTTCCACTTGCAAACTGTGACACTACAGTAGTTGTGGATAAAAACAGCAGGAGATGTGGAAGATCCCAGGAGGAGTCCTGGCTCTGCCATTTACTAACTCTGGCCAGCCACATAACCAGTTCTGAACTTCAGTTTCATTTTGTATGAGATTCAGAACAAACTGCTAAGATATTAAGTGAAAATATATATAATACACACTAGAAGCTGTAAAATAATATATAAACATACTTAAATTTCTTTGCACAAAAAAGGGAGTATGCATTACTTCAAAAATACACCTTATATTTTTAAGAAAAAAGCCCAGATGGGGATCTAGCTGGCAAAAAGATGTTGAGACAATTACTTCATAATGCAGAATTATCATTATTGACTCTTCACATCTCAGGTATGCCAAGATTCCCCTCAAATGCCAATGCAACAATCTTAGCTAGAAAAGGCTCAAAAAGAAAATGCCAGCTGATGAAAAGAAGGTTGCAGAGAGAAGACCAATGCCAGGTACAAGTGGATGCAATACCAAAACTTCTACATCACCTTCATACCTCTGTAAGTGACTTATAACCAATTTTTGTATACTGGAATATGATGACTCTATAGACTGGCCAAGCTTTTTTAAGCCCTAATTAAGAGAAGAAAATATATTTAGCATACAACTAGGATACTATATGCCATTCCAAAAAAAAAATTAGGACTGCAATCACAGCCATTTAAACACAGGACATTTTACGGCACCTTCACTGTCAACTGGCCCATCAAGAGTGTCTGGAGCTCAGCGCTGCAATGATAAAGAGAGCATTTTAGTCATTTCCCCATTCAAGACCCAGATGCATCACTTAAAACTTCAATTTCAGTGTGTAAACAAGATTGTGGAACAAATAAAAAAAGAAATAGCCCAACAAAAACGAGGACTTTGTTGTATTCACAAAGGAATGGAGAAAAACAGGAAACAAGACAGCCCCAAAACAGGCTGACATACGCATGAGGACACATCATATGCTAAAACTGGAATCAGTAAGAAGGGCAATGCTCAATAAACAATATTGGACAGTTATCTAAACATTCAGGAAAAAGACACTAGCCTTCCCCAGCTTATGACCAAAGAAATCACACCTAAAACGTGGAAAGAATTTCTCTGAATACTCTAAGGTACCAAAAAGGGAAAAATTAGTTTGGCTACTTTAAAAAGTGCATAAGGAAACCTAAAAAGGTACACACTTTTCTGATCTTATGTACTGGAATTTTCTACTTCATTTTTACAATGAGTTATTTATTTTTATGAATTACTTACTTTTGAAATAATTACCATTTAAAAAAAAAAAAAGGAAAGGCAAGAGCACCTAACATGAGCTTATTACCTTGCTTTCCCCCACAATAGCAAGTGCATGAATTCATCTTGTACTGATGTGGTTGTGTTCTTTTCCTAGATAAAATTAGAAAAACAAAAAAGTATAATATGTATTTCATAAATTCTAAGTATATTTACTCAAAATTATAGGAACATGGTTCCCTTTCTTTACTGCCCTTGTCCCTCAAATCCTTACATAAATCCATCACCTGCATGTCCATGACTAGAAGACAGCCAATCAGCTGTCTGCAACACCTGCCCTTCTTCCCATGGCCCCACGTGCTCCATTTCACAATCCCACCCACCTAAGCTACACCACCAGGAAGACGGCCTGCTAGGTTTTTCCCAAGGGTTCATGGTTGGAGGCTTGGTCCTCAGTGTGCTCATGCTGAAGTGGTGGAATCTTTAAGAGGCAGGGTGTAGAGGGGTCTGGTTAAGTCACTGGGCGTGCTGCCCTCAGGAGAAATTTAGGTAGTTCTCATGGGACCCTGGTTAGTTCCTGCAAGAGTGAATTGTTATAAAGAGCAAGACTACCCTCCCGTTCTCTGGCTTCCTATCACCATGTAATCCTGCCACGATGCCCTCTGTCGTGAGGTTCTCCTCACCAGTGGAAGAACAAATTCGGCCGCAAAGCCTCCAAAACTGGGAGCTAAATAAAACTCTTTTCTTTATACATTACCCAACTTACATTACTTTGTTGTAGTAACAGAAAACTGACTAATATAAAGTCCTTTTGTCAAGTATCTCTGAGAAAATAGTGAGGTCAGACCTTAGCCTTTTGCAAATCATGCACTTATAAACACAGACATAATGCACTGTTCAACTCTTTCCATGGAAACTTCAGTTACCTGTACAAACTTAGTCAGACGAGAGTCCATCTGCATCAGTATTTCTTCCCATGCTTCACACATGCAGGTCAGTGACAAATTTATATACTATCAGCAAAAAGAAAATATTAGTGCACTTGCAAATACTTAAACATGTTAAGTAATCTGTGCTTCTCATGGCCAAGTGTCACAAAGAAATCCAGACTTTTTCAAATTCTTTTAGCTCAGTTAACAAGACCATAGCTAACATCTGATAGCACTAAACTATAAAACATTTATTTACTCTTGAAACTTTACAATAAAACATTCCAAGTTTGTATCTGATAAAACAAGTATCTTCAAGCTTTGTATATAAGATGTTTTAAGTGCACTATCAGAATGCTGGGTTGTTCAGCTAAACTGTCAACTGAAATAGATGATGATCTCTGGAAATTTCCTCTTTTAGCAGTACTGGCGTTTGAACTCAAATCTTCACACTTGCTAGGCAGGCACTCTACAACTTAGGCCATACTGCTAGTCCTTTTTGCATTGGTTATTTTTGAGAGAGGGTCTTGCTTTATGACCAGCTGGCCTGGACCACAATCCTATGTGTGCTTCCCTACACAGCCAGGATGACAGGCATGCACCACTGCACCCAGGTACTGGTTGAGATGAGGTCTTGCGCACTTTTTACTCAGGCTGGCCTCAAACCTCAATCTTCTGATCTCTGCCTACCAAGTAGGCAGGATACAGACTGAGCCACCATGCCATGCCTTAGAAATTTTTGACATCAAGTGAATCGGTGACTGTGGTAGATAAACAACAAAAATGTCCACAATTCTTTGTAGTGCTTCCATCTAGACATATTCGCCAGGCCTTGAATCTGGGTTGGCCTGTGTCTTGCCATAACAGAATACCACAGAAACAACACTTCTGAGTCCAAGGCCTCCCAAGTCTTTGCATGTTGACTGGCACTCTTTTTTTTGAGACAGACTCCTATAATATAGCCGAGGCGGGCCTCAAATTCACTACTGTAGCCCAGGCTGGCCTCAAACTCATGATCCTCCTGCCTCAGCCTCTCAAGTGCTAGGATTGTAAGCATGTACCACCAAGCCCAGCTTGACTTGTTCTCGGTACTCTTGCCACCAACTACCATGTGCACAAGCCTGGGCTGACTGGTTG
The DNA here is from genome assembly GCF_047511655.1 of Castor canadensis. Lineage (NCBI taxonomy): Eukaryota > Metazoa > Chordata > Mammalia > Rodentia > Castoridae > Castor > Castor canadensis. Next base: position 135,563,391 of record NC_133394.1, read on the forward strand.
TTGATGAGGGACACAGCAGAGGCAAAGCCCTTCCAGCCCAGGGACACATATACCTGGACACTGCATGACCAGCCTCATCAAGATGAGCTAAACTGGGTCCAGATCACCAGAACTTTCCAGCTGCGCCCAGCCCAAAATACCAACCTACAAGATTTTCAACTAATTTGGAGTGGCTTTATTATGAACAAAAGCTAACTCCTATGAAGACTGGCTTTTCATAATATTTGAGATAAAATGTAAGTGGCTTCTTACTTATGGGAACATTTTAAAAAATTTAAACTATTTTTTCTTTTCTTTTGGAAGTAACAAATAGGGATGAGTGGGAGTAGATCCTCAATTAAATTTTTTCTTGCTTTAATGAATGTTAGAAGAAGACTGGGAAAACAAATACCCTTACTGTAGTCAACTTTACAAAGTAATATTCTGAAGATTTTCTTTATGAAACTTTAGAATACATTAAATATTCACATAAAACAAGCTATGAATGAATACCTGTAAAAGAGCTGAAATGTGAGTAAACTTTCTGGCCATCCGAGTCACTTCAGGTAAAAAGGAGTATAAAAGATTGGTTTCAAGCTGAAATAAAAAAAAATAAGGTTGAGTCACAATCAAATATGTTTGCTTTTTTAAAGATAAATTATTCCTGCCAAATTAAAAAAAAAAATCCTGTAACTTAGAGAAGAGGAGAGCTCTAACTATGTAATAGAAAGACTATGTCAGAATTCTCCCCTTTGAGCATAACACAGCTGGTGGACTAGCAGAAGACACCTTCAGGATTTCCTAACCCAAGTATGACTGTGCACAGACTACTCCCTGAGTACGCTTCTGCTTGAAGCACCAAGTACTTGGCACAAGTTAAATGACCAATAAACACTGGCCTTTATTATTAATAGGGGTAGAGTCCTAAGAAAATACCCAGCACCAAGTTAAACTGGTATATAGTAAGCAATCATAATAGAGTAAAACAAATGTCTTTATGAACCTGTATTGTAATATACTGAAAATAATATTCACTACAATAGCGTTCAACATGTAAGACTTAGAAACGTCTAGTACACTGTTTTACTTTGTTGGTCATTAGAATGCAGTGATATGTGGATAATAAAAATGCATAGGGGCTGGCAGGTATAGCTCAGTGGCAGAGAGTAGGCTTAGCATGCGAAAGACCCTGGGTTCAATCCCCAGCACCAACCACCCCCAAAAGACCAACAAAAACCCTGTAAAACCTGTAAAATATATACTTACTCTGCACTGCTGAGGAGGAGTTCTAATACTCACCTGAAAGTAGGAAACTTCTGAAGCACCTCCGGTAGAAACCTCCGTGACCACTGATAATGACTTCAAGTCACTTGACAGACATAGTGCAAGACAAGTGCCAGCAATCTGTCAAAGAATCACCCCGGCCCAATATATTTGGCATTGCTGCTATGCTGCATCTGCTTATATTACTGGAAGCAAAAATTCACATACAACTTTAAGCAGAAACACACACTCCTGGCTTCTTCCATATCTAAGCAGGTGAACGTAGGAGAACCCCTGTAGGGCTCTTCCTACAGTCAAAAGGACACAAGGATATCCTAATTCCTGCCCACTCCCATCAAGGGTCCCACAACAAGTATTGGAGAAGCAACCTATTCCATGGTGTCTTTGCTACTTTGTACCCTGTAGAGAACAATAACGGATGAGAAGGCTATGAAGGACTGACACTTGACAACAGTGGCAGATTTGTACCGAATTTACAGTTGCTTCTGATGACTTTCATTACATTCCAATTAAACTCAAGCAAGTGACTCACACCACCCTTCTATTAAAAGAAAAACCTAGACTAATTCCACCAATAGCTCCTGTTCTCCAGACATCATAGCACTATTATTTATCTTAGTCAGGAACTTATCCTCTCAACATTTAAGAACAAATTGAAACTGAAAAAGCCTTGTTTTAGTCTTATTCCATAAGTAAATTAGCTACTATACTGTATGAAAATACAGAAAATCGAAAGACTCACCCCTGTGACTCGCGCAATTTTGAACATCCCGTAAGCATAAAGCTCAATGAATCCGGAGCTTCCTCCAAGGACAAGAATATTAAGCCTGATTGAAAACAATGAACAAGCTAAGGGCCAATCAGCAACAGAGATGACCATGCTCTCACACCTAAATATCAGTTGCTACTGGCTTCATATGAGCTAGAGCTGAAGCTCCCCACAGAGGAGATGGGAGCAGAGGAGCTCTCAGTACTCCATCACAGAAGGCCCATTCCTTTTGTTGCCAAAGAACAAGGTAAGTTTCCTGTAGCCTAAAAAACATTCCAAGTTATAGTAAAATAGCACACTAACAATTGTATTTACATACCATCAATAACAAAACAGTTTTATCATAGCTAAAACACAAAATACATTAAATAGGCTTAAAGAACTTGGATAATTAAAATTAAATTTTAGAAACTCTAGTATGTTTATCCTTTTTTCACTACTTACTAAAATTAAAAAGGTACATTGTAATCCTGCTAAACTCTGACAGAAAGAAAGACCATACAATAAAAACAGTAACAGACATTGACGCCTGTATCTTATTTAGAGACATTCATGTCAGCAGTTAAAGGATTTACTCTTGAAAGGAAACACAAACTTAAAAGAAATCAGACTGATTTAAGGTATCTGTAAGATTTACCTGACATCTCCCAAGAGCTTAATAATTTCATCAGAATTTTCTTCACTAAAATATGAAAATAAATTGGGTCATCTTTCAATTATACCTTTCAAATAATAAATATTATTTTATTTGAAAACAAAAAAGGTATCTCGTACCTGAATATTTTTGAGGTGTTGCTGTAGCTAGGAGAAAACAAAGATAATGGTAGAGAAGTACTGGTGAGCGAAATACGTATTTCTAAAATGCATGAGGAAATTGTCACGATGTTAAAAGCAATGGAAAGAGAAATCTGCAAGATTTATTCCAAAGAATTGAAACTCTGCTACTTACTTTTTTGGCAATGTGGGCAGCTTAGGTAAGAGAAGATTTGATTCGTCCTCAGCATTGTAGAAGGATGTCAGAACACTGAAAGGGAGGGGACCAAGCACTTCACTGCTCTTTCCATTGAAAATATAAAAATTTTTAAAACTCCCAGTTCTATAACATTACCAAGAGATGCCACAAATATTTTACCACTATAAAATAATCACTGTAATAGTCACAAATGAGAAAACAAAAAGTAGGATTTTCCTTACTTTTGCAAAACAAACTGGCCTATCGACTTTACATTTAGAAAAAGGAGTATCAATAAACAATCTTCTCAGCATATAAAATATATTCATTGTTTCAGTATATTCAGTATTCAGATACTGAATACTGTATTCAGTATTCAGATACTGACTAAGAATTTATGATTTCTTAACTCTCATCTAAGAAACCATATAAAACATACAAGTACTAAGAGTAATTTTAAAGATAACTGCAATTATTACATTATTTACTCACTGACTCTATGTCTTACAGATGCTCGGGAATCTGAAAACCCAACAAATATATGAGACCACACTGTAAATTCCAAAACCATCCCAATAGCTGGGATTACAGGTGTATGGCACTTTATGTATCCCCTTTCTTTCTCAGTTCTACCCCCAAGAAGGCTGAAACAGATGAGTGAGCCAGTGAGAAAGTGGTGTCTTGGGAAGTACTTTTTCACACAATCAAATCTTATTTTAACCCAAAGTACCTGTCCTGAGAGATTCCAGAATCCCAACAGAACATTTCTAAACTACTGGTAGGAAGTATGCTGGGGATACACGTGGCAGATGCCTGGGCTGGGATATGAATTACATGGCACGCTCTGCTTCTCTCACTTTCTGGAAACTCACATAACCATCTGCAATCCTTGATGATTTCATGATGGATTAATAACTGTGTTTTACCCACGCTGCATTTCAAGCCCCAGGTTAGGTCTTTGTCATCCATTTCTTTCAGGTCCCCCTTAGGAAAGGTGTTAATTAACAGCAGGATTTATAAATTCACTCAATATTAATTTAATGAAACTCAATTGGGAAAGAAAAGATAATAGAAAGAAAAGTACATTTTTTTTTAACCAATTTTTTTCTTTTTTTGTATTAGCTAACCTCATTGGCCCCTTGGTCCATCTTTCCTGAAAGCCTGGTATACTGCTTGACTACACAGACTAAGGCAAAATGGCTTCATGAAGGAGAACGTGAGGACCATGGCACAGAATTAACCCGTTCAGCATCACAACGGAATGCTCAACACCTTCCCTACTCTAAGAATATTTACCAAGACACACCAGACAAAGCTCCTGGCAAAAATAAACAGCAAAACAGAAAACAGGACCTCAACTTCCTCATCTATACATTTTTTGTTTTTTTTCTTGTTGAGACAGGATATGTATGTAGCCCAGGCCAGCCTAGAACTAACGATCTCCTGCCTCAATCTCTTAAATGCTGGGATTACAGAAGTACACTGCCACACCCAGCTAGCAATTTTAATTAGCATTACTCAAAAGTATAAATCCTTGATATAATCTGCTAAAAATGACTAACAAGAGGGGAAAACTCTTGGCTATTCAGGCATCATTACTTTAATAAGAATTTTTTTTTTTTTTGGCAGTATTGGAGTTTGAACTCAGGGCCTACACCTTGAGCCACTCCACCAGCTCTTTTTTGTAAAGTGTTTTTTTCAAGATAGGTTCTCACGAACTATTTGGCCAGGATGGCTTCAAACTGCAACCCTCCTGATCTCTGCCTCCTGAGTAGCTATGATTACAGGCGTGAGCCACCAGTGGGTGCCCAGAGAAAATAAACTGTTTTTAGGAAAAAAAAAAAATCTAACACAGTATTAAAACATTTCATCTTGATAAACTTAAAACCAATATTTAAATGCAATGTAAACACACTCACAACACTCAGACGCTCATTTTAATTCTTAAGAATAAAAATCCCAGCTCAGGCAGGAGGATCACAAGTTGGAGGTCAGCCTGGGCTACATAGTAAGACCCTGTCACAAACACACAAACAAGGCCTTGGCAATTTCATGGACATACTGTGTGGGCTCTGGTCACTCTACCTGCTTTCCACAGTCACTTCCATCCAGTGCATACAAGAAACTGGGGCCTCCACAGAAAAAGAGTGCAAGCTTTCAGGTTTTTCTACATCACACAAAATAATTTTCTTGGTGTCAGCAAGCGCAAAGGCCAAAACTAAAACATGAAAATAATCAGAATGAATTAGTGAAACATTGGAGAAAAATAAATTGACATTTCATTTATGGTCCAATTTTACTATTTTAAATACACTTTAATTACAGAAATTACTGACCTAAAAATCCTTCAAGTAATATTTTAAAAACAAGATGTCTTTGCATATCATTGTTACCTAAGTTTACTTTCAAGTACTCAAAACTATATGAACAATCTACCATTTTCTCACTTGTATTTAATGTCTTACTCATCAAAGTCTCTAAACTGTTGTCAAGCAGATAATACAGAGCAGGTCTCAACAGACAAAATTATACTGTATCACCAAGACTCACTGGTCCCCAAAACATGTCTAAAAGACGGAAAGTGATTCTGCCTGCTATGTTGAGGTCTTTTATTCCTCTTTTAGGTTTCTAGTCCATAATGGGAAATAAGACCATCAATACTGAGGGGTTTTCTTTCTGACTATGGCTTAATATCTAGCAGTTTCTCTACATGAGTCATTAATGTCTTCCTAACATATCAATTTAAGAACTTCAAAACAGAATGCAATGAGTTTCACTGCATGTCACTGCAGGCAACTTTGCCAGATGTGGCCCAAGCCCAGCCACCATCTTCTTTTTTTTGGTAGGACTTGGGTTTGAACTCAGGGCTTTGCACTTGCAAAACAAGGGCTCTGCCACTTGAGCCACACCTGCAGTCCATTTTGCTCTAGTGATTTTGGAACTGGGAGTCTCTTCAACTATTTGCACAGGCTGGCCTCAAACTTTAATCCTCCCAATCTCAGCCTCCTAAGTAGCTAGGATTATAGGCATGAGTCACCTGGCCAGCCTCCTTTCTTGAAAACAATTTAAAACAATCTTGAAATGATCATTTAATAGAAAACATTTTACTGTCAAAAAATGAGACAATTTTTTAACGATGCATACATGTTAACACACACTAACTTTCATCATTTATCTTCGCAATACTGTGTTTTTGGGTGAATAATTTAAGACCTCAAAATTTTTTTTGTTTCTTTTTTTTTTTTTGGTAGTACTGTGGTGTGAACTCAGGGCATCACCACTGCTAGGCAGGTGCTTTACCACTTGAGCCACAACTCCAGGCCTTTTTGCTCTGGTTATTTTTCAGAGAGGGTCTCACTTTTTGCCCAGGCCAAAACCAAAGAGATCCTTTTGAAGATTCTTTAGTAGCTGAATGTGTGCCAGCATGTCCAGCTACAGATGGAGATGGGGGGTCTCACAAATGTTCTGCCCTGGCTGGCCTGGAACACTGCCACCTCCTAAGTAGCTAGCATTACAGGTATGAGTCGCTGTGCTCATAAAGCCTCAAGATGTTAGTTTTAAAAGTCCTCTAATTTCAGGGCTAGAGCTATACATCAGCAGGAGAGCACATACCTACCATGCAGGAAGCCCTGAGTTCAATCCACAACCCGGATCTTCTAATTTTCATATACTCTATTTGTGTTCTGAACAAATGAGCACAGAATGTGTATGGTATTTTGAAAGCATTTTTAGAAATTCTACTCCTAGGAATTAGTATAAGGAGCGAATTACACAAAGTTTCTCCAAGTGTTCCCAATGTTTACACAGCATTGCTTATGAAAGCCTGGTTCGAACTGGCAATGACCCAAATGCCCACCACAGGGGTTAGATGTAAATTACAATACACGAATACACTGGGTGAGTACGGAGTCATTTAACATTGCTATGGTAAATCAATCCCTCTTGAACCGCCCCCCCAAAAAACTATAGCAAAACAGCACGCATCAAAAGACCTCTTTTGATAAAAGTGCATACACAGAGCTCTACATGCATGTATTTTATCAGGAAATGTTGGAAAAGCTGTTCACCAACATAAAAATAGTTGTTATCTCTAAGTGACAGGCTTTCAAAGAATTTTTAAATACTTGTTTGTATATACCTAGAAAAAATTAAGCAATAAGGAGTACGTGTTCATTTTACAAAAACAATTCATTTTTTGTCTAAAATAGAATATAGATGAACTTCATATGGTAGGATTTATAGCATTTTGCTGTACTGACTGTATGTGTACAATATGAACAGTCACTGTAAGACCACACACAGGAGAGAGGTTCAGTCACCAGAGCTACAACATAAAAGGCAGCAGGATGGTTGGCAGAATGCTCAAGTGGTAAAGTGCCTGCCTAGCAAGCGTGAGGCCTTGAGATCAAACCCTAGCACCTCCAAAAAAAAAAAGAAAAGGCAACAGGAGGGAAAAGACCATACACAGCAAGGAGTCACAGTAGCTGGTCCCTCAGGTATGGCAAACATACCTGCACAGAGAATACTAAAGAGCCTCACGTTCAGAGCTAAAATAGATTCTCGGGAGAAAAAGACCACACTGGCATGAATGGCCTGGTGAGTGGCAGGTGGTACCTGGGCCACACAGTGCAGGAAAGGTAGAAAGAACAGAAGAAGACAATGCTATACTCCATTAGACCGTACTTGCTATCTTTACCAAGAAGCCAGATTTCATTGAAGACATATCTTTACCAAGAAATAAGATGACAGAATTCACCCGAGTCCTATGGAAAAATCCTCAAAATTTTAAAGTGTTCTAAAAAAAAAAAATCTCAAAGTGGCTTATGATATTGCTATAAACAATTCTTTCAAAAAAACAGGCTTTCGTTTCAGAAGTCTATGAAAATGAAAATGTGTGTGGTTTGGTGGTACTGGGGTTTGAACTCAGGGCCTCATGCTTGCTGGGCAGACACTCTACAACTTGAGCCACTCTGGCAGCCTGAAAAATATATTTTTATAATAATATTACGTTTGCCATCCGGTCTCCAAGCCAGACAGGTCACTTCCTTTCCTGTATTTTCATTTGGTGGGAAACTCCAAACTCGGTGAAAACTTGCAAGTCGATGAAGTAAAACCTAAGGTAAAACAGATTTAATGACAGAAAATTAAAACTCTATTTCTAAAAATAAAATAAACCTAGATCTCCACTACAAAATTTTAATAAATTATCATCTCTTGAATATAACATTTAGCATTGAGAACAGAGGGAACAACAGTGTCTAAATGAGTGTAAGATATTTTCAAAGAAACAGGTGAAGTAAGAAGGTCCACTCTAACCGTGAATACTTCCTGTTAAGTCAGCAGAACTTACATCTTACAAAGGAGTAAGAAGGCAGTCTAAGATGACAACAAAGAATGAAATAACACAAACAGAGCTAAAAAGATAGCTATGATACAGTCAAGTAACACTGAATTTCAATGAGACACTGAGTGTCTAATTTCAGCAGCATCACTTTCTAGCCATGGATCGCAGACAGGTCACTTGTCCACTCTAAATTTCCATCACCACAACAGTAAATGCCCACCTTGGAGAGTCAAGGTGATGCCCTGACTCCAGCCTTTGTACACCTGTTGAAAATAAGAAGTCTCACAACAGCATGTGCTTCTGAAAAATCCACTCCTACCCAGCCAGTCTCAGATCCCACAGACACAGCCTTCTCTCTATCCCTGCCTTACCTCACAGCTCAGAGTGCTCACCAAAGGAAACCCAGGACTCCCAAGGAATCGCTCACCTCCTGGACTTGACCCTCTTTGCTGGAATCATTTACCATTCCTGACTTCCAAAACCCTTCCACTCTGTGTCTGGAATTCATGGTCAGGTGTCATCATGACTCCCTATTTCTTCATTCTTTTTCCATAATGTGCCTCCCATTCCATCATTAGGACAATGCTTCCCCCATAACATTCAGAGGGGTAACTGTTTTGTGTCCCTCATCCCCAGCGCTGTTACTACTGAGCTAAAAGATGAAGGAGAGGTCCTCCTTGGTTCTCTGCCATTTCTGGATGACTTTGTTCTCTCCAGCCCCCTATCTCAGAATCACATGCGGCCCATACTCACTACTCCTCTTAACTACAGTCATCTAGGCCTTCCCCCTCATTCCCTGAAAATGGGGACTCCTGGCTCACACCTGGCTTCTCACACTACTCAGTGTCATTCTTGGTGACACTTCTCGACTACCTCTCCTTCGATGTTCACAACTTCTACCTTACCTCAGCCATTCCTAGGGTCATACCCTCAGCCTGGTCACTACCAACAATTACAAGGGTGCCAAATTTGTTTCAGACTTCCATTCCCACTTGCTATTCACTGCCTCTCTTGCCAATGCATCAGTACATCACCCTCACCAGGACACACAATCCACTGACCCTACTATTGCTTCATGCTCCCTCTGCCCACATACTCCCTCACTTCCCTCCTTGTTAGGGCTAGAATCCAAGGCTCACCATTATCTTGCACATAACTCCAATTCCCTTGCATCTCTCTTGCTTGTTCTTACTTGCAAAGCAATCCTGGTTAAACCCAACCATGACTGTGTCCACATAGCTGAACAGAATGAAGACACACACACGACCACACTCACTCATTTCACGGGACCCTTAATAGTGACAAGGAATTGTATTAGGGTTCTCTAGTCCAATTCCTTGTTGGCTTTCTCATAACCCTTCTTTCTTCTCTAACTCCCAGTACTTTCTTCTTCATGTTCACGTAGACAATGTCCTTGCTGATTTTTAGAGAAAAATCAGTGCCCACCCTCACACCCGCCCATCTGACTACGCACATGCCTGTATTCTCTACGTTCCCTCCTTCAGCCATGGCTGTTCTATTGGGACGGCTCTCCAGAGCCATGGCAAGAGTTCCAAAGCATCCTGGTAGAAGAGGGAAACTAGAAGATTCAGGAGGGCTCTGAGAACCCAGACATCAATACACTAGTGACTGAGTCAGGGCAGGCAGACAACATTCTAATGCAGCTTTGCAGGCTGCCAAGTTTCCCTGGCTGCTAAGATTTCCTTACCACCTAGTTTTCCACGCTTGGCTGCCCCTCACTGAACTTCCCCTGGCCATAATTAGGAAAACTGTCAAAAGGCCAAAGGAGGAAGATGCACAGGTGAAGGTTTCCTTCCAAGATGGCTGCCAGGTAGTACCACCTCTCAGAAGGTTGGATACTATCTGGTTACTCTAATGTGAATCAGAAATGCAAATTGACAACGTTCATACACATTTCATTAGGAATCCGGTGAAGCACCTCTTTCAATTTAAAGCTCTTTTTAATGTCCATCCCAGGTATAAAAACTTGGACAACAGGACGGAAATCCTCAAACCTCCCCGCCATCATTTTCAGACATGCGTACTTGCAGAAGGGATGGACCAGTCATCCTTATTCTGCTACTGAACTGAAAGGCAAACTTCAGGGGAGGGTCCACTGGTTTAAAGAGACAAATCAACGACTGAAAGAGACTTGGGGATGCAGGTCTGGGCGCATTAAGCTTGGTGAAAACTGTGCTTTTAAGCCACAAAACACAGGAAATGCGCTATACACCATCTTCGACAGATATGGTCCTTTAAGGTTTACAGCCATCCCGAGGAGCAGGGGCGAGATGGACAGGTGGTCCCCCAAGCCTGCAGAAGGAGAAACTGAGGTTCGGCAGTCCGTGGCCCACATGCCCAGGGCTGGGCTCGGGGTTCCTGACCCACCGCGTGCAAACCCAGGCCGGCTCACTTACCTCGCCCGCTGTGTTGGCCAAAGCAATGAGATCCCGCTTGGGCGACCAGACCAGGAAAATGATCTCCTGCGGCAGCTGCTTCTCGCCCACCACCCGGAAGGACGGGAAACAGGTCGGAAAACGCAACATGGGGACAGCCCTGCAACGAAACCCCCGACGGAGACCGGCGGAAACCCAGCGTCACCAGCCTTGGGCAAAGAGCCCTACCCACGGCGGTGCCGCTGCCCACGCGTCCCGGGTGGCCTTGCCTCTCCCTCTGCCGGCCGCGCGCAGCAGCCTCGGGACCGCCCAGCCCCGCCCCGCCGCGCGCTCCGGGAACTTCCGGCGCCGGCGCCCAGGCGTCCTCGCGAGAGGAAGGGGGCAGCGTGGGGACGCGCGGGCTGGGCGGAGCCTGCGGGGGCGTGGTGACGATGTGGGCGTGGCGAGGACAACGCTGGGGCGGGGCAGCGCAGGAACGGGCGGGCCATGTGGGTTGGATCCACGTATCCGCGCGAGCGCTAGGCGCCCAGACAAGGATGGGAGGGGCTCGTCCCGGGGGCGGTAAGCCAGTGTTTGGGGAAAGTGTCTCCGTGCATTTGTGGGTACGTTTGCAAGTCTTCTCCGTTTTTCCGGAAATTCATTGCTGGAGGCAAGGGCCTGTCAGAGGCTTTAGGGGTGAGGCCTCGGAGACAGTGTAAACTTTAGGTCCTCATCCGCTGGAGTTCCCCTGACTGTCACTTGATAGTTCTCAGCCCTGGTTGCTTAGCACAGTTTTTAAAAGTTCCTCTTGTCCGGACAGCATCCCAAACTAATTAAAAGAGAATTAATGCCGGATGGTTTCTAGTATTTATTAAAACTCTTTAATTCAGCTTTTCAGCCAAGGTTAGGTGGGGGTACTGCTTAAAAGCTGTGACATGGGCAAATAATACTTTGATTCTTCATCCCATTTAGATGTGCAGCTCGTAACATTGGTAGTAACAGCCCCGCCATAATAAAGGACTAGGCTCTCACATCTTTAACCCCATAGCTAAGCACTATGTGACAGAATGTGAGCCACAGAAATGCACGTGGTGGGTTTCACCCCAGAAGGCTCCCAGCCTGGCAGGTAACATGTAAATCAGAACCCATCCGATGCTACTTTATAAAACCCATCAATCTTTCTGGAATTTTTTGTTTGGCTGGGTTTTTTTTACAGTGTCTCACTATGAAGCAGTCTGGCCTCTATCTTTTCAATCCTGTCACAGCCTCCTGAATGTAGGCACCATAATATGTTCTATAGAAATTGAATGCTTCTTTCCTGGAACCGACTCCAAATATGAACGTCCATACAACACATGAAAATGGCTGTTTATAGAGGTGCCAATCATCTGCCAATCAACCTAGCGCTACAGAAGGACAGAAGAGTATGACTGCCTAAACATTATCCTTCAGGAAGAGTATGAATTTCTAGGGGGCATTACAGCACAGGAAACAGCACAGATGTGGAAGGCCAGATGTGGGTGGGAACAGCAGTCTTAGGTGGCAATAGCTCATGTGTTGGTAGGGTGTGGGGAGACAGAGATTGTTAATGATAACCCAAAGTAGGCATGGACAAGAGCTATTAACACATAGTGTCTCCAGCCATTTTTTTTTCCATCTGACACATATTTTTACCTGTACCCACTGTTTCTTTACCTTCCCCATACTGATGAAGACACTGCTTTATCAAACTGGCTTATTTGTGTTTTTATGGCACCGAATCAAGGAAATGAGACCGAAGAATCCAGTGCCATACTTTTGAAGGAGGAAAGAGCAATAAATATATATATGAAATGAGCAAAACAGACTCTAATTCCATACTCTGCATATTCTCTTCCTATATTTGGGGGGAAATGCAAGAACTACCTTTCTAGAAATAGCATTTAGTTCTGGGGCTCCAGGCTGCTTGGGGTTCCGGGGCTGATTCTTTACCACACATCTCTTGGACTAGCTCGTGCCAGTCCTCTTCCACACTAGAATAGTATGGAGCTGGATTGTGAAGGGCCATGCAGCTGCCAAGAGATTGGGAGGAAAGGGAGCATGTGACAACACCTTACTGGTTATTTAGGACCTTAATTCTTTTTTTTTTTTTTTTTTTGCAAATACTGGGGTTTGAATTCAAGGTCTTCACCTTGAGCCACTCCACCAGCCCTATTTTTGTGATGGGTTTTTTTGAGATAGGGTCTCATGAACTATTTGCTACAAACCACAATCTTCCTGCTCTCTGCCTTCTGAGTAGCTAGGATTATAAGTGTGAGCCACTGGCGTGCCTGGCTTGGGACCCTAATTCTTATGACAAGGGCAATGAGTTAGAAAGGAAGAGACTGGTGATGTAAAGATAGCAGGAAGACTAATTAAAGTGGTGGTGGGGCAATATTCCAAAAACACTCTTAGGTAGAACAAGTACTGATTGTTGATTAGATTGGGGGAATGGCAAAGGAGAGGAATAGTTAAAACTTTGAAGTTGGATGGGGGCTGGAGGAAGGTAGTTGGGAAAGGAAGGGAAAGAAAGTAGACCAGAGCAAAGGAGTTCAGTGAGGATTATTTAGGTGGAGGTGTGACATAAACATTCGTGATGGCCAACAGCAGCTAGAAAGGCAGGCTGAGGGGGAAAAGTTAGGTCCTGAGCAAACACTTGGGATCCCCAGGTCCCAGGATGGCAGGAGTTGTGTGGAATGGGACTAATCCAGGCCACTGTGAAAGGTCTGAAGTCATAAGATAGGTAAATCATATAGTAAGAAAACCATGAATTTGGAAAGAGAAATGTGATAGCTGATACTAGAACCTCTCTGCTATACCATAGTAGCATTCATTTTGCACAACCTGGCTCAACCAGCACAAGTGGGCCTGAAGACATAGCTCTAAAAATGCAGCAGTAGGGAGATTTCAGAGTGGGCTGGCTCCCCACACAGCCACTGGAAGACTCCAAGCTTAGCACTGTGCTCCCCCATTCCTCCCCTTCAGCCAGGAGCCAAAGTGCTGAGCCTCACTGTGATCAGATTCACCCTGTCAAAAGCACAACCAGAAATCAATCACTGGTAAGGGCAACAAAATTATGTGGATTGGTTTAGCCTGATTCAAAATCCTCCCCAAGAGCTAGAGCAGGTGTCCCAACCCTCCCCCATGTCCCAGAGTAGGCCACCCATAGGGCAGCAAATGCTGCTGCAAAGGCAATCATTGTTCTCTGTGACACCAGACGCAATTCCCTGGGGGCAGTCTAGAGTATGAAGTCAATCCTACAAGATGGGAGGTGTCCTGTCTTGGTAGACTGGGTCTAGATTGTATAAACTTGTATGTTTTGTTTCTGTTTGATTTTTGGTACTGAGGGTCTCCCACTTTCTAGGTAGGCGTTCTACCCCTTGAGCCATGCCCTCAGCCCCAATTTATGATATTTTTCTTTTGTCTCCCACAACCACTGCAGTTGTTGTTCTTGGAAAGAAATTCAGAGATTATCTCATATGATTCTAATCTGAAGAAAAAAGTCCTAATAAGAGCTATAGAACCAGTATTTATGTGTATGGGAAATATACTGTTATTACATATGAAGTGTATTAACAGCACACACATGGTTAATAATTACATGTTATTATTAGGCAACACTTATCCTAAAGCAGTTAGAAAAGGCTTGTTTATAGGCCTGTTTCAGAGAGTTGTTCACAATAGTGAAAAAATGCAAACTGAGATGTCCAACCATAAAAGATTATTTTTAAGATAAGGCATATCCATACTGAAGAATAAAAACATTTTTATAAATACAAGTTTATGTTCACTGCTTATTTGTATGTGTCACAAAGCAGCATTTACAATCCCATTTTTGTGGGGGAAATTTTAGTGTGTTTGTCTTTATACCTTTTTTATGCAAGAACCTATCTTTGGAAGAACAGGGAAACATTAATGGGTTATCTCTGTGTGGTAGGATTAGAATTTGATTTTCTCTGCTTACCTGACTCACATATTAAGATAAGCAGCCATCTTTGTTTTCTTTTGTCTTCATTAAGTGCAGAACGTTTGGGCTGACTGCCTTTCATTTTTTTCCTCCCATTCCTGGTCTTGCCATTTACAGATGAAGAGATTGGCCCACTTTCCCAGGTTCAGTCCCCCGCCCCAAGGGGTTCCCCTGTGTAGCCCAGGCTGCCCTCAAATTCATAATCCTCCTGCCTCAGTTTCTCAAACAGCTGGGATTACTGGCATGTGCCATATCCAGCTTCAGATTTAGTTTCTTGAGCTCACCTGCTGTTACCCTAAACACTTTTGAGAATCGTGGGATGGTCCAGCTAAGTGGTTAAACTCACCTCTTTGAGCTCTGAGGCTTTCTTGCCCACTTCTGGTGCTATTTTCCCCAATCTGCTGAGTTAACATTTATACTAAAATGCCTGAAATCAAACAGTAGCAAGCTTATCTTCACTCTTTTGCACTGACCTTCTTAGCTAACCCTCAAGTAATTTAACCCATGTCCTAATGTTCCAATTAAAATCACATCAAATAAGTGAAATTGGATTTTCTTGGCATTTAGTGAGTTTTCCTTACCTAAGTGGCTCTAAGTGTGTTTGCATCTTACATGGCACAGTCA
The DNA here is from genome assembly GCF_047511655.1 of Castor canadensis. Taxonomy (NCBI): domain Eukaryota; kingdom Metazoa; phylum Chordata; class Mammalia; order Rodentia; family Castoridae; genus Castor; species Castor canadensis. Next base: position 135,578,703 of record NC_133394.1, read on the forward strand.
GGCCTCTGAGGAAAAAGCAGTCTATTAAATGGCATTTTCATTCACTGAACTAGGATTTATGAGCACCGACTACCAGGACAGCATGTTGTTCTGGCCACCTGCTTCCCATCACCAAACCACATGTGATGCAGATGCAGATGGGAGTCTCAGATACTACATGTATGAGGCAAGGTTCTAGGAGCTCCAGTGACCAACCCTATGACAACAACAGACTGCCATCAATAAGCTTCTAATCTGAACAGAGGTAAACGAGTACAAGCAGCCACTCTAATAGAGGGCAGAATTTAAGTACCCTAAAAGTATAAAATGAAAGCACACAAACACACACCCATTTTTTATTCCACTGGAGGGACTGATAATATTGTGAAGAAGGTGGCAGCAAACTAGGACCCTTTTTAGGATCCAGAATTTGAGGCTAGCCTGGGCTATGAAGTGAGATCCTGTCTCACAAAAGCAAAGACAAACAACTTCCCTCCCCACCAAAGAAAACACAACATACTTTAAAAGACAATGAAGTGAAAGAGCAAGTCATAATTCTAAATGATGTCTCATTCATCCATTTAAGTGATACTACACCATCAAAGGACAACAGCAAAACGCACTGGAAAATACACATCTAATAATAATATAGTTATAATTATAACCTCTGTATCTTTACATGCCTTTGTAAAAATTCTTTCCCTTATCTTCAAATTCAATCTAAAAATAATTGTACATCACACTTTTCTTTGAAAGAGGGGTTTAAACCATTGTTTGGTATCTAACCAAAGACTCTCATATTAAAATAACATAAAAATTCAATGTAAGCAAAACTTAACAGGTTTTCACTTTCATTTTCTTCTGATATCTTCAAAAGAATGCTGTATACCCATTTTTCGGACAAAAGAGGCCAATATAATAAGATTGGGAGAGAGTTAAAGAGGGGAAAAGCATGCAACGAGAAGAAGGAAAACAGCTGAGAATGGAAAACTCCCCAGGTCTCCAGAGAAGCAGATGAGGGGACTGTATAAGCCAGAAAATGCCACCTGCCTGTTATCATGCTTAGAAAGGTGCTACCTTTGAAAGTGACTGAATTTAAGTGCAGTGTGGCACTGCAGAAAATGGCATCAAAGGTTGGACTATAAATCTTTCTTATTCTCAAGTCACTGGACATTTAAGAGCAGAGATATTGATGGGCTCTTTCCTTCCTCTTTTTCCTCCTTGTAACAGATGTATGATTCATGGATTGTCCTTTAGTGGTCTCCATTTTCATCTTATTACTTTTTCTTTGCTTCTGCTTTCTGACAGCTCTGAAAAACAAGGTTCTAAATTATTTTGTAGAATGGGCATGGTGAATTATGTAATTATGTTGAAGTTTAATTAACCAGCTAACCAAAAGAAAATAGAAGAAGGGAAAGAATTTGCTGTATTGTAAACATAAATCTCCAGTATCCTGACCATAACAAGGAAATAGTAAGAGGCGTGATCAAGCAAAGTGTCTCAAAAAAGATATTTTCTTTAAAAGATGGGTACTACAGATTTAGAACAAGCTATTCAGGACAAACCCATCACAGAGGTAAGCAGCCACACCAATGAGTATGTTTTCAGCTTTGTTTTTTTGGTACACCCAATACTGCTTGGCTCAGCATTTTGATCTCCAAACCCCTAAATTATATTTTTTAGGAAAGGGATTAACACATGTAGCAATTTGCAGGGTAGAAAAATGAATGGCACAATGGAACAGTAACTACACTTGTGAGGGCCCACTTTATAAACCCTGCAGCTAATTTTCCTTCTCTCCATAGATCTAAAGGTCCTGACAAGTGCCTCATGGGATGTCCACCTCTGGAGGCTGGAACTGGGCCTCTAAAACCATACCACACCAGACAAAAGAGCTCCTTAGTTTCTGGTGTCCTCAGGTAGTCTGTGGCTGGGAAAGATTACCAGTCCATTTGTTACCTCTCCAAGCTGGCAGGATAATGTCATTATCCTATCAAGAACCAAGCTAGGGGCTGTGCCATCAGCACTGGTGCACCTGAAAACTTTCCTGTCATAATTCACATCAAGCTGGGCCTTTCTTGGTCTTCCTAGGATAAAACCTGGAAACAGAGCTTCACTAACAGAATATAATCCCCTAATGGGTTAAATTTAGGCCTTTTTGTTCACTCAGCATAGTATGTGTCAGGTGTCAGGAATGGAAATAATCTTTGGCTCCAAAGAGCTAAAGAGTGAGCAAGGCAGATGTCATTTTTCCCTCAACATTTTTTAAGTGAAGAAATAAGAGGGTCTGAGGTCACTCTGACCACTAAGGGCAGAGCCAACCTGATTCCAGGGCCTGTGCTCTAAGTGACCTTGACAGTGGCACAGTGACTACTGGACTCTAAAGTACTCAGGTAGGGAACACGCTAACCATAGAGTAATCACTTAGTAAATGGTTGCTACTGTAGTTTCACATGACCGCTATGCAGAGCTGTGCTTAACTTTGTGTTTTCCTGTGCTTAGATTTTGCACCATGGACTGGGATGCCTTATCAGCTCCAAATCAAACTCATCTTTATACTGTTTTGTGCATGTTATATAAATCTCTTCTTTCCCCCATCCATTTCTTTAATGTAGGATAATTTCCTGGTAAGTAATGATTTAGCAAATTTAATGAAGTAAACTATAATCTCTAACAGCAAAGTCAATGAAGCCATATGTCCCAGTATACAAAATTTAAATTTCTCTTTGGTTCATCCATTCAGAAGCAGGGCTAAAAAATGAACCTGATTTCACTAGAGGATTCAGTAAGCAAAAACAGAAGGAAAACATTTTAAAATATCCATTTGTTAATGTGAATAGACCAAAAATTTCCAAAGATAGTCTTTGATATGTGATGAACTAATTGAGTATAAATCAATTAACTTTTTTTTGTCTTAAAATTAAATTGACCTAGCAGTTGTCCTCTAAATTATAAGATTTATGTAACTGATAGAATGAACTTTCACCACAAGAGGGAGCCAACATAATTCCAGTTCAAAATGAACATCAAGGAAAAACAAAATAAAGACAGCTGTAAAAAAGCAGAAGCTTGAAAGACTTTATGCCATATATGTGGAAAGGGTCATAAGGATTATTTAATTCTGCCTTATAGATTTCATTATGAAAGTGTTTTGAAAGCAATAACTGTTAAGTTTTGATGTAATACTGTTTAAGAGTTAGCAGGTATAGCACACCGCAAAGGATTTGCCTTGGAACTAAAACTGTTAATAGCTGATAAAGAATGATAACAAATGATTCCCCAATGATAACAGTATGCTACTGCCACAGCTTTTAAGAAGCACTGTTCCCACAGGTCCTAACTCTCAGAACTCTCAGAGCCCAGGGCTGAGCCTGTCACCAAGTCCTGTTTCCACCCGAATCCCACTGTAACGTCCCAGATCAGAAGTGCAACAGGTTGTAGTCTATTCTTGAAAATGTCTGGGGAAAAAATTTTGTAGGAGTCCTACTTCCACCTTGGATTACTTAGTGAAAATTTAATGCCAAGTAAGTTTATAAAAGAGGCCATTTCAATAGTAGGCTGGACCTTGACAGAAATAAATTTTTTTTTTTACCATTGGCCAAAAAATAAAAATAAGGAAACAAATGGAAAAGACTGTTAATAAAATCATGGTTCCTAAAGCATCAGATGCTTCTAATACAAACCTGTTTTCTCATCAAAAGTCATGGGATAGCTCAAAAATTTCACCCTAATCTCAACTTTCACCTCATGTTAAATTTGGCTGTCTGGTAATTTCCAAGTAACAACTATGTAATGTTAGGGTTTGAGTTTTGGGTTTGAACTCAGAGCCTCATGCTTGCTAGGCAGGTGCTCTACTACTTGATCAGCACCCCTAGCCCTTTTTTGCTTTAGTTATTTTTCAGACAGGATCTTGAATTTTTGCCTGGGACTGACCTTGGACCATGAGCATCCCACTTGTTGCCTTCCTTGTAGATGGGATTACAGTCATGTACAACCAAGCCCAGCTTGTTTGTTGAGATGGGGAGGTGTCTCACTAACTTTTTTGCCTGGACTGGTTTCAAACCTTGATCCTCCCTATATTTGCCTCTTAATAGCTGGGACTACAGATGTGAGCCACCACACCTGGCCCAAGTTTAAGACAAAGTATAATATTCAAAGTAGCCCAGTTGAAATAGCAATAGTTTTTCCAAATATGACATTGTCATTGGTGTAACTTTGTTCTGAGTTATAATCAATACCAAATATTGGTGGGAGAAGTAAAACTATCTTAGAAAAATAGTAAAAACTAAATATCTGAAATTAAGGATGTCTAAATATTTTCTTGCAATCTGGTATCTTTTAAAAAAATACAATTTCACAACTGATCTGCTATGGAATTACATGCTACATTTGACCTGAAATGCCTTTTCCACTTTTCTGCAATGCTGTGTTATCTGTCCCTCCAAACTTCACTTAAATATCTCGTAAAGCCTCAACTCTCACCCCAAAGTTACCATCTTGCATGAACCATACCAGATGTAAACTCATTCACTTCCCCCCCATACTTTGGCTGACTTCATGTCTGGCCTATACAGCTGTGAGCTCCCAAAAGCAAGTTCTTTGACTCACCTTCATGTCCCCCCTCCCCTCAATACATGCAAACTACAGAACAGTGAAAGTAACAACCTAGCACTTCTGAATCCTCTGAATGCTGCCTGCTTCTGCAGATTACTCTGTACAAAGCACACCAGGAAATTTTTTTCTAATGAAAAAACCAATTCAACTAACTTGTTAGTGCTGGCAGAGAGGCGGACGTTAGGACAAGTGCTGCGTTTGTGACCTAATTCAGCACACACAAAGCAGCCATCTTTAGGGCCCTCACAGGAATGATCTGGAACAGCACAGTGACTGCAAATGCCACAGTGGATCCAGGCTGAAAAAAAAAATGAAGTTTTAGAAGAAATTCATTTAGTACACATTTTCATTTTATCATTTTTTAAGATAGGATGCATGGGTGTTACTTCAAATATTGCAGCTGGTTTGCATAGCTAGTTTTGACCTGGCTAAAGAGACCAAGGTAAGGAGGTTGGAATCCCACACCAAACATCTAACTTCCTTCTATTACAGTGCAAAGCATTCAGCCTCTCCTAACAAGTCACCTGTTGCAGCCACTGTCACAACAGAGGTGGCTGAGCGGCACAGTGCCCTATAAGATAAGTCAAATGCCACCCTGAAACAGATTAGCAGTCATCCCTCCCTATCAAAGACAGAACATATATGCTGGTAATTGTAAAGACGGAAAGGCAAATAAGTTAATGCAAGGTCTCTATGCTATTTTTCCTTTTATAAATATAATACAAATTCTATTTAGAGGAAGAAAAACCTCAAAAATGTTTTCATAGGATCTCAAACACCCAGCTCAATACTCACAAGGCTTTACACACTTTCTGCAGAGAAAGCAGTGCTTCCATTTCCTGCCATCCTACAAAAACAATTTAAAAATTATACTTAATTTGTTATTAAAAACCAAGTTCCACAATTAAAAATTAAAATGACTTATTAAAACGGGTGTAAATTATTCATTTCATATTCCTCCTTTTCCTGGGCTTCACAATTAAAACTCTGATTTTAATTTCTGCATCTCCACTTAACTCAAAGCCTCCTTGATGGGCTTCAATTTCCTCAGCTGGGTAACTAGGAGATGTGTCGAATGATCTTGAAGATCCCACTCCAGTTCAAGCAACCCAATCCTCACAAAGAAGGACACAAATCAAAGTTTCAAGAGAATTAATGAGTCATAATTTTATGTGTCTATACTACAATCTTTAATGAAATTCATATCTGAGACCTTTTGTAATTGAGAAAGATAGATTATAGGTTTTTACTTGTGTAATTTCAAAATTGTGAAAGGAAACATATCCATACCTAGAAAAGTGTGTGAGACATGTTAAGTTCAATTTAATGAGCATTATAAAGGAAACACTGATGGAAGCACCAGGTCAAGATGCAGAATAACACCCCGCGTGCCCCTTCTCATCACAGCATTCCTCTTTCCCACTAAGTAACACCTATTCTGGGGTTTTTGTTTGTTTTTTTTTTTGATGGACTGGGGTTTGAACTCAGGGCTTTGCATTTGCGGAGCAGGCATTCTATCACTTGAGCTACACCTCCAGTCCATTTTGCCTTGGTTACTTTGGAGATGAGTGTCTTGTGAACTATTTGCCAAGGTGGCCTCGAACTTCAATTCTCCCCATCTCAGCTTCCCAAGGAGCTAGGATTATAGACTTAAGCCAACAGCACCAGGTTACCTATTCTGGCTTTAGTGATGTCATTTCCCTGCTCTTGTTTATTTTTACCACCTATGTGTACATCTCTAAATAATAAAAGTTTGTTTCCTCAATCTAGGATTATAAATATACAGTCAGATGTGATACCATAATTAAAAACCAGTATAGCCAGTAATAAAATTGCATAATTATGAAAAATATACTTACTAATGTTTACATAAGCACAGCTTTTTCTTTGGAGAATAATTTGTACTTAATAGCCAAAATAAACTACACATGCTTTTTCTGACTGGATTCAGTTAAAATAAACAAAGTAACTTTAGAGTCATCCTACCTTCCTAAAAATAAATAGGAAGTTTATTCAGAATTGCCAAAGGTTGGAAGAAACCAAGATGTCCTTCAGGAGGTGAACAGTTAAACTAATCATCTAGATAATGGAATATCATTGACAAGAATGAGCCATGAAGCCATGAAAAGACACCGAGGAACCTTAAATACCTATTACTAAGTGAAAGAAGCCATTCCCAACAGGAGTCAAACATTCTGTACAATTCCAGTCATATGACATTTTGGAAAAGGCAAAACCACAGAAACAGTGAAAAGATCAGAAGCTACCAGAGGTCAGAGGAGAGAGGCGGATGACTAGGAAGAGCACAAAGGGTTTTAGGAGTACAATGAAGCTACTCTGTATGATACTACTGTGTCAGAAGAAGTCATTATACACTCACACAATCCCAAACAATGCACAAGAGCAAGAGTGCATCTGAATGCAAACCCAGACTGTATATTACTGACGCCTCCAAGGAGACCCATCGCCTGCAACAAATGTAAACTCTAAAGGGGAGACTCTAGGACCCAGTGTGGGGGGAGGGCTAGTGAGCATATGGGAAATCTATGTGCCTTCTGCTTAACCTTGCTGCAAATCTAAAGCTATCTTAAAAAATAAAGGCTATTAAGAAAAAAGAATAGGCCCTTGTAGGGACTAACTGTGCCTACCTCATGAGGCTGTTGTGAAAATGAATTCATCCTTGTAAGCTCTTAGGACAGTACGCAGTACATGCTATTACTACATCAGAAGTGATGGAATCTAGTAATTCAATGCCTTATTTGGGGCATCACAATTTTGCCCTTGACATACAAATTTACCACCCTTTTAGTGCCTTATTTGAAACACTCCTAATTTTAGCAGTCATACAATATACCATAGAAATAAATTCAAATAACTGTTGACAACAATGAGAGAATTAAGTACTTTAATAGATGATAATAACTATTAATACAAACAAATGTTAACAAAATAATATTTAAAACCGTAATAAAACTAGTAAGCTAAAATATAACAAATGTAAGTAAAAATGCAATCACATAAGAAAGTTGTACCTTGGATGTGCAAGAATTACAGTGCTCACAGTGTTGATTCTCGAGAGAGACATATCGTTGACACAAAGGGCAAAATCTAAAGGGCAAGAAATGGGAAAGTCAAATGCATGTTTATTGAGACAGAAGAGACAAAACTGAACAAGGGACTTGTTCTAAAAATTGGAGGTAATCAGAATTCAATTCAATATGACAAGATGGAACAAATTTAAAAGCAACAGAAGGACTAAATGATTCAATACCAAGAGCATTTTACCTTTAGGTATCTGAAACTGCCTTTCAGTGACTTTTGAGTTTCAAACTCCTACTATGATCTCACCTGTACCCTTCTTCGGTAGGAAGGACTATTTTGTTGGGTGGAATGTTGGTAAAAATACGCACAGGAGACTGTTTTCGACCTGTCTTTCCATGTTTATAAAGTGCGTGATTATCGTAATCAACCTACAAAGTAAAAAGAAAATGTACTCAAGTAAGTCACCATTTACTAAGCTTTTTTATCCAATAAGCACACACGCCAATGTCAAGATACAGGCTAAGTCAAAGTATTTCATAAGAAATTCTTAAAAGCAGGAGTGCACTTTATCTATCTATCTATTTATTTATTTTTGTGGTACTGGAGTTTGAACTCAGGGTCTCACGCTTGCTAGGCAGGTGCTCTTACAGCTTGAGCCACTCCAAAACCCCAGGAGTGTGCTGACTGACAGCCTCAGAGAGGTCTCTACGGCGGTGAAATTTCATTATAAAAAAACGTAAGATTTGCTATGACACATTCATGCCTCTACTATTAAAGGAACAACTCTAATCATTCTTCCAATCAAACAGACTTTATTAATTATAAGAAAGTCTTACATAACTAAGGATTTGCTTTTGAGATTAAAAACAATGCCTTTGAGGGCCTGGGCTTCCCCTTTTAAAAGGATGTCAAGTTCACTGTTTGCAGGTTTCAGCTCTCCAGGTCAAAGTGCAGCCTCAGTTTGGCTCTCCACTCACTGTCCTCTCATGTTCAGGCAGGGCATAGGTGTAGGGGTCAGACACTGGCCCTGCCACTTACTTGTTTTGTGACTTAGGCAACTTTTTTTAATCTATAAAAGGAGGTTACTACTGAGGCCATGGCTCAAGTGATAGAGTGCCTGCTTAGGAAGAGCAAGGCACTGAGTTCAAACCCAGTACCACTAAAAGCAGGTTACTGATTCTGACCGTCACACTGCCTATATGTGAAACAATTAGAACAGGCCCCGCCTGGGACAGAGATGAGGACAGGGGCTCTCCACTGTACTTGCTGTCCCCACAATGACTTCTAGTCACGGGCTCTCCTCAATACCCCTCATTCCACTTCTCATTTCAGCAGATTATCTTGAAAGGAGACAAGGCTAACAAGCATGGTTTTTCTTTTATTTTCTTTCCTTGAGAAATGATCTCACTATGTAGCCCAGGCTGGCCTCATGATCCTCCTGTCTCAGCCTCTCAAGTGCTGGGATTGCAGGGGCACACCACCATGCCTGGCCCAGCATGATTTCTGTTAACTTCTGGATCCCATCTTCTCCAACCTGTTATCTACACACATTCTCAATTTGATTTAGGTCTCCTGTGAATACACCTGACCCCTAAATTCATCTTTCTTTAGAGCTTCTCAAAGTGGATCAGCGAAATCAACATCACTGGGTTCTTGTTAGAAATACAAATTCTTACCCCACTTAGAACCTAATAAATCAGCCCTCCTGGCACACTCAACTTTGAGAACCACTGTTTCAGATTATCCTCAGGAATACTACGAGTTTTATAAGCTCAAGTACCGGTGGATCCCAACTTTCAAGTAAGGTATAGTGAATGGTTCCAATTCTGAACAAGAATGCACTTAGGATCTTACAACAGAACTGATTTGCAAGCTATTTGCTAAGCAAACCACAAAAACGTAAGGAACCAATGACAAAAGAGAGAGACCTCTGATGGCAGATTCCTAGCTCTCTAAGGCCCTTCTAGTTTGCAAATGCCTACCAGGTTTACAGGTGAACTTTCCGGAAGGCTATTAATAAACTTCAGCAGTGGGAAAAATTAAGTACAAGATGAGGACAACCAAGGGACAATGTGAATCCCACCCCTCCCCAGAGGTTTCCAGCTGACTGCCAGCAGGGTGCGCCCACGGTCTAGCCTGACTGTGAAGCCAGTGCAAACGTGCAGTACCTGACAAGGAAAAGTACCAGGTTAGATCTCGTTTGCAGCCCTGTGCTCAGTCACCACATCTTAAGAGAGCCATTGGTAAACCAGCTCATTTCTACTGAAAATAACAGGCAATGAACAGGATTTATAGTTTAACAAATTTGGGGTGTTTGTTCAGAAAAGAGAAGACTGGGAGGAACCCACCACTATTTTATAACTGGAGGGGTGTCATATGGAATAGAAAAATTAGACTTATCCTTTATTGCCTCAGAGAACAGAACTAGGACCAATGGTTAGAAGTTAATGGGGAGCATATTTTATCTCAATATGAGAAAATTTTCTAACGATTAGAGCTATTAAATAAATTGAGTTGCCTTGTAAGACTGTAGGACTCTGCTCAGTGAAAGCATTCAAGTGCAGCTAGATGACTGCCTGTCATGAATTTAGCAGGGAGGATTATTACACTGGGAAGTCGGCCCAGGTTACCTCCATGTTTCCTTCCAACTTTTAGAACCCTATGAATATATGTTACCTATTAGAGCTAAGACACAAAAATAGATTTTACTTCAAAATCACCTGCAAATAGTACCTTAAGTAGTTTTATTTTAAAGTGATTTAAATTCACAATTTCCCCCTAATATACTTCTTTGTGTATTCAAATACATGGTACCTTATCAAATTCAACAAAGACATTTTGAACATAAAGTTTTAAGTGTCATAAGGGAAAAAAATCTTCCCAAAAAAAATCTTATGAAGATTTTCAAATGTTAGAAAACAATATTGTAGAAAGATTTCTGGTACATGGAATATTCTGTACAATGTAACAGATAACAGATGGAAAAGAAGGGGATAAAAAAGCACAATTTCTTTATGGTTACCCAAAGAGTCAGAGAATGTATGTGTCAGGAAGGTGGCTGATTGCTTGATTTTGCATAACCTAATTGAGATTATTATTATTTTTAAATGCGGGTTTGTTGTGCTAATTAACTATAAACATATGGTATGTAAAATGCATGCTGCTAGAGTAAATGAATGTACCTCTAACATATATCCATATTTCATAGCTTCATCCACACAAATAAACCTCCTGTGGAAGTGCAGTAAAGCAAACACAATTTTGCAAATTGCATATCACTGGTGATACACCATCTTCCCATCATTATCCCTGACATTTCGCTCACAATGAAGATGAGAGGCATTTTCAAATACAAAATTTCTCCCACGGAACTGATTAATGTGATGAAGTGCTGTATAGAAATGAGGGAAAGCACAAAATCTCTGCAATTCCGAACTTTTAATTTGATTCATGCACAAATGTCTTCCGTAACATGAGAGTGAAACAAGTTACAGGGAGGACCAAGACATTCAAGTCAGTAAGTGCTTGTTTTGTACCTACTGTGTCCCAGTATCATGGCAGGACTCAAGAGTTAAACAAGACAGAGGACCAGCATTCCCACACCTCCCTGAGGACTGTGCTCTATTTAGTTCCAGTGTTAATTTCACAAAGGTCCCAAGGGCCCTTTTTGGCTCCACCGACCAACTCCCATCATAGCAGTGAGTCCTTCAATCATAGTTCCCACGTCCTAAGTAACCTGATTTAAAATTCCACATCCACAAAGTAGTTATCAGTTAACATTGAGTTTCAAGAATTGTGGAATAATTTCCCAGATTTCTGACAAACTATCTTCTTTTTCAACTGTAAAACTAAGCTTGAAAAGGTTTCATATACAGGATGATTTTTTAAAAGGATAGCTTTGACAAAAGCAAAGAGCTCTACTTTTTTTTTGAGCCAAAAATTTTATATGTTCATTTCTTGCATATGAAGTACTCTTCAATGATATCCTTGGCCTGAGATTCTTTGCCATAGTCCTTACTTTTAGTGCTCCAGACAAATGTCCCATGTTAAGAAGAAAGATGTTCAAAGTAGAAGTGAGGCCACGTAATTCAGACACGGTAACTGTAACACATGAACCCCACCCTACACTACCCCTGTGGCAGACATCTCTGATCAATCACTTGGTATTCGCAACAAATTCGGTAGAAATCATTACCAATTTCTTAGCCCTTTTCCCACCAATACAATGAATTGTAAAGTTATTCCCAATAAACTTGGGCTGGCAACAGTTCACCGAAGCGATAACGCCACTATTTCTAAAAGTTCCTTCCTAGATACATAGGCTGCTAAGGCAAGTGACGTGTAGTGGTTGCTCCACATTAACCTTTCATGTACTGTGTTAAAGGCTTTTCTTCTTTTGCCCCTCACTATTTTTTATTAGCATATAGCAGTTATACAGGGGATACACTGTGATACTTACACATGTGCTTACAATATATCTTAGCTAGATTTACCCCCTCCATTGTTCTTGCTCTTCCCTCCTCCCCCTTCTTAGAACAATTTCAGCAGGTTTCATTCTATTTTCATCTATGGATATAAAAATACATCGACCATATTCACTCTCATTCACCCTTTCCTTATGCCCACCTCCCTCCCACTGGTACCCAGCCCCAGAAAAGATCTGTTTTTCCCTTCTGCCCTTCATTTGTTTAAGTACTGATAGCCTAAGAAGGTTTCACCTTAGTACTTCAGGCCTGTACATATCATGCTTTAACCAAATTAATCCCTCATTACTTACTCTTTCTTTATCATCATGCTCCCCTAAGATTCAGCTGAGAGAAGATAACTCAAAATTGTCTTCTATGATTAAAAATATGAAAAAAAGTGTTTTCAATACTGAATGAAAATATTTGATCCCCAGCACTGAAAAAAAAAGCATGGAAATGAATACTTGCAAATTGTGATATTTGGTTTTTGGGGATAAAATCACAGGTAAGGTCTCTCCTTGGTCCCCTTGGTAACACTGTTTCTTTCAGAACTTCAAAATAATTTGGTGTATAACTTTAAGAGTAAACAGATCAGAATTGGTAGCTTGCAACAACTAGTGAAGACATTTACAATTCTAGGGCTGAAAAAACCCTACAGAAGGGCTAATCAATTACTCAGAAAATTCTAATAGAAAAATGCCGTTACAAAATGAGGAAATAGTACCTACTTGTGACGACACAGTGATGGTGACATCTGGGCTGACATTAGAACTCAAGGAAACAAATAACTGAAGGACAGGGTGGGGCTTTTGTGGATTGTAGCCTCTCTTTTCATCTAAGGTATATGGAAAACACCACAGGCAGTACGGGAAGGAGGAGAAGGCTCACTCACATGCCTCCTCTTGGGTAAGCACACTCACACTCACACACCCAGAGCTTTCTCTGCCTCCACGGACACCCCACAGCACAAGGCACACCTCTCTTTACAGCTCAGTCATCCTCTGGGTGACACACAAGAGTACATGAGCATTCTACCAACCAGAAAGGGAAAGGAACTTCCTGCAGTCTCTGAACAGAGAAAACCCAAGTTTGTAACAATGGTCCCGGAGCTGCAAAATCTTCTGGTGATGATGAAGAGTTCAGAGTCAGCTGGAAGCCTGGGCAAATCTTTTCTCTTGGGGCTGTACACTCTGGTTTTATTTTAGTAGCTTCTTTTGGTATTCAATAATCTATATTTTTTTAAAAACACCCTATCTATTAGACATTTATGCACCATGGAACTAGGCTACATATGGTATAATTTTAGTAGTTAATACAACTCAAAGTTTTTAATTTACTAAAGTCAAAGGATAGCCTGATCAGAATATTTAAGCAGAACATCCATTCCCCAGCAATGCCAGAAAACAGAGTATCACTATACCTGGTAATCCAGCATGCAGAAGCCTGGAAAAAACTGACAAATGCGGGACTCAAAAAAATAAGGGAAAATCCAGAAAATGGGCAGTTCTTTGTGACTGTTATCTAATATCAAAAGAAAGAGAGAGAGAAAGAAAATAAGAACATATTAATGAAAAAATAAAGCAACTATAATTGAAAACTTTCTGTAGAAGTTTCTGGAAGAAACATCAATTCTTAGTACATTTACCTCACACAAAAAGAGAATGCTCGCTACAGTGACACTTCAATTTGACCTTTCCCAAAGGTCAATGGGAAATCTGTATCTCTAAAATGAAACACTGACTTTTACACTCTGATTAGTGTTCTTAAGAGCAGTAAATAAGCAAAATACTTAACAGTATGTTTTAGATTTCATTTGCATTGTGTCCCTAAAGCACACAAACACCTATGTGGAACAATTAACCGTGAAGCCTGATCACACAACTCACAAGGTTGAAGCTGTATCTAAACAAAAAATGTACTGGCTAATTAGACAATTATATAAAGCACTTTGAAGTGTTAAGCTTAACCACAATCCCTACCAAAATCAAATATTTTACCTACAAGCCATCTAAAAAACCTTGAAATGAGTAATTCCCCCAATACATCAACCCACCTCTGGGTCTGGAATCTGTGTATCACTGACCATCACTACAAGCACACTGGATGCCTGACCTTCACACAAATCCTGGCAAAGTTCAGCGCTCTGGGCCTGAGCTGGGTATCCTCCTGGGGTTCTGGGTAAACACTTTAGGAACGGGGGAATATAAGGACCTTCGGGCAGAAATATGTGTATGCTGCTCATTAATCTATTCCTAGTACCTAAACAGTATGAGCACATAGTAACCACTCAGTAAATATTTATTGAACAAATAACAACAGTGTACTGCTATTCTTCATTATGTCCCACATTCCCTACCAAAATCAAATATTTTATCTACAAGCCATCTAAAAAACCTGATTAGCATAATACAAAGTGTTCTGTGATAATGAAGTTTTGCCCCACCCTTCAACAAACTTGTGTTTGAAAAGAGAAGAGCCTGCCACGCATACGTTGTCTCAGTGCTGTAACAGGAAGGCACATGCATATATGCTTATTCTGTAGTAAGTAAAAAATTACACACCTTGGCTTTGACCTTCCTTCCACATAGCAATTAACTTCTTGAATGTGATAGCCAGAGGCTCAACCAAGCCACCAAAAGGGGGATCTGTCACCATAATGACTCTTTCACCTTTATCTTCCTGTAAGAACGCTCTGCACACCTCAAGGGCAGCCTGGAACAAATAAAAACTCATTGCTAAATTAGGACCAGAGAGAGGCACTCGTCCTACTTTGAGGAGAATGCATTAGACTTACTCCACACTTAATACTGGAAAAGTCCGAGTCATCTGCCACTGCAGAGTCTTGCAGTGACATCTCAAAGCCACTCTTAAGCCTCTTGTGTCAGATTTTATCTTTGGGTTCCTTGATAAGCAGGTTTCTTGAATTGCAAATTCAAACACCATCACTATCAGTCAACTACACATTTCATATGGTTAAATTAAAATACTAAATTTAGTGACCTAAAAGAAACTCATTACTCATGAAAACAACCTAAACTGTTCAGTTCAATGCAAC
This sequence comes from Castor canadensis, assembly GCF_047511655.1. Lineage (NCBI taxonomy): Eukaryota > Metazoa > Chordata > Mammalia > Rodentia > Castoridae > Castor > Castor canadensis. The sequence goes on from NC_133394.1 coordinate 135,593,859, forward strand.
AAACAGGAGCAGGGACAGTGCTAAACCCTTGGGACTCAAAGAGGAATAAGACACATTTTTTTTTCATATCTGGTTCGTACACCACCACAAATTCAGTATAATAACAGCCACAAATTACCAGTTAAGCACACACATATTTTTTGTTTCTTTGCTTTGTTTTGAGACAGTCTCTCACTATATTGCTCAGGCTAACCTGGAACTTACTAACTAGTCCAGGCTGGCCTCAAACATATCATTCTTCTGCCTCCACTTCCCAAGTGCTGGGATTACAGGCGTGTGCCCTCACACCTGGAAATGCACATTTTTGAGTATTAGGTAAATGTTAGACATATTTGAACTGGAACAGTAAATAAACAAAAGTTCACATTTGGCAAAGCTTATCCAGTCCATGAAAACACTATGCTACTAATACATTTTCCCAACAGGCTGATATAAATATTTTTAGTAAATTTTATAGTTAACATTTAGTAGGATGTTATCTTTTTTGTTTCAGGTGAAGTTAATGGGACATACTTCTATCAGAGTATCTCCAGTCCACTGACTTTGAAGTAGTCTTCAAGTTCTCATCTGCAAAAGTTAATCTATACCTTCAGTATACAAAAGGCACAAGATTTAAAGTTTATGGAATCTTAAACTTTAATAAGCCTATATGTACTTTATAATGAAATATACACTGTTCTAACACTAAGTCAATTTAGAAAACCCAACTAATGAGAAGGAAAAGTACGCCCTCCCAGCTCTTCCTCCCTCGGAAAAGTCCATACTAACCCAGGTTCGACTCCTGTGGCAGAGGGAACAAGTGTCAAAGCAGCACCTCTGCTGCCTGGCCCTTCCTCATCCTGCTTCCTCTGTGAAAAAGGATTCGAGGCACAAATGGTGACTGACTTGGAAACTCTTCAAGTTCCTTAGAGTAAAAAGTAGTAGAAAAAAGACAGTATATGAACTAACACTGCCCAAGCTCCTCGCTTGATTTAAAAAGCAGTATAGAGTATTTTTGCCAGGTGTGACTCAATGGCATGACTTGCTGAGGGTCCTAGTGTTGCCACCTGTGGGAAACAGAAGCTTGCTTGTGCCACCAATGTTTAGCACAACTTCACTCTTCCCTTCGCCTCATCCTATGAGCCATCCTCTGTACTTACTTGAGCCACTTTCATCACCCACAAGACTAAGTGGTAAATTCCAGAGGTGGGAACTCGAATTATCCAAAGCACCCCACGCAGCCCATGGACACCGGGCCGATGCTGAGAGACTGATCAGCATGTGAAAAATCTCCACTGAAAAACCTGACTGGAGGAATGGGCAGAACAAGAGTAGGAGGATGGAGAAGTCGGCAGTCCTCTGCAGATCAGCCTTGAGTGCTACAGGCTATGCAGATGCCGCTGCTGAACAAAAAGGAAAGCCGCACTGGACCGCTGTTTTCCTTAGGCAGCTCAGGTGGGCTCACCCTCAGAAGCTTACTCTACCTGTATGCTAAAGACTTAGTCTAAGACAGCCTGTAAACTCTCACTAGGAAATGACTGGATTTCCTACAAAAAGCTGACATGTTACTTTTGAAAAGTGTATGCAATCAATAGTGAACAGGTATTTGAATGTAACTTTACCTTATTTTGTCTTTATTAGTAAAGTAAGAAGCAGGAATGGTTTGATATTACAAATGAACAACAAAAACCCTACTCCACTAATGCAGCACTAAGCAGTGGTGACAGAACCTGTTCAGCTCATCACCATGTGCGGCCATGCTGGACCCCCCAGGTCCATGCCCCACAGCCCCAGACTTCACTTCCAAACCTCCCTGCCCTCTATTCCAAAGGATAAAATACAAAGACAGGCCCAGGACCAAGTCAGCACTGGCTTCTCCCCAGTAAACCTGTGACAAGTCTTTCCTCCCCATGGGGCAATGCATACAGAACCTACTTCCTACCTTTTTTTTCCCAGAGCATCATCCCAGCTGAGAAGTCTCTCATCATCCAATGAAAGTGATTCCCATCTCCCTGCTCTCCTCCACACTCCTCTAATCAGTTCTTAAACCTAGTGATGACCAACCACATAAACTCTTTGGGAAACCAGTGAAATACATCTAATTCTAACTGCTGTTGATTTCAATATTTGGCTTTAGGGGCTACCATGGCTGAGAAATATACATCCCAAAGATGAACTGATTCAAATGGAAGATGGGCTCCCAATCAAAAATTTAGTATTTGTTTTCCTTTCCTGAATGTTCACTTTTTTAGTCTTGTTGAGTTTTCATGCTGTTACTACCTAACATCTCAGAACACAGTATCTAGCTAAACATGGTTCACAATTTTTAAAAATTGATTTACATGCATATGTCTCTGGGCATCTTCCAAGCTGTCTTCAGGATAACTTCCAAATATTTTTGGCCAACCGCCTGTCAGATGGAATTATTACAGATTTTGTTTTGTAAAAAAAAATCTAATAAACTCAAACTAGGAACAGAAATACTAGTTCTGCTAAGTTGTTTATTCTCAGTGACTTATTAACATCACACCAAAAGAAGCTTTTTCCAAGCTACTGTCCTTTTTTTTTTTAAGACCATATATATAGGTAGTGCTTTAGTTAGGGTCTCACACTTTTGCCCTAACCAGCAGATGGTGATCATTCTACCTCTGCCTCCTACATAGCTGGAACCACAGGTGTGTACCACCACACCCAGCCCAAAACTTCCTCATACATCCCCGCCCCCATTCATGTATTTAATTATAATAGTAAATCTATAAAAGAGACCTTAACCTTGTCAGAGGGTCAGGCGAAGCTGGAGGAAGTGACTTGGAACAGATATCTGAAAGCTAAGAAGCTATCAAGGCAAAGAAGCCAGGGAGAATAGCCCAGGCAAAGGCCCTGTGGTAGAAAGCCATTGGAGCAGTTGTAGGTACAAGCCATGAGCCTTGAGCACAAACAGGGAACAGAGAGGAAGGCAGTAGAGGTAATAGGGATCAGACCACACAGAGTCTCATGGGCCTTGCTAAGAAAGGCCTGAGTTCAATCCCAGTACTGGAAGCCAAAGATGAATTTGGTTTAGGGATGCAGCTCAAGTGGTATAGCATTTGCCTAGTAAGCACAAGGCCCTGAGATCAAACCCTCGTACTGGAAGGAAAAAAAGGCCAGACATGGTGGCTCAAGCTTGTAATCTTAGCTACTCAAGAGGCAGAAGGCAGAGATGAGGATTAAGGTTTGAGGCCAGCCCAGGCAAAAAGTTCACAAGAACCCATCTCAACCAATGGCTGGGCACAGTAACTCGCATCTGTCATCCCAGCTATTACGGGAAGTGCAAGTAGAAGGACCAAGGTCCAGGCTGGGCTGGGCATAAGGTAAGGCCCTATTCCAATAAACAACTAAGGCAAAAGGGGCTGGGGCTGTGACTTAGTGGTAAAAGCACCTGCCTAGCAAACCTGAAGCTCTGAGTTCAGATCCCAATCCTGCCAAAAAAGAAAAACAATGTAAAAGGAGTAACAGAATCACTTCTAGCTGCTCAGTAATCATTCAGTAAATGAACAAAAATAAATATCAACAAATGGTAGAAAAATAACAAGGTACTCTTGAATTTGTTATTCTACAATTAGAGAAGTTAATAGTCATAATTCTTACCTTTCCATCAAAGAAATGATGGTTAAACATGTTATAATGGCAAAAGCTATCTTCCATATAAAACTGTGAATACCTGAAAAATAATTCATTACTGGAGTTACTTGTCCTGTCACAGCCATACAATAAATATAATCTGTGGATTACAAAATCACAAGTTATAAAATAAATTTCACCATTCTTCACCTTTTGAAACAGAGACCTCTTTCCAAAAATTTCAAGGAATCTATAATAATCAATATAGAATTTAAATTACTTTCCCATGTTTAGTAAACCAATGGCAAAACTACAGAATACTCATATAAAACAGACATGTTCCTATGGACCAGAAAACTATTAATAAACAAGCAGGGTACTGACTTATGCAACTTAAGCGTGCAGTGGATTGGCAATTTAAATAGATCGCTTATGGTTAATAATTCCAAAGAAAATATGAAATCAACATTTCTGCTCAACAGCTGTTAATTATTTTGCTCTAAAGAAAAGCATTTAATGCAAGGTTTTTCTTGTCTAATACAGATGATCAGTTTAATAAAATATGATTCTCAATATAAGAGAAAAAGAAATGTAGACATTTCATGCTTGCTGAATTACTGCCAGGAAAGAGGGATACTTATTTACTAAATGAACTATTATTTTACTCTTCTATGCCACTTTAAAACATCATCAGAAAGGAATGAGTGCCAGCTTTGAGTATTAACATTGTATACATTTTTGCTAATTATGAGGCATACCACATCGTGAATGGAATTTGCATTTAGTTGACTACTTATAGACCTCAGTTATGTCTATATTCTGACTGCCTGTCTGTATGTCTACCACATTTATGTAAATGGGCCTTAATATTTATGTTGCTAATTTCTGAGTTTTTCACACAGTGTAGACACTTGGTTATCGCGACAGAATTTTGAGCTTTATCTACTGCATTATAAATAATTCACACATGAACCACATTGTCCTTGGAAAGACTGAAAAAGTCAGGGACACACCCTCTTTTATATGGCCTCCTGGACTGAATCATGGCAGTGGCACTTCTTTGCTACTCTCAGTTATCATCTCCCGTCTGTAAATGACCGATCATCCTCAGTGAGTATTCCACACTGTGGCAGCCCTGGTTCATCCTCTTCCAGGTACACTGTGGCTAAGAGCACAGGCTCCACAGTTAGAGGGTCTGCTTTCAAACTTGGGATCGCTCACTTACACACTAATTATATAACTCTTCTGAGTCTCAGTTTCTTCATCTACAAAATGGGAAAAATACTAGTTTCTACCTCATAGAACTTCATAGAGTAAGTGAGATATGTGAGTAAAGTGTTTCATACAATGCCAGTTACATAGTGTATACTGAAATGTTAAGTGCTATTTTTTAATAACAGTCATAAATATTTATATCTTAATGCCCCTAATATTAGAGTTACATTTCTGTTGATCAAAATATAATCTAATGCTATTTCTTCTTGCTCTGTTACCCATTCTTAGTACAGTATCCTTTCATACATATCATTTCATAACATGAATAAGCTTTCATGTTAAGAGCATCACTTAAGATGCTCTTAACATGTTATCTGATTTAAAAAAACATTAATTTGCACTAAAGAAATAAAAGGCTTAGAGAACTTAAAAACACTTATACCACATATTTTACCTTAATGAACATTTCAAAAATCATGGAGGGATTTTTGAAATCCCTGCCATCGGTAAATAAATATATCTTCCTATTTAACTAAAAAAAATGTTTTTTGAGGTAGGGTCTTGTTATGCAGCCCAAGCTAGGCTTGAACTTGCTATCCTCCTGTCTCTGCCTCCCAAGGGCTGGGATAACATCTGTGTGCCGGGTGCCACCACGTTCAAATTTTGAATAACTGATTTTTTAAAAAGCACATCAATATTAGCACAGCTGTGGATCTATACAATTTGAGGGTGTTCTCTCTTGCATTTCTTTATAAGGAAAATACAATTCCCTTTTAATCGAATCTCCAACTTTTCATTGCTTCACAGACACAAGTAATTTCTGAAAATTAAAAAAGAAAATTTGATTTACATAAAACTCAGCACAGCACACCTGTCCACAACATTCTGGGCAGCAGTGTGCAGAGCTAGAGAGAGAAAAAGCCAAGATTTCAGTTCCAAGTCTCCATCAAATACAAACAAGGAAGCATAATTATTCATATTTTAAATTATAAAAGAGAATCACTCATTACTGCCCTCTTAAAATGAAATTGGCCACAAAGAATTGTCCTCTCCATTGAATAAAGCAAACAAAACCAATCAGAGAAGCATGCACTTGAAAACTGCTCAAAAGGACATTCATTTAATTGGCCATTCATTCTCCTTAAATAAGAGTCAGTTACCACGTGTGAAACATGCTCTATCCACAGGAAATGCAATCAAGAGTTGAATAAAATTAGTTCACAAAATGAACCTAAAAAATTCATTTTTGATATAACTTTATTTGGATAACAGTTTGCCAAATAGAGTTTCACATCTTTCATGCTAAAATTAGAACATACAGAAATGCAGCAGAGCAAATGTTAACTTCACATGGTATACCCCGAAAGGATATTTATAGCACTTCTACAAGAAAAGAGGAGTTGAGGCAGTTCTGCTGCCTAGGGCTTAAAAAGGAAACAAGTCAAACTGCAAAAGTAACTACCCAGTGCCCCTCTATACAAAGGAAATAAGTCCTGTTTAACTGTGAGCAATGTGAAGCACTCACTCCAAATACAGGCAATGGCTGAAGCTTGCTCTGGCCGCTACTGTGTTTCAACAAACCAGCTCCTCTGAAAACCTAGTGTTGACCTTCTACAAAAGTGAATCTGTTAGACTCTGTTATCAAAGAAACTAAGCTACAATGTCCCCAAGAGAACACCATCGACTTTGTTTCCAACCCACACACAGAAGTTAATAGACATGAAAAGAAAATAAGCATCAATACAAAGAAATCCCCCCTTATCCACAGAGGATGCATTCCAAGATCCCCAGAAATTAAAGAAGACCTAAATAAATGGAAAACATCTCATGTTCATGAACTGGAAGACTTAATATTAAGATGCTTAATACTCCTCAAACTAATCTAAAAATTCACTGCAATCCCTATAAAAATCCCAGCTGGCTTTTTTTTGCAGAAATTGACAAGCTGATCCTAAAATTCACATAGACATGTAAGAAATCCTAAGAATAGCCAAAATGATCTTGAAAAAGAAAAGCGAAGTTGTAAATCTCAAACTTCCCAGTTTCCAAATCTCCTATGAAGCAAGGTGATCAAGATGATGGGGATCAGCATGACGACAAGACATGGTTTGATGGGACAGACTTGAGAGTCCAGAAATAAATCCATACACTTACAGTCACTTGGTTTCCAATAAGGCACCATGACAATTCAATGAGAAAAGAATAGTCTTTTCAATAAATGATGCCAGAACAGCTGGACACCCACCTGCAAAAGCATGAAGGTGGACTCATACCACATACAAAAAATAGATCAAAGACCTAAATATAAGGGTAAGAATTATAAAAATCCTTTTGAGAAAACATAGATGTAAATATTTGTGATCTTGGATTACATAAATTTCTTGGATTTGACACCTAAAACACAATCAACCAAAGAAAAATGAGAAAAACTGGACTTCATCAAAAGTGCAAAGACAACCAGGCACCGGAGACTCACGCCTATAATCCTAGCTTCTCAGGAGGCAGAGATTAAGAGGATCACAGTTAGAAGCCAGCATGGACAAACAGTACCCAAGACCTTACCTCCAAACACCCAGCACAATAAAAGGGCTGATGGAATGGCTCAAGTGGTAGAGTGCCTGCTTGGCAAGGGTGAGGCCCTGAGTTTAAACCCCGATGCCACAAATAAAAAAAAAAAAAGACAGTTTCTCTATTGGTGGAGTGGCTCAAGTGGTAAAAGCGCCTAGCAAATGTGAAGGCCTGAGTTCAAACCCCAGCACTTCCCAAAAAACAAAACAAAACAAAAAATCCACACACATACACATTTATCTTCTTATGTTTACAAAAGAAAACACTGCAAGAATAAACCTGAAAATGATCAAGGCCACCCACAAGCATTAAAAAAAAAAGTGCAAAGACAACCCACAGACAGGAGAAAATATTTATAAATAATAAATCTGATGAAGATCTAGTATCCAGAATATATTAAGAACTCTCTCAATTCAACGGTAAGAACATAAAGAAGTCAGGCACCAGTGGCTCATGCCTATAATCCTAGCTACTCAGGAGCTGAGATCAGGAGGATAACGGTTCGAAGCCGGCCTAGGCAAATACTTCCATGAAACCCTATCTTGAAAAACCTTTCACAAAAAAGGGCTGGTGGAGTGGCTCAAGGTGAAGGTCCTGAGTTCAAGCCCCAGTACTGCCAAAAAAAAAAAAAAAAAAAAAGAACATAAATAACAAAATACAGTGGGCAAAGGGTCAAATAAACATTCCTGTAAAAAGGTAAAGAAGTGGCCCAAAAGCACATGAAAAAAATACTCAACATCATCAGCCATCAGAAAAATGGAAAACAAAACCACAATGAGCCATCATTTCAAAAAGACAGCAATAGTAACTATTGGCATCTACTACCACTATCTCCTGCGCACAGTGAGGGCTCAGGAACTGGGATGGGCAGTGACTCTGGCCTAGCCAATCAGAGCTCTCCTAGGAGTTGCATGACTGGAGCTCTTGGCTAAGACACCTCTTTCCACTGCACACTGATGCTGAGACTGGATAAGCTTAACACTGCTGGCACCAAAGTCCCCACCAGTACCAAGGAACTATCTGAGGACCCAGGCCCATCTTCAAAGGAAGATGGAGCCCTAACAACATGGTGCAAGGCCTCAGATTGAGAGTGGATCAAGGCCTGCTGTATCCTAAACTCCAGTACAGTGAGCCAATACATTCTTTACATGAACAGGTTTCTAGGACTCCAATAAAACATTCCCAATCAATATGGGTGTCTCCTTCTAACTATATAAATAACCTGCAGCCAGCTATTGATTCAGAAAACTTTTGTGAATAAGGAAGGAAGACAGAGGGAGAAAGGGAAAGACAGAAAGATGAAGAGAGAAAAGGACCATATAAGAAAGGCTTACATATAAGTTCAAAAGCAAAGTTATTTCCAGAGGATATATTAATTTGGAGTTAGACTGCCTGAATTTTGCTGACAGTGGTTAAATTATTCACTTCTTTGAGCCTCAGGTTACTCATCTGCAGGAGCATCTGTCTTACAGAACCACAGTGAAGAAGTTAGGACAAACACAGAAAAATGCCAGCTACTGTTAATACTGACATATGACCCCAAAAAGTAAACTTCTACCTTTAAAAATAATGCATTTATGTTGATAATATTTTAGGCCAGAAATACAGAATTTTAAAAGAGAAACTGATATAGCCATACAAAAATATTAAACAGCCATAAAAGGAATGAAATATATATGCTATGACATGTGTAAGCTGAAAACATTATGCTAACCAGAAGAAGCCAGACACAAAGGTCACATATTGAGTGACTACATTTATACATAATGCCCAGGACAGGCAAATCCATGCAGACAGAAAGTGGCTGTCAGCAATGGTGACTATGAGGTTTCTTTTCAGTGTGACAGAGATGTTTAGGAAGCAGATGGTGGAGATAGATGGTTGCACAACACACTCAATATCCACCAAAAACCTGAAATACAAACTTCAAAATGGTGACTATAAAGTGATTTATTTCTCAGCTTAAAAAAGAACTGAGCTCTCTTTGGAAATAGATCTGTGTTATCATTTTGCCAAAATTCACTCATGTCAAGCAGATGTCAACTGTGTAACTCCTGTAACAAGGTACAGACAATCAACAGGCTAGTCTTGTTAATAAGGAATGAGAAAAGTCCAAGTACTTTCTGAGGAAAATAGACCCCATAAAGTTGACCTAGAAAATCTGAAGAAAAATAAATTCTAAAAGCTATACTTTTGTGTGTGTGTGGTACCAGGGTTTGTATTCATGGCCTACACCTTGAACCACTCCACCAGCCCTTTTTTTGGTAATTTTTTTTTTTTTTTTTTTTTTTTTTTTGAGATAGGGTCTTGCAGCTTATTTGCTCAGGCTGGCTTCAAACTGTGACCCTCCTGATCTCTGCCTTCTGAATGGCTAGGATTATAGATACGAGCCGCCAGCACCTGACTAAAAGCTATACTTCCTAATGTAACATTTTACATTTAAAAAATCTGTCTGCCTTGTTTTTAGGGAAAGAAAGCGTATTTAATTTCATAGATTATCTCCAACAGATACTAAATATTGGCCAGAGTTTATCAGATCTAAATAAAAAACAAAGCTTGATTTCTAGTAAACTGAAGAACATGTAAGAGATCCTAAGAACAAACTACCTTATAAAGTTACCATGAACTCCTGAAAGTCAAACAATTATAGAAACGAGGAAGAATATTTTAACTCTACAGACTTCTAGAGAGAGTGGAGCCACAAGTGCCATCAGTATTGTAAATCAAAGATCTACATCTTCTAATTATCACTGGAAGGGAGCCTGAGTTTCAGCCCTCACTGTCTCAACTGTCTGTACCAACACATCAGATGCATGTGACCCTCAGAGTCTCCCCCACAGCTCTTCTGTTTGCTGGACCTGTCTATCCCCTAGTTAGCATTCCCCTGACTTCTGGCTGCATCCAGGCAAACACTATGCATATCACCTGGTGAAACAAATTTTAAATATGTCTTCTCACACTGCAGAATCTGCAGATGAAACAAAGACCCAGAAACCTGATTAAGCATGAGGTAGTTCAGTTTATCTTTGAACTTAGCACATAAGAAGAAATTCCATTCAATAGGAATTCATCTCTAAGTTCTAAGTCACAGACAACTAGACATATTTACAGAGAAAACTCAGGAAGCACATTAGCAAAAGAGACCCATTGCCCTGTTTGAAATGCTGAGTTCACACAACTGAAAAGGTGCTCATAATCTACAACTACTTCTAAAGTTCACTAAAAAGTTATCACAAATTACAAATAATTAAGAGAAAAACATACAAAGAAACAAAGGACAATAAATATTATATTTTGTAAACCTACCGAAAATCAATATCCAATAAAAGACTTTTAATATTAGACTTCTTGTCTCCTGGTGCTGTCAACCTGATCAGCTCATGCAACCTAAAGCAATTAGTGAAAGCAAATTTAATATGAAATTACAAATGTCATAGACAATAAACAAACAAACAACAAAATCTATCTATGTTTTACTGATATCTCTGTTACTTCAATGAAATACTGAAGAGAATTTAGCAGGGATAACCAAGGTTTCAGTTTTGCAAATAGTTTTAAAAGGGCAGAACTTATCTGAAGTGGCAAAGTCTAATATTATTTTTAAAAAATAAATAAATAGGTCTTGGCCACACATGGTGGCTCATGACTGCAATTGCAGCTACTTGGGAGGTGGAGATTGAAAAGATCACAATTTGAGGCCAGCCAAGAAAAAGGCATTGAGACCCCATCTAACTAACAACAAAAAGCAGTCATGTGTGGTGGTTCACAGCTGTAATCCTAGCTATGCAGGAGTCACAGTAAAAGGCTGGCCCAGGGCAAAAGGCATGAGACCCACCCTAAAAAATAATGAAAGCAGAAAAGGGGTGGGGCATGACTCAAGTGGCAATATGCCTGTCTAGCAGGTGCGATGTCCAGAGTTCAAACTCTTATACTGCCAAAAAAATAAAGACAAGAAAGTACATAACATACCTTGGTGTTCCAACACACAGTACTCTTCTGAATCCAAGGGTGGAAAGAAGATCTACCAAGAACTGACAGCTCCTATCAGCAAACAGATACTGTGCATGTGTCTTCTTGTTTTCCAGTGGGTAAAGGAGCTGACTAGGCCTTCTTAGCTGGGTGACAGAAATATCACCCACCAGGTGATGCTTGCGATGCTCCCCCCAGTCCTCTGGTAGCAGCAACTGCTGACATCTTCGACAGAACTTTCTCTGAGCCAAGGGCAACTCAATGAACCTCAGGTACCTTCAAAACACAGCACAACACCAGGTAGCACAGTTTAACTTTGTTGTTTTAAAGACAATGTATTTCTCTATTTTGAGTATCCAAAATTATCCTTACTTCCTAAAGAGTACTGCATAAAGAAGCAAAGGTAAGGAAAGTCCATAGGCCGTTGTTGGCTAGAATTGATGTCTAGCCATATACTTACCAAGTGGAAAAGAATCAGCAATTTTGTAAGAATTGAGATGCCCCAATTTAGTCACTGAATGAAGATCAATATCTATTTAAGATGTGAATATAATATATTAAACAACTTGGTAGTAATGGCAACTACTAGCTCGTTTAAATTTATGGACAGATGCATGTGCTGTAACTTTGATGTGTTAAACAGTCTGGCTCAGTTGACAGTCATTTTAAATGAGAAATTAAGATCATTCTTCAAGTTCTTATGGCTTACTTAGCAAGAGAAATTACCTCCTAAAAGAAAAGATGTTCCTCCAGCGCGCCTCTGCTCTTAGGAATTCTGATGGAATGACAGAAGCTCACCCCAGGACAGCAGGCAACATTCAAAGCCTTTACAAAGAGTACACTGAACTGGGTGTGATGGTGCACACCTATAAACCTAGCACTGGGGTGGTTGCAGATTTATCAATAGTTTGAGGCCAGCCTGGGCTCCATGGCAAGATCCTGTCAAAACAAGATTATGTTGGATACCCCTTTTGTTTTCTTTCAAATTACCCTGAGATCTGACTTGAAAATCACCACTTTTTTTTTTCTGATTTCATTTTACTAGAGATTATTGAAGGGAGAAAATAAATGAGGTCAGTATGTCTTAAAAGTATGAAATCAGAATAAGAGCACAAAAGAAAAATGAAAAAGGTCACTGAGGACTAAGGATGATCAAAAATGTCTAAGTCCAAGTGTTTAAAGAGTGCACTAAAGGATTCCTACAGTTTGACAGAAATTCAACAGTTTCAATGGAACTAAACTTGTGAACTGCAATGTAAAAACTGTAAACAAGGAATTGAGTGAGTATTAAACCTTTTCCCAGCTAAGCACAGTTTCACTTCAAAGCACCACAGCAGTGCCAAGCAGATATGTGGTGGCTACAGCAAGAAACCAGCAATCCTGCCAGTAAATTGAATGTTTCTGTTTCTATGATAATTATTCCATGACTAGAAAGAAAAAGAAGAGAGCCAGATAGATATCAGAAAAAACTTCTTGGTAATTCACTGGAATGGCAGTTAGGAAAGGGCCCCTTAGGAAAGCAACCTTAAGACACAAAACCAAGTAGAAAGGACCACAGACCCTTCTCAGCCACGGAAGCACGGAATGTCACTATCACCGTTCTTCACTGAAAGTGAAATACTGGAGATTTCCACACCCAGCCTGGACACAGTAACAGAAGCCAGCTTTACCATCCTGCACACCATCCCCCCGCCGCCATTTTAAACAGACAGAATATATGAAGCAACAGCTTTAAGATACTGGACAACTGGTAGCCCAAAACAGGACCCCTGAAGGAAAGGAACAGATGACATGAGCTGACAACTGTCCAGCTTACTACCCATGCAGAGCTCCACAGGGACAGGAAACCCAACAGGGCTTAGTGGACTGAGGTGGCAAACTGAGAAATGGGGAAGGCTAAGGCAGCTACAATTCCAGGCAGAGTACAGGGGGAGTAGAAAGCTGTCTGCTGAGAGAGGAAACGGGTGGTGGTGGGCAGCAAAGCATTTTAAGCTGAGGATTCTCCTCATGTCTTTAACTGAGTACTGATCAGCATAGGTGGTAAAGAAACTATGCCAGGTGTGGTGGCTCATCCTTGTAATCCCAGCTACATGGGAGGCCTGGAGGATTGGAGTTTGAGGCCAGCCCAGGCAAAAAAAGATAGAAAGACCCTATCTCAAAAACAAGCCAGGTACCTGTAATCCCAGCTATGCCGGAGGTGTAGATAGGAGGATCACAGTTCTAGGCTAAAAAGGGCTGGGTGTGGAATAATCACCAGGGTATATGCACAGAGCCCAGAATAGTTTGTCTACCAACAAGCCAAAGTGGCAAAACCTCAAAACACAGAGTACTCTGCCTTAGTAGTGTGCTCTGTCCTGTCTAAAACACTCAAAAACAAGCTGGGTCAGCACACTTTTTCTGTAAAGGATCAGTTAGTTTGCCAGATAGACCCTGTTCGAGAATGCCAAACCACAGCCAGGTCCCAGAACAAAGAGCTCCAGAACAAAGCTCAAAAATACGTAAAGGGATAGAGTATCTAGTGTGGAACAGAGTATCCAGTATACTCAGTCTGTCTAGTGTATGACCAAGTAAGACTCACACTGCCAGCACCCAATCCAAATTACCAGGCAAACAAGCAGGAAAATGTGACCGTGATTATGGAAAAAGACAAAATCAATCCAAGTCAGCTCAGAAATGACCAATGATATTATAATAAGTAAACAGAAACTTATTATAACTAAACCTGTGTGTTCAAGAAGGCAGAGGAAGACATGAGACTGTTAAGTAAAGATACGGAGGGTTGGGGTGGCACTCAGCTGTAGAGCATGTGCTTATTTGCTTATTATCTTATTAGTGAGGCCCTGGCTTCCTTTCCCAGACAAAGGAGAAAAAAAAATTTTTTAAGACATAGTAAACATTTAAAAATTGAAGATTTTTAAAAATTGTCTCAAACAAACAAGAACCCAGAGGGGAAAAGCAACATTTTGATAAGAACAAAGATAAGGAACAAAGGAACAAAGATAAGACTGATATCAGGTTTCTCACTGGAAACAAGGCAATCAAAAAGACAGCCAGCAGACAGCAAAGCCACACCAAGTCACACGTCCTTCCAGATTCCAGACACTCGAGGAGGGATCACTTCCCAGTTCATTTTGTAATGCCAGTATTGCTACAATACCAAAAGCAGAAAGAAAGAAAAACATTATCAGAAAACTACAGAATTAACAAAATTTTAGCAAATCAACATCAGAAATATATTTGTATATCACAACTACTATGGCTTGGATATGAAGTGTCCCCAAAATGTCCACATGTTAAAGACTTGCACCCCAGCTGGTAGATCCAATAGTTGAGAAGTGATTGGATAATGAGGGCTCCGACCTCAAGAGCGGATTCACTGATGGACTTGTCACTGATGACATTAATGGGAACCACTGGAAACTTTGGGAGACGGGCCTGGTTGGAGGAAGCAAGTACCGTAGTCTTGAGGCCAGCTATATCTTATATTCTGCCTTTTCTTTGCGTTTAGCTTCCTGGTTGCCATGAGGAGCAGCCTGTAACACATGCCCTGGCCCCAAAATATTCTGCCTTGCCTCAGGCCCAGAGCATCAGACTCAGGCAACCTGGTATTAAAATCGCTGAAACCAGAAGGCAAAATAAATCTTTCTACCCTTAAGCTGTTTTTCTGGTTTTTTGCTACTTTTGTTTTGTTTCTGAGTACTGGGGGTTGAATTCAGGGCTCCTCACTTATTGGGGAGGCGCTCTACTGCTTGAGCCATGCCCCTAGCCATTTTTGCTCCGGTTATTCTGGAGAAAGGCTTTGGTTTTTTTGTCTAGGCCAACCCAGACTGCAACCTTCCCACTTATGCTTTCTGCTGTAGCTGGGATGACATTTACGCACAACTGCCCAGCTATTAGTTAAGATGTGGTCTTGTGAACTCTTTTGCCTGGGCTAGCATCAAATAATGACTCTCCTAATCTCTACTTCCTGAGTAGCTAGGATTACAGGTGTGAGCCACCAGCTTGTTTCTCTCAGCTGTTTAGTCACAGCAAAAAGAAGTCTGACTAACACAATGATCATGAATGCAAGGTTGCTTTAATGTTTGAAGTCAATCAATAATTCTCCATATTAATAGTCTTAAAAAAAATCATTGCACCAGATGCAGAAAAGAGCAGTTGACAAAACCAAACATCCAATAATGGTAAAGATTCACAAAGTAGGGATAGAAGAAAAACCTGTGGCTAACATCGTATTGATGAAAGACCAAATGCGCTGCCTCTACACTGGGCACAAATCAAAGATGTTCATTCTTACCCTCTCTACTCAACATTCACTAGGATTTCTAACCGCAAAATACAGAGGCTGGTGGCATGGCTCAAGTGGCAGGGACCTGAGTTCCAATCCCAGTACTTCTAAAAAAAGAAAAAGGCATAAATTGGAAAGGAAACATTAAAAGTTCTTTAATCACAGAGGACATAACCATGTATATATAAAGTCCTAAGGAAATCTTCAAAAAAGCTGCTAGATCTAGTAAATAAGCTTACCAAGGCTGAAGAATAAAAGAACAATATATGGATCAACTGTACTATTATTGACTAGTGACAGACAATTAGAAACCAAAATTTAAAATAGTATTAAAAACATGAAATACTTAGGATAAATGTGGCAAAAGATGTGCAATCCCAGTATACTGAAAATTACAAAATATCACAGAAGAAAATTAAAGATGAGTTTGTAACTGGAGAGAGAAGCCATGAAGAAAATTCAGTATTATTAAGATGTCGATTCTCCCAAATTCATCTATAAAATCAACACAATCTCAGTCAAAATTCCAACAGGCCTTTTTGTAGAAACTAAACTAAAACACTCATTCTAAAATTCATATGTGTATAGAAGGACCTAGAATAGTCAGAATGCTTTGAAAATAAAGGACAAAACTAGAAGACTTACACTACCTGATCTCAAGAAGACTTCCCATAAAATCACAATAATAAAAATGATGATATTTATGTATGTATATATATATATATTTATATATACATATATATATATGTATATTATATATATATATATGTTGTGTGTGTGTGTTCATTTGCCATAGAAACAGAACAAAAGCACAGAAAAGAGCCTCAGAAACACGGTCAACTAGCTTTTTACATAGGCGCTGTATCCAGCTAAACATAAGCCCCTGTTCCCCATCAAAGATGTCTACACCCTCATTTAGAATTTTTCAGTACCTTATATGACAAAAGAGACTTTGCGGAACGTGATTAAGTCATAGACCTAAGTCTAGACCTAAAACCACGAAACTTTTAGAAGAAAACATAAGGGGAAACAAAAATACTGGATTTGGGAATGATTTCTTAAACAAGACTCAAGCAAAAAGTATAAAAGAAAAATCATCATAAATTGAACTTTATCAAAACCTAGAACTTGCTGAGTGTAATCCTAGCACTTGAGAGGAGGGGGCAGGAGGATCATGAACTTAAGGCCAGCCTGGACTACATAGGGAGACCCTGTCTCAAGAAAATTTTTTAAATGGCAGGCACAGTCGCTCATACCTGTAATCCTAGCTATTCAGAAGGCAGAGCGCAGGAAGATTGCAGTTCCAGGCCAGCCTGGGAGAAAAAGTTCCTGAGACCTATTTCAACCAATAAAAGCGGGGCTTGGTGGCACATACCTGTCATCCCAGGTAGACAGGAAGCATAAATAAGAGGATGACAGTCCAGGCCAGCCACAGCATAAATGTGAGATGCTATCAGAAAAAGTTAAAAGTAAAAAGGGGCTAGGAGAATGGCTCAAATGATATAGCACCTGCCTAGCAAGCACAAGGCCCTGAGTTCAACTCCCTAGTACCGCCAAAAACCAAACCAAATCGAAAAAAAAGAAAACTATCCCTGTTAAAAAGAGCAAGCAACTGAATAGCACTTTCCCAAAGATAATACACAAATATTCAATGAGCACATGAAAAGGTATGCAACATCATAAACAGAAACCAAAGCCAGAAAACAGTATCGCTTTACAATGGCGTCATTAAGAGACAGATAGCAAGTGCTGTGGAAGACAGGGAAAACTGGAACCTTCGTGTGCTTCAGTGTTGCAGTGAAGCCACACTGGAAAAGTTCAACACCACATGTTGCAGCTATTCAACTTGGAGGAATTTACCCAGGAGAAGTGAAAGCGTGAGTCCATACAAAGACTCACACACGAATGTCCATAGGAGCTTCATTTGTAAATTTCAACCTGTCACCTCGGAAACCTCATGTCTGTGAATCAGGGATAGATATAGATAGCCATATGACGGGAGCTTGCTGGGAAATAAAAAGGAAGTCTAGATGCAGGGATGCCACTCACGGGAGAGGGCTTGCATAGTGCGTAAGTCCTGGGTTCAATCCCCAGCACTGCAAAAAAAAAAAAAAAAAAAAAAAAATAGTTTAAAGACCAGGAAGGGAGAATTAAACACTTATCTTGTCTTTTCCCATATGAACTATAACAAGGCAAGTCAACAGTTGATTAAAGTTCTTCTTTATAGAATCAAAGGTCGTAAATGCATAAATGATCAGATTTTGTGAAGCTTTACAACTGCTAGGCAATAGTCATCAATTGCTGCTTATCGCCAGAAGAAAAGCTGACAGGGGACTTTATAATGGATGCTTTAGGCTGGTTAAAAGCTGCACGTGATCAATCTTAATATCACAAAAGTGAACAACTAGCTCTTATCTGCCACTTGATGTTATAAAAAAGTAGAAGCAGGAAGGTGAATTCTAAAAGATTTAGCCAAAAAAGCTGCCAGTAGCTGCTTCTGGGGAGGGGCAAATGCAGCGGTGGAAACAGGGGTCACAGTTGCTCTCTGTAAAACTCACAGTGTTAGCTGCTTCCACTGCCACAGATAGTTTTGGAGCTCTTTGGGGTGTTTTTCTTTTTTTTTGGTTTGGCAGTACTGGGGTTTAAATTCAAGGCTTTGCACTTGTCATACAGGTGCTCTACCATTTAAACCACACACCCCAACCCTTTTTGCTTTAGTTTTTCTGACAGAGTCTTACATTTATGCCTGGGGCTGACCTCAGACTGAGCTCCTCCTGCCTAGGCCTCTGTGTAACTAGGACTACAGGTATGACCACCACACTCAGCTTATTGGTTGAGATGGCCCAAACTAGTTCAAAACATGATCCTCCCAATCTCCACCTCCTGAGTAGCTGGGATTACAGGTATGCATCACCAGGCCTGGCCCAAGTTTTTTTTAATTGAAATGTAATTCATACACCATTCACATTTTTAAAGTGGACAAATTCAGTGCTTTATAGTATATCCATGAACCTGTGTCACATCACCACAATCTAATTCCAGAACATTTTCATCACCTCAAAAAAAAAACAAAAACAAACAAAAAAAACTCACCCTTCATACAATGTTCCCCACTACTGATCCCCATCTTCTAGCCACACTTACTTTCTGTCTCTGTGAGTTTACCTACTATGGACATTTCACATAAGCTGAATCAAACAGTAGGCACATGTAGATTTTGATTTAAAGACTTTTGTTTAAAAATAAACTGTCTTAAATGTGAGCCAAAAGATGAATGAAGAGACTGCCAAGCCACAGAGTCAGAGCAGAGATAAAGGTAGAGATTCCAGTCATAGTGCTCAGTGGAAGTAAAACACATCCAGAGACCCAGGGAGGGACAGCCAGGGCAAGCAGTCATTTTCCTGTGCTATAAGTCACGGGCCAAAGGACATAACCTAAGACTGAAAAACCAAGGAGAACTATAAGCAATATTCACAGGCATAAAAGTTAACCCTGAAAAAAAATAATCAACTAAAATCATACAGCGATTATAGAGAAAGAAAGACAGGAAGAAGAACTATGCTAAGTCCATCATTTTCCGTTTTTCAGAGGAATTAAGATTTTGATATAGAAAGTTACAAAGGCAACACTAAAGTAAAACACAGAACACACACACAAAAAGAAACACAGGCCATATAATGGAAAGAGAACCAAGAGAAGCAACAAAAATAGGAAGCATATAATGTAGCAAAACTAAGGCCAAGCAGGGCTGTTACATCCATTATGAAAACGGGCTAAATCCACCCATTAAAAGACAGCCAGTCAGACTGGATCACAAAGTAGAATCCACTGCCCTACCTCACCACTCCTAAGATACACAGTTTTGCACATTTTAGCTGGTGCGCTATATGGCATATGGTTGACAATGCTGCCAGATGCACAGACTTGATGGCAGAGACCAATTGTCTGCCACTTGCAATGTGGCCCCAGCACTGTGCACCGCTGGACTCTCAGCCCATGATCATGCATGCAGTGAGGCATCCACACAGAGCAGCCAGTCTCACATTTGCTAGTAAAGAAGTAATGATCACCATAATCACAGACTACATAGGGCCTAAGAAAGGAAGATCCCACACGTAGATGAAGTTGTATCAGATTTCGATACTCAGATATGCTCAAAAGGACCCTCTACCACCCAGAGGAATGCTGGCTGAAGGCAGAAGTTGAAAAACCCTAGAAAGGAAGGGAAAGAAAGTTCAAAGCAATGATGGGCCAATGACAAGATTCACCCACCATAAGGACCTAACTTTATTTCCAAAAGAAGGAAAACAACACTACTCATGATCCCCCACCTACACGATCTGCCTTTGGGCCTTTGTGATTACCTCTTTCCCTTATGTAATTACAAATCACTGTTCAGAAAGTGTTATTGCTAGTTTATTAATTTTTTCTTAACAAAAGATAAACAGACCTAGTGCCTATTTCTCACTTCAGAATTGCAACATAGTCACTCAACAATACTGCTTTAAATTTAACATTCAGACACAAGACTTCTTAAGTTTGGGAGAAAGCACATAAGGATGTGAAGCACCAAGAATTACTCAGCCCCCTCCTTATTCGTATTTACTGCACATACCCCGGGGAAGAGGAAATTCATTCTGCTGTGTGGCTCAGCATGATTCACAAATTGCAGGCTAGCATTTTGAAATGTCATTTTTATTGATCTCCATTTGATGTTCCATTTGCCTTTCCTGGAGTACACAAATTATGTTTATGGCATTTCTCTAATAGCAGACCTTGAAAATCTAACTTTAAATGAGCTCTGAAAAAAACATAACCAAATGAAATATCAACTAAACTAAATTATCTGGATGCACATAAATTAACACTGATTTCAGAATGTGAATTTATCTTCCCTCAGACTTCATAGGTCACAATAAGAATGCAAACACACTACACAATAGAATATTAACACATTTCAAAGCATAAAGGGCAACTAAAAATTACAAGGAAGAGCAAATCTCAGGCACAAGGTGTCAAGCTGTCAACTGAACATCTATGGAGTTCAGAAAGCATGGCTCAAGAGTGAGATTAGAAAAATGAATATCGAATCTTATTCTGTACCCTAGAAATCTGCACAGCACTCCTAGACCCGTAACAACAACAAAAAAAATGGGTAACAGAGGTTACTTTATCTTGCTAGCTACCATCACTCTTTTCTAACAATTTCAAAATTACATTAGTCAATGAAAAGCTCTTAGTACTCCATAATGAGATGAAGTTTGCCTTACAGAATAGGTAAAAATTCAAATATAGTTTAATACTTTCAAATATGGGTTGGGATTTCTTTTTGTTTGTTTGTTTGGCTTTTTGTTTTCTTGAGACAGGTTCTCACTATGTAGTCCAAGCTGGCCTAGAACTTGTGATACTCCTGCCCCAGCCTCCTAAGCACTGGGATTCCAGGCATGGGCCACCGCTTCTGGCTGAAATATGGTTCTTTAATAAGCTAATTTATAAATAAGTTGTTTACAATTAAATTGCCCTCATGAGAAAATAATTATAACCTCAAAAGTGTATCATACTTAGGTCCACCCTAAGAAAGAGCTGCAAATATCAAGGTGAGCTAATTAAGTAATTAAGCTTTGACTTTAAAAAGCCAAAATTCAATAGGACATAAGACCCTTTAAGATAACTTAAAGCATTGCAAATTTTTTGAGGAATGACTGATTTCAAACTTTCACTCTATAGAAAGCATGTAATAAAGTGTAAGAGCACCAATCAGAACATAATGCAGGGTAATCAATGATATTACATTTCAAGAAACTTCATCTTCTACCCATCTTCCAAAACCTGTTCAAGTACCATGTCCTTAAACTGTATTGATTGCTAACGCACAAGTTAGCATTAATGCATCTTGCTCTCCAGAGCACTCAGTCTTTTCTATGAATACAAGATGCTTAACACATTCTTCTCCATCCTGAATAATCCTTACACATATCTCAACTCCACTGCTAGAATTTTAAGGCCTTTTTTTAGCTTCCAACTACTACCTGCAGAATGAACAACTGACTGGATGGTTGGATCCAGGGTAACAAAACCCAAGGTTATGGGTCACAAACAGTTTAAGATGTTGAAAATAATTTTATTACAACATGCTCTCAAGAAGCAGCACCAGACAGATGAAATTAAGGTCCTAAAAAGTAACATTCCGCAAACCCTTTAATACTTCCTATTTTAGCCAGTGTCTTATGTTTTAATTAATATGAAATGTGAATTTCAAAAATTTTTTATCAGGCTGGAAACATAGCTCAGTAATACAATGCACATGAGGCCATGGGTTCAATCCCTTGCACCCTTGCATCCTTGCATGAAGAAAAGATTTTAACCATATTCTGGAAGTAAAGACAAGAACAATGGTTTAGCTCCAGACTAAAATTTTATTATGCAAGGAAATAAAATTACCTGGATTTTCTTAAAGAATGTAATTGAATCACCAATATCCTTAGGTATTACCATGAAAAATGTGGTTATCAGATAAAATTAAGTGATAAGGGCAGAGTACAAAACCAGATCACATTATGACTACAACTCTGTAAAACAAATCCTAGCATAGGGAAAAAAAGCCAGCAGAAAATACTAGAAAATGACCAAGGTTTTGAACTGGCATCAAAAAGCTTTTTGGTTTTTAGAAAAAAAAATGACCAAGGAGATGGGTTGAAGGGAGTAACTTACAGGCAGTGTTTTTCTACCTCCTCAGCTTCAATATTCTATTTTCTCCAATTATGGAAAAAATGGTCATCTCATCACGATCTATCTCTATGTGACTCTTACCTTTCCTTTCCATGTACCTCCTTACGTTAAATCGCTATACCTCACTTACTAATTCCTATTTGCTTTTATGTTTTAAAATTATGCTTTAGAGTAAGAGAAGCGTAAGTTTGAGTCACAGCTCAGCCATTTTCGAAGTACGAAACACTCAACATCGATAAGCCTCAATTTTCTCATCTGAGTAAACTACTTTGGCAGAATTAAATATCACCTCGTGTAGCCAGGGCACCCTCACAGTAATGCTCCATCTACACTAACTCCCTTTGCAACGTTTCCCTTCCCAAGTGAATCCCCAAACTGGCAGTAAGCAGGTATCTCTGATTAAACGCTAGAGTTAAGGGGCAATCAGGTTATCTTAAGATAAGCCTCACCCCTCCAAGGGCTTTAAAATCTATGCAGCTCAGGAAAGGTAAGTGAAACAGACCCCAGTAGTCCTCCACACTTACCGAGAATGAGGCTTTGCAGTCCTGAAGACAGCAGCCCAGGGAGCAGAAGGAATGTCCCTAGAACTGAAAACGTGTCACCAGCAAGCCAGAACTGGGGCTCCTTTGGGAGCTTTGTCCAGCGCATGGAGCACCGTGCCTGAGTCAGGAAAGCAAGGATTCTTTCTTCTGGGGCTTGCTAAACACTTAAATCTACGACTCAATTCCAACCCACCCAAATAAAGCATTGCCAAAGATGCAGATTTTCAAAACAGATGTTACAGATTTCATTATTTCTTTTTTGGTTTAGTATTTCAAGAAACATTATAGTAAATCTTTATGACACTGGATTTGGCAATGGGTTGTTAGCTATGTTACCAAAAGTGCAAGCAACAAAAGAAAAAATTTAATAAACTGAAATTCATCAAAATTAGTTCACTTATGCATCAAAGGATATCGTTAAGAAAGTAAAAGGACAACCTACAGAATGAGAAGAAGGACACGCAAATCACCTATCTGATAAGGATGTAACACTCAGAACATACGATGAACTCTGTTACTCACCAACAAGTCAGACAAGCCAATTAAAAAGGGACAAAGGACTTGAACAGACATTTCTCCAAATGGCCACAGTACATGTGAAAAGACAATCAGCATCATTAGCACGAAAGTGCAAATCAAAACCACAATATGCCACGTCACAACTACTGAGATAACTACAACCAAAAACTAATCATCGGGCTGAGGCCACAGCTCAGTGGTGGTCAATTCCTCGAAATGCAAATAATAGTAAGTGTGGGCAAGGTGTGGAGAAACTCCCGCATGTTGCTGAGAGGAATGTTAAAATGGGCAGCCCTGTGCAAGAGACTGCAGTTCCTCAAAAAATCTAAGCACAGAATTACCACATGGCCCAGCAATGCCTCCTTCTGAGTAGGTAACTACCCAAAAGATTTGAAAACAAAGACTCAAACACTTATGTGTAAGTCAGCGTTCTCTGCAGCATTATTTGCAATGTTCAAAAGGTGGATACAAACCCAGTGTTCATAAATACATGAATGGGTTTAAAAATGTGGTACAGTCACACACGAAAGAAATAAAGTCCTGTCATATGCACCAGCACGTGTCTTGAAAACATTAGACTAAATGCAGATGCTAGACGAAGATGGACAAACACTGCGTGAACGTGAGGAACCTAGAAAACCCAAATTCATAGCAACAAGAAGTAGACTAGAGCTTACCAGGGTTTGGAGGAGTGGAATGAGGAGTTAATGGTGACAGAATTTCTGTTTGACAGGATGAAAAAGTTTGGGAAATACAATGGCAATGTTTGCCCAACATTGAAAATAAATTAAAGCCAGTGAATGGTACACTTAAAAACTATTAAAATGGGCTGGAGGTGTGACTCAAGCAGTAGAACATCTGCTTTGCATGTGCAAAAGCCTGAATTCAAATCCCCAGTCTCACCAAAAAAAATAAGATTAAAATGATAAGACTTATGTTTATGGACATGTACACACACACACACACACACACACACACACACACACGGGGCAAGGGAGGAGAGAGTCACAATAAAAATAAATGAGCAAATGAAACTAAATTTAAAGGAACAGGAAAAAAAACAAAGAAATATTACAAGAAACAAAACAAGGAAAATGAACACCAGTACCTTTCCACACACTGCCTTCGGGACAGTGGAGGTTGACAGCTTTGGTTATGAGCTTCTCGGGCAGCAAGTCTAGCTTCTGATAACTGAAAGAAAGTAGAAAAGCCAATTTTTGTTTGTTTTGAGACAGTCTCACTATATAGCTCAGGCTGATCTTAAACTTGCAATCCTCCTGCCTCAGCATCCAGAATACTGGGAGTGCTGGGATTACAGGCATGTACCACCACACCAGAAGTTTGGGTTCTTTTGTTGTTGTTTTGTTAGTTTTGTTTTGCGTGCTGGGGAGGGTACTCAGGGCCTCAGGCCTTCTAGGCAAACAAAACCCATTTAGCAAACTATCCAATGTGTTACCGTATAGAAAAACTGGTACCACATTCTGAGATCAGGGAGCAAGAAATTCAAACAATGTTATAAAAAGCACTCACTGGGGTGGGAGGAGGGGAAGACTGGGAAAATTCCCTAGTGGTTTAAAACAACACCCACATATTAAAGCACTGGAAGATTTTAAGAGACTGTGCTCCAATAAACCTAACAAAGCTGAAATTCTCCAAAGCTTTCAGAAACTTTAATTAGAATTGAGTCCAGGAGGACGTAAAGCTCACATCTATATCTCAAAGCACCTTCATCAGTCCTGCGTAGTTAAACAAAGGATGTTCCATGCAAACATCAAAAAAAGCAGTTTCTCATACTTCCTGGGATGAATATGACCTAAACTCTTTTGAGAGAAATCTATACAGCATTTGTATATGGAATGCTATGAACTCAATGTTTAGGTCTATTATGGTTTAATATGAAATGTCCCCCACAGGCACGTGTTGAACTCTTAGTCCCCAGCTGGTAGCACTATTTTGAAAGGTGGTGGAAACTGTACAACACAGGGCCTAGCTACAGGAAGTAGGTCACTGGAGGCATGATTTTGACCGTGTATCTGGTCCTGGTCTCTTCCTCTCGCTGCTTCCTGTCTACCATGAACTAAGACCCTTCTCTGCCACATTTGTCACAGTAACCAAAAGTCCAACATGGTGTCCTCACCCAAAATTCCTATTTTGAAGCCTAACCAGATGAGGATAGAGCTCTTGTGAATGAGCTTACTGCTCTTAAGAAGAGTGCTCCTTCCCACTGCCCTCTCCTCCCCCACTTCCTCTCTACACGAAATAAGACACAATGAGGACAGTCATCTGCTAAGCAGGAGGCAGCCCTCACAGACACTGCATCTGCCAGGATCTTCATCTGAGGCTCCCCAATTTCCAGAACTGTAAGAAATAAATGTCTGTTGCTTAAGCCACCCAGTCTGTCATATTTTTTTTATATTCATTCCCCCATCGTGTTCTTGTTATAGAAACTGGAGCTCCATAACTCACGGAGGATCAGTCACCCAAAGCCAACATCCAAGACATCACTAATCAGAGTAAGTTCAAAGTATTAACTCCAGTCTCCAAATCAAAAACCAGTATCTTCACCTTTCTTAAAATATTTATCTCATATAATGCTCAAATGGCAAATGTTTTTGTTTTAGACATTCTCAGTAAAAGATACATTAAACAATATGTATTCAAAAAATGTCATACCTTTTCATCTTCCCATTGAAAAAAATTACA
Organism: Castor canadensis; assembly: GCF_047511655.1. NCBI lineage: Eukaryota > Metazoa > Chordata > Mammalia > Rodentia > Castoridae > Castor > Castor canadensis. Next base: position 135,619,968 of record NC_133394.1, read on the forward strand.
ATCTTTTCTATCTCTACAGGCTGAGCAGGCATAAAACCTCCGTGTTTCTTCCTTTCCTTGGCTCACCTTTACAAACAGAAGAGTGGGTCCTAGTTCCATAAGGGGAAAAAGTATGTCAAACAGTGGTCATCTGCATCAAGTTCTTTCAGTACGTTCAATAAAACTTGCTTAGGCTTTACGCAGTTTACCGTCATGAAATGCACCTCTCTGATACTTTTTTTCTCACTCAACATGCAGGCACCGGCCAGTTGGAAATAATCTTCGAAAGCGCACGCTATTGTGAGTATATTGTGAATGCAACAAGCCTGGGTCCCGAGAATAAACAGAGGGGACGCGTCCTTGCTATTCTTTTTCTTTCTTTCTTTCTTTTTAGATAGGACAACAAAACGGACATTTGGGGGGGGTAAATTCCCAAAGACTTGTCAATAGGAATTGACACCACGCATTCCTGCTGCCCCGCCCCCCCAAGCAGAGACGTCACCGCCCTCGGGCCAAAGTCACAGCAAGGGGTTTCTCGATAAGTTGAAAAAACAAACGTCCTGGGAAGTGGGCGTTTTCTAGGCATCACATATGGTGAGGAAGAGAGACTGAGAAAAACCCTAAAAACCCTAAAAGCCGAAGGCACGTAAGGGGCAACTGTCGCCTCTGTCACCAGTCAGGCTGAGCCCAGACCGCGACCCACCGTGAGGGCAAAGCGGGGCGGCAGCGGCCGGGTCGGAAGGAAACACCACCTCCACTCCCGAGCTGCCCTGGCGCCCCGCGGTCCCCTCGGCCTCCCCGGCTTCCACGCTGTCCCTGGCGGCCGCCATGTTCCCGCCGCCGTCCCGAAAGCCTAAATCGGAACCGAGGAGACTGAGAAAGAGCGCCGCCGCGACCCGCCACGGCCCACAGCGCCCCCGCGCGTCGGGGAGGAGCCGCGGCGGAGGCCACGCCCCGAAATCTAGTGCCTGCAGGCCTGGGGTTACTCCTAAGTGGTGTCCCGGGATGGGCCTGCTTGTTGCACCTGTTCAAAAGTTCACCTGTAGCTGCCTTTCCCACTTCAGCACCTGTAAGCCCCTTTCTTTCATAAGAATGTAGCCAGGAGATGAGATGAATCTTTGGAACAAAGATATGGCCAGATTGTAGGTCCAAAAGGGAGCAGTCAACAAACAGTTGAAATGGCTGGCACAGCTAAAATAACTGAAGCAGCTGTAGCAGCCATCTGCTTTTGCATCTAACTCTTGCACAACAGTTATAGTTGTACATTATAATTGCATACCCATTGATGGAAAGAAAGTAATAAAAGGGCCCGGCTTGCGACAATATGATTGTCAAATAGAAAATACCACCGAATGTACAATTTTTATAACTTCTGGTTTAAACCTACTTTGGCAAGGTTGCAGGGTAGGAGATAAACATACAAAAATCAATTGGATTTCTATATATCAGGAATGATCACATGAATGCTAAAATTGAAAACAGAATACCATTTACAATTGCTCAAATAAGTGACGTGTGTGTAAATCTAACAACCTATACAGGACTCATGAATGGACAAACTACAGAATTCTGATGGTAAAAAAGTCAAGGAAGATTCTAAATAAGTGTAGAAACATACTGCGGTCATTATTTAGAAGCTATGACACAGCAAAGATGTCACTTCTTCCCAGGTTTATTGCAAACAGGCTTCATGCAGCTTCTGCCAAAATCCCAGCCAGATATACACAATATAGATGATAGTATTCTGAAGGAGCCTCAGTGGTGCAATTGGGTAGCATGAGGTACTTACATGAAATGTACATGGGAAGACAAATTAATCACAAAATAATTTGAAAAAATAATAGAGTGAAAAGAATCAATCGATCCAGTTTCAAGAAACAGGTGCGTGGTTGAAGGTGAAAGAGTCAAATATACCCTCACGGTATTTAAAAAACTGGTGCCTGTGCCAGTTTAGCACGACACATCACTATGGTATGTTAACTTAAAAATATCGCTTCTGTCCATTCTCACCTGGGCAATAGTTCCACTGACATTCTGCACCCGTGGATCTGGGTCTTTGAGGTCAGTGCCTTTTTTATGTTGTCCAGCTCGAGGCTCCAGAGAATTTTATCTGTAGCTCTTCATCTTTAGAGAGATTGGGAACTTGCTAAACTCATGCATGATGATTCTTTGGGGAATTGGATCTCAAGACTTAATTATTCAGTCACATTAACATTTATTTAAAAACTGTTTTAAAGTTGTGCTATACCTACAGATTTGTGATAAAAGACTGTTTAGAAAATTTACTATTGAATTCATGAAACCATATCACCAGAAATAGCTACTGAAGCTGTATTTCCTTTCTCTCTTTTAAGTCGTGCAGATTCTGTGGGGCGACCTAGATAAGCAGCCAAAACCAAGATGGACCTGCAGCCTTTACAGGTAAGAAGGCCCAAGAGGGCTAGTGACGTAGCTCGGGGATCAAGCAGTCATCTAATGCCTGAGTCCCAGGGTTCATCCCCTGCACAGCACCCACACAAAAGAGCACAACAAAGTTAATCCAGAGAATGTAAGTGAGTACCTCATACTGCAAGAAAGCATACCTCAGGATGGAGGCGTTCAAACAGAAGGTAACATCCTGGGTTTGATTCCAACCAAGCACACACACACACACACACACACACACACACACACACACACACACACAAGGCAGAAAAAAAATGGATTTCAAAAAGAAGGCAATTCTCTTTTCTAAGATAACTTGGGCGAGAAAAAATTCTCACCTTCTATTTACAGAACCATGCATTGCTTGACAACAGGGATAGGTTCTAGGAAATGAGTCAGCAGGTGATTTTGTTGGTGAACACCATGGAGTGGATTTACACAAACTAAGAAGGCTATGACATCACCAGGGGGGACTTAATTTTATGGGACCACCATGTGTGTGTGACTCATCAGTGACTGGAACGTCATTGGGAAGTGTGTGACACCCTGTGGCAAATAGACTGTGTCGAGTATTTGCTGAGGGGTCGTGATTCTGAACCGTAAGTCATCAGTGTTTCCTTTTATGGCTCAGTAGTGTTTTTAGCTCATAACGGAAAACCCCAGCCAGAGCCGCGCTGAGAGACCCAGGATTCTAAGAGACATGGAGTGAAAACAGGCCCCTGGAGGCCTGGGCCCAGGACAGGCCTTGACCACATGTCCACCACCCAGAGTGTGATCCAAGGGATGCTGATACCTGCGTGAACTAAGCACCTTCCCACAGAGGCTCCGACAAATGGGTCCCCTCCTACAAGAGTCAGGACACCTCGTTCCTTGACTTCATTAATACAGTCATTAAGTGTCATGTGAACACCTCCAACTTCCAAATCTTCAAAGAAAGTGGCTGAAGCCAGTAGATGCCTGACCATTGTCTCTGTCTTCTGGCCACAGGACCCCAGTTTTCCTTGGGGAAGCCGATGTACCTGAATTTGAACCCATAAAGTTGGAAAGGTACAGAAAACTATTGGAACGGGCTTGGGTCTGGGCAGGTGACAAGGGCTTCTGCTAGGATGGCTGAGAAAGAAGCTGCCATAGGTAGATTTTATCAGCTCATTGGCATCCCTATGTTAATTCCTCACAGTTCAAGGCTTGTCTTGCCTTTCTTCTAGCAACTGGCTGGGCCAGGGTGACCTCGCCTGGAGTAGTTCAGGTCTGCTCCCTGGGTCTCTCACCTTCGTCCCGGAATCAGCAAATAGTCCCGGGCACATCTGTCTCACCAGGATGGCCAATGCACACTGAGCGGCAGAGAGGGACAAACTTCTTGAGGCTTAGACTTAGAACTGCCTTCACCTTGTTCCTTTGGCCCAAGCAAGTCACACAGCCAAGCAGAGAGTGTGAATCAGGAAGGGGAAATGAGACCCACCACACAATCCACCAAGGAGGCACTCTTCACTGAGGTGAGCAAGGGGCAGGGACAACGATTCCTACCACATGAGCACCTGCCTTTGCAAGAAGCCAGTAAGAGGAAGGACAGAACTAGAAGGCAGAAATGCGCAAGGATGCTACGGGAGCGCCTAGATCCAGCCATGCCTGAAGTTCTCAGTTACATAGTCATAAACTCCTGGGTCTCTTCAAACCAGTTTGAGATGGAGTTGGTCCAGTCACTCACAATCAAGAATGCTACAGTCATAAGTTAGAGGACTACGTCATTCTCTGTCACAACCAGGTGGCTCTGCCTCTTTCCTTTTCCATCCTCCCCAGCCCTCCTGGCAGAACCAGGTCTCCCCAGTGGATTTTGCCTTGCCACCCCAATTTAAGCACAAAGGCCACTTCTTCTAAAGGCAGACACCATGGGGGAGACCAGCTACAAGACAGGACTCCCACAAAAGCCTTACTTACCCTGGGGGTCTTTGCTCCTCAGCTCTGCATCCAGATGCCCTGTTGAGCTACTCAGGAAGCCCCTTACATCCTCCTCCTGCTTCCCTTTTCCAGAGTTCAGATTCTTCCCCAGCCCTGAAAAGCCTCCCCTGTGCTGGGAAGCCCTTGGTCACAAAGGGGCTCTGGGAGCCTCTTCTGATCTTTGAAAAACAACGAGGACACTGCTGTGCCAAACACCCTGGTGCTGAGGACATCTTTTGATGAGCTACTGAGTGTCACCGGTCATTTCTCATGTTCTGGACAGAAGCTCAATGGGCCAGCCTCTAGGAGGCCACTGAAGACGGGGAGGCCTAGGGAGGGCCGGTGGTGGAGCCCTGCCCAGCATCCAGGCCGCCCTGGCTGCAGCACCGCAAAGCAAAACAGGAAAAGACCTGGGGGCAGGTGTGAGCTTGAACTTCCAGGACGCAGGCCTTGGGGACCCCCTGTCCCTTCTTCCTGCTGAACAAGCCTCTGAACAGGCTCTGGGGAGGACGTGCTGGTGGGAACACAGAAGGTGACTGTCCCCTTCAGACACACAGAACGGAAACCTGGAGGCAGAGTGGAGCTCCACGTGCAGTGGCTGAAATGTGTCCACTCGGAACCACACCGACCTGCAGTCTGCACGGGGACCAGCCACACGTGGAGAAGAGATTGCCAGTGCCAGTGTCCTTGGCACAAGACAGGACAGGGACACGCCACTGCAGAAGAAGACCACATAGTGACACAGGTAAGCCAAGCTTGAAGTCATCTGCCTCAGGCCCAGGAGCACACAGGGTCATCAGAAGTCTCCCAAGGCTGAAGAGGCAAGGAAGGGTTCTACCCTAGACCCTTTGGGGTGAGCTTTGCAGACACCTTGGCTTCAAACCTCCAGACTCCAGAACTGTGGAGAAATGAAGGCTTACTGATTTAAACCGCTTGGGAAGTGGACACACCTGGGGCCCGTTTCCTCTTACCTGAGAGCTCAGGTGTGAATGTCACCAAGCCCAGGTCTGCCACTAACTTTCCCAGCAACTCTGGAGGAGATGCTATGTGACCTTTAGCCTCCTCTGCAAAAATAACAGCCATAGCTACACCAGGGTGGGAGTGGGGCACATAAGAAAATGCAGGGGAGAGGCTCTGTCAGTCAGTCAGCTACCATTTTATAGCTGTGCTTAAAACATACACCGGCACTCTGTATGGGAGAGAAGTCCCTTTTCCCTGGATTGTCCAGCAGGGTAAGCCCTGGGTGAAATGAGAAGGAGGTGGGTTTGTCCTGAAAAATACCACACTGCTTCTTCCTAGATGCAGAGCCAGTCTAGGAAGTAAGACAGGCAAGTGAGGGTTTGGAGGAGGAAACCTGTAAGGAAACAAGAGAAGCTGGAGATGGCAGGGGAGTAGCCAGGGAGAGAGGTGGCTTTAGCTGCAGATGTGGTTTAGGCTGGGGGCTTTGTATCCCTCCATCAGTCAGTTGGAGACTGTGAGCTATTCACTCACAGTCTCAGCTGTAAGTAGACGTCCTGCATGGGACCTCAGAAGAACCTTCATAAAAGAACAACTAGGAGGTTTAGCTCCTTATTCTTTTCCCCACTCATCCTCCCACAAGCAGCCTGGAATGCAGATGTGATGACTGAAGCTCCAGCAGCCATTTTGGACCGTGAGATAACTTTGAAATAAAGTCAAAAAGATAAGAGGAACTAGACTGCCTAACTCAACTTCCTGTACATGAGAATAAACCCTTGTCTCAGCCATTTGTATTTTATATTTTCTGTTCATTGCACCCAAATAATCTCAGGGTAGGCTTGGGGTTTATTATAGACAATAAAATGTGATTTGTAACTAAAATTATATATGCTCTGTATACTCTCCAAATTATGATGGTCCTCCCTTTAAAAATGAACAGATTAGAATTTGGACAAAAGTCATAATTTTGGTAAAATTCTACAGATGTGTCTGGAGCTTTTCACTTTATCCGAGCGTCAGTTCACTGGAGCTATTGTTGCAACTCACTTTAAGAGCACAGAGCAGGATCAGAGCGTGGTGAAGAATGTTGGCTCTGGAGTCAGATCGTCTAGGTTCTAATCGTAGGTGCACCCTTCTCAGTGCCTTTCTGTGCCTCAGTTTCCTGTTCTGTAACATACAGATGATAACCCTGGAACCTGCCTTCTGAGGCACTGTTGGCAGGATTAAGTGAGATAATCCACAGAAAGCGTTCCCCACGCTGCTGGGATGTAATGAGGAATTCATGAAGTCAGTGACTGAAATGGTTCAGGAGGAGAGTGGAGCCGGGACTCGAACCGAACCTGTCCAAGTCCTGTGTGCTCCTTCCGCAGTCTTGGCGGCTATACCTTATGCTAGGGGAGGGCGTGCTGCCTGCTCCTCTTCTTTGTCCTGGGCTTGGCGAACACTTGTGCATCTCAGCATGGTGTAGACCATGTCCTCTGGGACAGAGCCCTGGGATGTGGTCAGCTGCAGATCCCAGCTGCTGTGGTGGTGGTGCCCTGAACACGCACCCACTACCAGCCTACAGCTCAACTGGCCCATCGCTGGCTGGGCACCCCTGTCCATAAGCTCTGGGAAAGCAATCGTTGTGGTTTTCTTATCTGGACAGAACACAGTAGATATTTCATACATATTAATTGATTAAACGATAACTGTAACCAGAGTTTTAAATCTATGCATAGTTGAGCCTGAAGAGGTCATTGAGTCACCTCATCTAGTGATCCCAAGGCTGTGCCACCTCCGAGGGGCACTTTTGGCAGTGTGTGGAGGTGTTTCGAGCTGTTACAATGATTGACAGACACCTCTGGTATCTGGAGAGCAGGGCTAGGTGCCAAATGACCAGTTATGGTTAGGACAGTCCCACACAATGTCCCCCACACTTGTAGAATCTGAACAGACGTTCATTTAGACAACCTGTTTGTAGTTACATGAGCCTAGAATCTAATTTACACAAGTGGTTTTGTACAGTTTTAATATATGTCAGTATTCCAGGACTACAACTACTGTCTATCGAGAGAAATTTACTGTACTTTGTCAAGAAAAAAAAAAAAAAAGCTCATCCTTGTGGAAAAACCATGTGACCAAGAGCAACCCAGCCTATGGCACATGAATTTCCAGGTGCTCCCTTCATGGTAACTGTGACATCAGCAGCGTAGGGTGCAGGACAAACAGAGCCCCAGGCCTCTGGTGGGCCAGCAGGAGAGGACAGGGCTCTGCCCACGCCTGGTCAGCTGCCTGGACACCATTCATGTCGCTGTGGGGCCCAGGCAGAGGGGGCAGCAGGGACCTGGGAGGAGCTCTTCCCATGATGATGGCAGAGGCACAAGAAAGCAAGTCCTACCAACCTAGCACCTCTGCACCCTCATTGCAGCCTTGTCTACGTAGTGGGGCAGGAAGAGGAGGTGGAGGGAAGGGACCAGAATATTTTTGATCAAAAATCTAATTCACTGTGGTGCTTGTACTGAGCCCCCAAAGCAGCCCTGGTTTCAAAATGCAGTGAATAAGGAAAATATTTAGTCTTACTTCTATTAATTCCAAGTGCTTATCATAGCAAGGTCCCTGCCTCTGACCGTCACCGTGACTGAAGCACGTGGTCTTGCCTGAGTACGTACACATGAAATGTGTGCTTTATTACAAGTAACTGTCCTTTCATTTTAAAATTTTGTATTTGAAATCAAGTGTTTGGCTAGATCATGTTAATCTTAAATTGCATTTCAAGCCAGGCGCTGATGGCTCACACCTGTGAATCCTAGCTACTCAGGAGGCAGAGAGCAAGAGATCAAGTTTCAAAGCCAGACCTGGGCAAATAGTTCCAGAGACCCTGTATTAAAAATACCCAACACAAAAAACAGCTGGTGGAGTGGCTTAAACAGAAGAGCACCTGCCTAGCAAGCGTGAGGCCCTGAGTTCGAAATCCAATACCGCCAAAGTTAAATAAATTTCAAGAACGCAGAGTATTTGATATGAAGGGGGCCCAATTCCTCCAAGGCTGGGAACCTTGGAAGTAACCAATGTCACTCAGCTCAGAGAGGGGCAGGGGCACTGAGTCAGGGAGCCCTTTGTACTCTCTCCTATGTACAAGCTTCAGACCTGTAGGCAAGCAGTGTGACATCTCTGAGCCTTCCTGGTTTTGTTTTTGCAGGGTACTGGGGTTTGAATTCATGGTCTGGTACTTGCCAGGCAGGCACTCTACCATTTGAGCCATGCCCCCAGCCCCCTTGGATGTAATGGGGGGGAGGGGTAACAACACACATGAAGTAAGACTTAAAAGGTGGTCACCTGTGCAACACACAGGATCCTGGAAGAAACAGATGACACAGTTCATAAGGGCTTTTTACCAAGTGAAGATGACCTTGGGGCTATTAGCTGCCAGGGTCATTTCCGCCCCCAGGCCAAGGGGAAACAGGAGGTTCTGGAAGCCAGATATGGAAAGGGGGAGGGGTGTTAAAGAAATGATAGAGAGGATCGGAGGGGAGGGGAGGGGAGAGAGACCCCTTGCTCGTTTGGACTAGAGGAATGACAATTGTTAAAATGTCTACAGAACCCAAAGGGGTCTACGGAACCTGGGCGATAAATGACTCTAACCTCGTCCTCCCCCTTCGGGCCTCAGCTGTTTCTTCTGCCTCCCATTGGCAGGAAGCAACAGGAGTGGGGAGCGGAGCGGCCGTCCACGGTCAATGCTGCGTGTAAAGGTCAGGTCCCTGGCAAGAACCCTGGGGCGGGAGGATCGGGGACAGCAAGAGAGGGCGGCCAATGTCCGGCAGCAAGGAAACCTGAGCACAGCACCGGGCGCAGTCAAGTGCTGCGCCCGGGCGCGGGGCAGGTGCCCAGCATCGCGCTCCCCGCGGCCACCGCAAGGCCGCCTGGCCAATCCGCGACGCCCCGCACCTGACCTCTAGGTTGCGTCCCAGGCCTTCTCCTTGGCCTTCCTCCCCACACAGGGCAGGGAAGCCCTCCCGGACCTGCACTGTGCTGTAACGCTCGCCATTATTTGAACTGACACTTGCAGACGGAATGGCTTTCCGGAAGGTCCCCAAACCAGCTGAGATAAAAGGCTCTTGTTCCCCCATGGCATCTGGCCCTGGCCTCTGGTTAGACCAGTTTCAGGGTCAGGGATCGGCCCAGGCTGTTTGCCCAAGTCCACTCGCCTGGGGCCGGGAGGCTGCTTTGTCCTCTGGGTGCTGTCAGAACCTTGGCTCAGGTGGGAATTGTGAAACCAGAGCCACGCTGCTGGCAGGCCTCCTGGAGTCTAAGGAAAAATAAACATTTCTCTTTGCTTACAGAGATTAGCTGCTGCTTTTTGAAGTCACATGCTTTCAACTTAAAGATTGTTAGAAATATCTTTAAGATGTTGGAGTGCCACAAGAGAGATGTCAATAGGCAAGGCAAAATTGACTTCTGCAGAAGGGTGCATACCAGCGAGTCTGGGAGGCTTGCACACCTGGAACTCTGAAGGGGTTTTATCTGATGCCATGTTGTCCCTCTCCTGCCCCTGGATTGGGCAGGTTTTGGGCTGACAGTCTAGCAGTTGGCTAATTAGAAAGGGGCCAGGTTAGGAGGGGGCTTTGGGAACAAAGAAGTTTAGAAGTTCAGGGAAGCAATAACTGTTTTGGGTTATCAGCTCCAGAACCAGGGCATCTAGCGGAATTCTTGCCCCACTGAGGATAGCAACCCTTTGTTCTTAATAGAAACCTTTATCTCCTTAAGCAGAGTCCATGAAGCGAGCGTATGGGAAGTGAGTTAGTAAGACTAACATTTGTAATAGCAGTGGTTACTGAGTAAATCCTTTGACAGAAAAGACCCAACCTAAGCTGATTCTCACAAAGATCTAGGAAAAAAAAACAAAACAAAGTGACTCCTAAAGGCACCAGACACTGACTGTCAAGCTACCACCTGACCACTATACCCAGGCCCCAGGACTTTTTTGGGGGGGGGTGGGGAAGGGTGGTACTGGGGTTTGAATCAGGGCTGCTTGCTGGGCAGGCACTCTAGCACTTGAGCAACTCCCCCAGCCCCTTTTTGTGTTGGGGTTTTTCTAGATAGGGTCTTACAAACTATTTGGCCCAGGCTGGCTTCAAACTGCAATCCTCCTGATCTCTGCCTCCTGAGTGCTAGGATTACAGGCGTGAGCCACCGGCACCCGGCAGGACAATACCTTTTGAACTGTTGCTTCCTTTCTCAGGGACTCAGGTTCAGATAAATGTCATCCCAGCTGTAGGTGCCTCTCCTCTATACCCTAGGTTACCCGTACATGCCACTTAAGAGAAAAAAAAATAGCATATGATTCTAAATTTGTCACCACGCTCTGAGAAAAATGACAAGTGTAGGGAATTGCATGTGCACATATTCCCTTTATGTAGTAATAATCCAAACTCGTAAACAGTTGCATGCCTTATTTCATCATCTAAAACAAAAATGCAAAAGAACCGTTAATACACACAGACACCTGCTCACAAAACATGCCTCATTTTCTCCTGGGCACTTGACCAGGAGGGTTCATATGTATTCTATGTGGGGAAAGTTGGTTTGACAGATTGTAATGTCTGTCGACAAGAGCAAAGCTGGGATTTAAAAGCTCATATTTCTTTCCAAGTGCCAGTGGCTCACCTGTAATCCTAGCTACTCAGGAGGGAGGATCACAGTTTGAAGCCAGCCCGGGCAAATGGTTTGTGAGACCCTATCTTGAAAAAAACCCATCACAAAAAGGGCTGGTGGAGTGGTTCAAGGTGTAGGCCCTGGGTTCAAACCACAGTACCTCAAAAAAAAAAAAAAACCCTCAGATTTCTCAATGCACAATACACACATGGAAACATCACAGTGATGTGATGATGTGTTAATGAAAATAGAAAATAAAAAATAAAATGAAAAACGCTGGTTTCTATTCCAATCCCAAACTCAAGAGTATTGTACATACTTTCCGTTCATTCAAGATAAACAATATTCAGAGCATAAAGCTTACAGTACTGTGAAATGCTGTTGCTCAGTTGGTAGAATAAAAACATTAGAGCTTAAGATTTAGGTACTTGAACAACTCTTTGCATGGATTCTTTCTTTTTGTAGTACTGGAACTCATTACTGGGATGTGCGGTGTTCTAAGATTTCCCCTCGGTCCTTAGACTCTTAGAGAGCGTCTAAGATTGGGGTGCCACGCCACATGCAGCAACAAAATGCTGAAGAGCAGAAAGATAGTAAAGAGTGATTCACTGCCAGGGGATGTAGCTCAGTGGGTGAGTGCTTGCCTAGCATGTATAAGGCCCTAGGTTCGATCCCCAGTATCACCACCACCACCAAAAATAAAAATGATTAGCAGAGTGTACATGGAAGCTTTTGGGACTTGGGGTTTTGTCCAGTGGAGTGGAGTTACAGAATGACTTGAAACTGAGAGTCCTCCTGGAGTGTCTTACAGCTGTGCTTCCCAGGTGTGGGAAGGCCTATGCCTGCACACTTGGTCCTCTTTGCTTTTCTGGGTTTAATCTTGACATGGGAAGTGGGCTCTACAGGGAGCATATGAGGCTGTTATCTTAATTTTGGATCCCAGAGAGTGGGCCACTAACCCTTGGTTGGGAATGGGGAGGAGGAAGACACACATTATGTCAAATTTTGGTCCACATGTGTGTCATTAGTTTTAGTGCTCTGCCTGCTCCAAGGGAAGTAGCCTGGGGCCTGCACTAACAGACTGACTCAGGGCCTCACCTTGTTCCTAGCTATTTAGTTTTTATTTAAAAAAATTTATTAGCAAATATTATTTGTACCAAAGGGTTTCATTGTGGTACTCGCACACATGCATACACGGCACCTGAATCAGATTCACCACCTGTATCCCTCCCTCTCGTCACCCTACCCTCTTCTTCAAACAATTTCAACAGGTTTCAAAGTCCCCTTTTCACACCTACGTGTAAAGTGCTTTGACCGTATTCATCTTTCTCCTTCACCCTCTCCTTTCGATGTCCCCCATCTGCTGGTATGCACCCCAAACAGATCCGCTTTACATTCCTATTATTCATTTTTAAGGACTAGATTCTACATGATATTTGTCTTCCACAGTCTGGTTATTTCACTCAGCACGGTGATCTCTATGCCGTCCCCTCCATTTTCCTGCAAACAGCATTTCATTCCTCTTTATGCCCAAATACTACTCCATTGTATATTATCTATACCACATTTTCTTTATGCATTCATTGCTTGATGGATAATCAGACTGACTCCATATTTTGGCTGTTTTGAATAGTGCTGCTATACTCATGGGTGTGCAAGTATCTCAACTGTATGTTGACTTACATTCCTTTGGACATATATCCAGGAGTGGAGACAGGACTCACTAACTTTGCCTAGGCTAACCTTAAGTTTGAGCACCTCCTACCTCTGCCTCCTGAGCAGCTGGGATTACAGATATGTCCCACCATATCCAGCTATCTTTACTTGGATTCTGAAGCAGGTTAAACCTTAACCTACGCTTTACTCAGCATGAATTGCATAAAGTGATGCTGACTAACAATGCAGTTTACTTGAGTGGATCTATTTTTTGATATATACTTTTACTGTGGAATCCAAGGGCCACTTAACATTAAGGGATCTTCAAATCAGAAGCATTTCGTAAAGCCAATGAGGTCATAAGGGTGGAGCCCCATGGTGGTATTAGTGGCTTTAGAAGAAGAGGGAGCCACTCAAGCTGGCATGTTTGCTCTTTCTCACCAGGTGATGCCCAGCGTGGCCCCAGGACTCTGCAGACAGACCTCAGTGAGAGGTCTTTCTCACTGAGACATCTGAGAGGTTGCTGGATGCAGCTACCCTATCTTGAAGTTCTCAGTCTTCAGAACCATGATCTAAAACCAACTTTTTATTCTCCATAAATTTGTGGTGGGAGGGGGTGGGGGCAGGGGGGAGAAATGACCCAAGCATTGTATGCACATATGAATAATAATAATAAAAAAAAATTGTGGTATTCAGTTGTAGTAACAGAAATGGACCGTGACAATACCCAACCAAATATTATGCAATTTTTAAAAGGAAGGAAATTCTGCCATGCCATTTGTGATAACATGGATGAACAATGAACATCATGCAAAGTGAAATAAGCAGGCACAGAAAGACAAATACTACATGAGCTCTCTAGTATGAGGGATGTAAAAAAGTCAAACTCATGAGAACCAGAGTGCAAATGCCGCTTACCAGAGGCTGGGGGTGGGGGATTGGGGAAATGTTGCTACAGGACACAAAATTTCAGTCAGACAGGAGCTCTATTGTACATCACAGTGACTGAAGTCAACAGCAATGCACTGTATTCTTGAAAATGGGTAAGAGAATAGATTTGAAGAGTTCTCATCACAAATATTCATTAAATATGTCAGGCAACACATATGTTGAATAGCTTGATTTAGCATACATATAAGAGATTGTATTATAAACTATAAGCATAATAAACTATAAACTTACTATCAATTTATAAATATAAAAGAAAGTCAAAATATCATCATCATAACCTTCAAAGAATCAAATTAGAGAAAATCATAGTTTTCAAAGGTATACAGGGAGATGTAACCGCACTGTAGAGAGACAAGAACAGTTTATGATTTGCAAGGTGAACAGAGCTCCTGCTCCCACAGCTCTTCTGGCTCCTGAGGATTTCCTTTCTGATCATGATGCATTCTTTAATAAAAATTAAATACCCCTTAGCTAACTCCTAATGTAAATGCAATAAGAAGTATTCAGCAGCATGGATGCAATTTTCTTGCCCAAAGTCTTTAACCTGAAACTCCTCAAGCTTCTAGTTCTCTTCCAGTCGATAGAAAACACAAAGGATTAGAGGATCAAGTTGGACACCAATCAGACAAATCAAGAACGGGGAATATGTTAACATCCGTGGAAAAGTGAAGGAGCTGTTCTAGATTAAAAGATTAACAAATGTAACGTATGATGATCCTAACTCAAAAACACCTAAGCTTTAAAATACATAGTCGGAGAATAATTGAAGAAATTTGAACAGGGTCTAGAAGACAGATAATAGGAATTTTTGTGAATTTTCTCAAGAGAGGGGATGTGGGAAGGGAAGGGCATTCTCTCTCAGTATGGCCTTTCCACGAGACAGGCTTGGGTTTCCGCAGGGCGTGATGCTCTCTGGTTAGCTGAGCTGTCATGGAGGGCAGTTGACTTCCCAAGATGAAAGGGGAGGCGCCTTTGGAATTTCTCCTACTAAATGCCAACCTACACCTCGCGAGAATCAACTAAAGTTAAGTCTTTTCTGTCAAAGGGGTTAATGTAACATATCACTGTATAAATGCCAGCCAACCTCCCCGAATTGCTGCCTACATGCTTTGTGAAACGTTGCTTGACCTTGCAAGGTTCTTTCGGTCAAACCAAGAGCTGTTTATCACCAGATGTCCTAATCTTAAACTGCTTGCTTAAAGATGAATATTGCCCAAAAGAATTTTCTTGTTCTCCCTGCTTCAAGGTCCCCCTTACTCCATATGCCCCCTTTTCTAAGTAATCAATCGCAAACCCGTCCATCAGGACTGAGGAGCAGAGAGAGATTAAGAACTGAACTGACTCCCCACTCAGTGTGTTCTGCCTATGAGACAATGGTCTGTGGCTGCACCCTTCTGCAGAAGTAAAACTTTTCCTTTTGCCTTGCTGAGCGACGCCCGCAGGTTTCTTTGATCACTGTTTGGGAACGGTTTGGGAACATTTCTAACAACCTTCGCTACATGGTGTTGGTTAAAGCAAGCTGCAAAACCAGCCTGGGTAGCAGGGGAGGAGAGGCAGATGACACGTGCTTACAAAGAGGGAAGGCGTGCTTATAAGCAACGTCTTATAAGCTATCTACTCCCCAGTCCTGAAGACCAGACTCAATTTGCCAGCAGGGGGAATGAAGTCTTATTCTCACAAGAGACACCTAGACACTAAAAAATACGCTTCCGTTATAAATAAGAAAACTGTAGACAAGTTTAAGACAGTTATCTTAATCTGTTTTGTGTTTCTACAGCAAAATACCCAAGACTGAAAACATTATGAAGAGAGGAGGGATATTTTGGGTTATGGTTTTTGAGGCCCAAGGGCATGGCACCAGTACCGGTTTCTGGTGAAGGTCTGACGGCAGAGAGGAAGCAAGAGAGAGTGAGCTGACACAGGCAAACTTCCTTTGTAATAACCCATTCTCATGGCAACTAATTCAGTCCCAGGACACCGAGGAGGCAGGTAGGGTAGTGGTTATCACACACATAGGCGCTTAATGCCTTTACACGCTGGGTGTGTTATGGACTGAATTGTGCTCCCATTCATCTGTAGAAGTCCTAATCCCCAATGTGACTACATTTGTAGATAGGTAATTGTTATGATTTGAGTATGGCACGTTCCCCCCTTCCCCAAATGCTCATGTACTGAGGATTTGGTCCCAAATTGGTGGCAATATTGAAAGGTGATTGAATAATGAGGGTTATAGCTTTGTGAATGGATTAACCCATTAACGAGTTCATAGCTGAAGGATATTAGGAGGTGGAGCCTAGTTGGAGGAAGTAGGTCACTTTAGGAGTGCCTTTGAAAGGTGTATCTTGTCCCCAGTCCCTTCTGCTGACTCTGCTTCGCAGCTGTTACAAAATGAGCAGCTCTGTTCTCCCACATGCCCGCTGCCATGATGTCTTAACTCATCAAAGGCCCAGCCAGGCAACCTTGGACTGAAACATCTGAAACTGTGAGTCAAAATAGACCAGTCCTTTTTTGATTTTCTCAGGTATTTGGTCTCAAAAAGCTGGCTGACACAGAAAATTGGCACTGAGTAGTGGGGATGTTGGTGTGAAAACTTGACCATGTGGTTCAGAAGTCTTATTTGGAGATGCAAGTTAGAAAACCCCGAGAATAATGCAAATAGAACTTAATGAGAGAGTCTAGTGGGAGCTCAGAAGGCCACAATGCTGACAGGAAGCGACTGTGCCCATGAGGACTCTACTGGAAACTGGACTAGGGGCCAATCATGTTACATGCCTACATTTTGTCCGTTCCCTGAGATTTTGTGGAAGGCTAAATTTAAAGGAGATAGGCTAATTAATTAGACAAAGGAAATTTCAAGACAACCCAGCATTCAGATTGTGGCATGGGTATTGCCAGCTGTTGTTAGTTTTACTGTGAACATTGGGAGTAAAAAGCAGAGCATAAGGATTTGAATCACTTCCAGAAAAGGAGTGTATTTAAATTTGGGACCAAGGAAGTTGTGGCTGCTGAAGAGACTAGTGCCATTACTTTGCACAAGGACAATGGGAAGGACACCTAGCAAGGATCTCAGCAATCAGTAAGATCCCTGCCATTGCAGGCTCAAGGGTACAAAAGTGTGAACTCATTTGAAAGACTGTCCCTTCAGAACAGAGCTCCTGGAAACCCAGGCCTGCTGAACTGGGCCACCTATGGAAGTGTTTCTCTGTGTTCAGCCATCTGTAACCATAGTCTAAGTGGCCCACCTACTGCTTGAGTTGGTGGCAGATTTTGTCATCGTTCACATGATGCTGTTTTTGCAGACAAGCAAAATGTAAGAACTGTTGGGTCACAGAGGCTTCCACCCAGATTTCAAAGGAAAGCCTGGGAGGCCAGGCAATTTGTGGCAGGGCTGAGATCCCTGCAGGCAGCTCCTGAGGGCAACGCCTGAAACTACAATGGAGAACCCAGGAAGTTAGATATTAGGAGCACGGAACTTCTGCCAAGGAAAGCCACAGGCAGTGTGCAGAACCAACCCAGGAGGGAAGACATGGGGAAGCTCAGCTGTCAGGGTCATGGAGGCATGGCTGCCCAAGCCCTTCAGAGCTCGTATCACACCACCACATGCTCTGCATGCTGGGCCCAGAGCTAATAGGATTAGATGTTTTCCCTGCTGAGTTTTAGTCTTGTTTTGATCCTCTCTCTCCTTTTTATACCCCCATTCCTCCCTTTTATCCTGTTCCATTTTATGTTGGAAGTACATACATTTTTTGGATTTTTATAGGGACTCACAACTAAGTTTGTCTTGAGTCTTATGGGAGACTTTGGATTTGGACTTTTGAGCAATGCTGAAATTGTTGTATTGAGACTTCAGGGACTCTTGGAGATGGACAATGCATTTTGCATTGTGAGATGGACATGAGTGTTTGGGGACCAATGGCAGAATGTTATGATCTGGATGCTGAAGTGTGTTAAAAAGGCTTGGCCCCTAGCTGCACACACCATGGAGACGTGACTGGATCATGAGTGTGTTAACTTCATCAATGAACTCACTGATGAGTTCCTGGCTGAATGGGCTATTAGGAAGTGGGTCCAGATAGGAAGAAGTAGGTCACTGAGGGCATGCCTGAAAAAAGTGTATTTGTCACTGACCCCCTTCTTGTCTCTGCTTCTTGGTTGCCAAGGGGTGAACCTCTATCACACACTTCTGCCTCACTTCAGTCCCAAAGCAATGGAGCCAACTGACCTTGAACTTAAACTTCTGAAACTGTGACCAAAATAAAAACTTTTCCCCATGAGCTGCCTTTTTCAAGTATTTGGTCACAGTGACAAAAGCCTAACAGTGTAATTAAAAATCTTTAAGAAGGTCATTAAATCCTGAAGGGGATTCTGGGACTACAGCCCCTTCCTCTCCCATTTCCTAGCCATGAGGTGAGTGATTTTGCTCAGTTATGTGCTCCAGCTATGATGTGGCTGGTATGCATGAAGCCCTGGATTCCACCCCTAGCACTACCAAAAACCAAAGCATAGGGACATTAGCCTAGATTATTTGGGTGGGCTCAGTGTAAGCACAAGGGTCCTTAAAAGTATACGGTAGCGGAGGAGGAAGAGGGATACAAGGCAAGTGAGGTGAACAGGACAAGAACGTGGATTGTCCCCTAGCGCCTCCAGGGAGGAGCACAGTCCTACTGACACTTGACAGGTAGCCCTCTGAGACGGGTCAAGACTTCTAAACTGTGGAACTATGAGGTAATAAATTTGTGTTTTTTTAAGCCACTAAGTTTGTGACAACTGATTATAGCAGCAATAGAACACTAACACAGAAAGCTTTCATTTTTCAGCACTCTGATGCTTCTTGTTGTTGGAGTTGGTGATATGTTGTCTTTTTCTGATGTTCCTTCTGGTTTAACGTGAAACATGTTTTGACCCTAGTGTTTCCTCTGAGTTCTCTCAACTCTCATTTTATTTCCTTCTGTTGCTTTAGAGCTTTTCTGATTTTGATATTATTGTTCTTTCTTAGCTTCTCAAATTCCTTCAGCAAATTTTTAAAACACTCGATTGAGTCAGGTGCAGTGGCGCACATACTTGTAGTCTTTGCTGCGGAGAGCAAGAGGCGAGAAGTTTATTTGCATGGATGTTTGAGACCAGCCTGGGCAACACAGCAAGATTGTGTTTAAACAACCAATCAACAATTAAACTATTAGAGCATGACTCTGCATTTTCACTAGTGTTTCTGGGGTATCCTCAGTTTCTGTGGTTGTTACAGATTGCTAGCCTGTCTTTTCAAAGCATACTGTTTCACTGAGATGGATTCTCCCACCATTTTCCCAAGCTCCCTGCAGGAAGTGAGATTCCTAGCTTTATGGTTATAGGCTCTCTTCTTTGTAGTTAGCAGTGTGTTGGGCCACCTCATTGTGTCACTGAAGGATAGACCGCAGGAGGTCAAGGGGACACTTCTCCTCCGAAGGAAACACCTGTTTGCATCTGAAATGCATCTCCGCCCTCAGGCATGCAAAAATAGGCTATAAAACCCACTCCCCACCCTGACCCACAGGATCACCAGTTTCGGGGTCCCCCTACTTTCCCCAATATGCAGTCTTTCTCTTCTCTTTTCTCCAACTAAATTCTCTACAAATAAAATCTTTCCGACCTCTTGCTGTTAGAGTCTGTCTGTGCTTTCATTCTCAGAGCAGGCTCAAGAACCCTGAGCACCTGAAATTCCTGTGCATGTCATCCATGCATCATCACTACCTTGTAATTCCAGCTCATTAGGTGGCCATTTCTATCTGTACCTGACCACCCTCTTCTTTCCCCAGGGCCTTGCCCTGTGGGTGTGTTCTACAGCACTGTCTCTCAGCACACACCTATGTCCTCTCACCTTGCAGAGATTGAGCAGGATACTTCTTTGGAGCTGAGCACATGGTGGCAAATTATGGGTTCCCTGGCTCTTAAGAGTCATTATGAGTCCCCCTTACTTCTGTGTGCTCTTCCAAGTTAGTGCCCATGTGATCTCGTGGCTATTGATGGTTTTTAACCCAAATTATTCAAGTTCTGAATTCAGAGCTAATCTCTCACCTGGTAGTGGTGAAGCTGGTGTCATGCTGTATTTCTTTGCTATCCTAGTTGCTCTGCAGGGATGGAGGGATATTAAAAAACTACCTACTGCTGCTACCATCCTGCCTCCTGTAATTAGCTTCTAACTGTTTATTTTAAAAATGCACATTTTGCTATCTACATTACAATGCATAGGGCGGGACGGTCTACACTACTGGTGGTAATAAATTCCAAGTTTCAGTGACTGAACACAGCACTTCTTGCCCATGTCCCAGTCCCACAAGGTCAGAAGGCTTTCCTGGTAGATTTCCTCCAGCAGTGATTCAGCCAAACTGAAGCCCAGAGCATGGCCACTCATGACAAGTTTTACTGCCAGCCCTGGAAGTCACATCTCATTGGCCACAACTCAGTCACGTGGTCCCACAGAACCTCTGCTACCAGTCCATACAGTTGCCCCACTTGGCAAAAGCAGGCAGACTATAATACCTAAGAGATGCTTTCTCTCCACATACCTGCAGAAGGGCTTGAGATGTAACTTGATCAAATAACATGTTAACATTTTTTGATAGAGCATGAATCTTACTAAATTTCAATAAAATTTCTCCAGTAACACTAAATAACAATAACTGCTGCTTCCGTTGTTTTTAAATAAGTTTTAATTCTATAAGCACAGTATATTAAATTTTGTAAAAATTGAGGCTGCATTTGTCTAGCATGTGCAAGGCTCTGGGTTCAATTCTCAATGCAAGCACAAAGCCTCAGGTTCAAACCTCAGTTCCACCCCCAAAAAAAATTCAAGTCTGCAAAAAACTGTCTACAGTTGCTAATTGCTGACAAACTCTGAGGACAATAAGACAGCATGGAAGTAAATAAAGTTAAATGACTCCAAATACAATGGCTTTAGTTCAAATGAGTTTCTGAAAATAAAAAGAGATAAACTGTGCCACAGTATCTGAAGTGAGAAGTAGAGTTCTGCTATCTGTTGTAAGCATTTCCACAGACATTCTGAACACCGAATAGTCATCCATACAGGAAGATCAGCCTCGAGCCAGTGATTTTTATTACCTTTAGTCTACCAAGTTTGACAATATAAATATAGTCATTGAAAAAAACTTCACAAAATTTAAATAAGAATTAAGTTCACAAAAGTTTAAAAAACACAGCCAATGTACTCTGAGTTGTAATCTTATCTTTAAAAATGTCAATTTTACTGTTCTGGTATGGTCAGATATTTAAAAATATTTTCACACTATTTTAATTGTAGGATATAAAACAGCAATTTACTAAGTTTTCTATTACAAAAATTAATACAGTTCTCAAAATACTGAAAATTGTTTTATGAAAGCCGTACTACTGGCAACTTCCTTCTTTTTAGAACACATCTTCAAAAGGCACTAGCATTCACCCAGAGAGCATTCACCCACAAAGAGCAGTGGGGGTTTGATTTTCCAGTCAATTTCCCACATCTCAAAGCAGAGCAAACAGAGAGAAGAATGGGAAGAGGTAGGAGGACGCCGTTCCAATCGACCCTTCCAGGGTGGCAGCAGGCTCGTTCACCACAAAGACCAAGAGAAAGACGAGGCAAGGACACAGAGCTGTCCTGTACCCAAGTTGGCCACCTGGATATACTTGTTACACAGGAGGCCAGACCACCCATTGCCCAGTCAGGTGGTTTTGAGCCTGAAGAAGAGATCAAAGCTTTTCTCTGGAATCACATTTTCTTTTTAGGCTCATTTACACTTAAATCACTTGGTGGCTTAATAGTGCTGCAAGTCCAAGAGTGTGAGACGTACTGGTACTAAAATAAAGTACAAAGTTAAATTTCAAAATCAAGTGTAAATGAATTGACGGTTATCTCTACCACGGTTCCCTTAAATTGGGGATAATAATCTAAAACTGATTCTAATCAGAATATCTGTAATTTCAAGTAGTACTATTATTTTTTAAGACTTTCTGAACTTAAGATCCCCAAAATGAAATACAATGTCCACTGCAGGTGTGGTTAACTTCTCAGTGACGTTTAATATTAAGCTGACCAGTATCACACTCTGAAGTATGAATTGATCCCATCTAAGACACAAAAGGGAATTTTTAAGGCTATTTTGGAATTTCAAAATATTGGAGATGTACCTTAATTTTATATTATTCATCTCAAGTCCCAGTTGAGTGTTCTATTTCTTCCTTTTTTTTTTTAAAGAGGGGGAATGTCTTTAGATTTTTTTCCTTACTCAAACAAAAATTCATCAAAAACATAAAGTATAAGAAAGAAAATGATCACGTGTCACTGAGCCAAAATATATCTTCAGGTCCCCAGTAATGCCACCTAGGGGCACTAATTCCAGTTTTAAAACAGTAGCTTTTAAGTTAAAGCAACACTGCTCTGTTGTTACCTGTTTTTCTGTTGACTATTCTGTTAAAATCCTCCAAAGCACTTTGAGACTCGACCACTCTCAAAGGCCTTTAGAAATGAAAGTAAGATCAGTTAACATGAATTTTCTTCTCAGTGTTTAAAGGCTATATAAAATATTATTGTATTCAAAGTCAACCTATTTCTCTACTTAGAATTCTAGAGCAATTACAATCATTCTCACATGTGTAAACCATGAAATTGCCTTTTAAACAAATAACATAATATACAAATTTTCTACAAAAATACAATATAGGACATGTATCACTTCTTCCCTGAAATAGAAATTTAATATTTGGACAAAAAACTGTAAACTTGATTACATTCAAAATATAATCTTTAAAGATTTGAGTTATTTGAGGTTTTGGCAACTGGAGGTCTTAACAGCAGAATTTCATCACTTGAGGTTTAACACAGTAACATCAACAGTTGTTCCTCTCACACCAGCTACCAGGAGGAAAAAAATGGCTTCCTGCAATGCACAGTCTGGGTAAAGGAGCTGCTCAGGTGGACAATCCGCCCCTGACCTCCACCTTGACTGCGCTCCACAATCACACAAGGCATCTGTACCAGCTGGACAGGGCTCTTCCCATCTCTCAATGCCTGGGTGAGATTTAAGATCTGTAGAAAGAAGAGAAATCTTTATCAACTTAAAGAAGACAAAAAAAACCTTTTCAATGACATTAACTATTTATTCAGTTTTTATTTCATCCACTTATACACAACAAATTGCAGTGAGGAGTAAATGCTATAAGTATGTGTTACATGGTTGTCTAACTGTTTATATACAAACAAATGCACAAAATTAGAATTAAGTAACTTTTACCAATTAATAACTTTAAAATATTCTAGAATGTACATATGTTCAGAAGTAATGAATTTAGAAATGAAGTGACAGGTTCTACTATTTCACATGACATAAAACTTAAGCAAATACTGGCTTAAATATTTGCCTTTTCCACTCATTCAACAAATAAATTTATTGCATACCTACTATTTTCTAAGTGCTGGAGGATATGACTTTAAAAATAAGACAAAACCTTTAAAAATAAGACATCCCCAACCAAGCAAGGGCTGGGGATGCAGCTCATTGCTGAGTGCGTGCCTAACATGCATGAGGCCTGGGTTTGATTCCCAGCCCTAAACACACCAAACAAACAAAATTCATTTTAGCAGGGGAGGGGCCAATAAACACGAGCAGGTAAATTATATCATGTGCTATCAGAAGGTGACAGTACTATCAGAAGACGAAGTCAAGCCGAGAACTCAAGAAGGTGCTCATTTTAGATGAAGTTTTACTGAAGAACTTGCTCTTAAACAGGAAAGACAAAGCTAGGAAAAGTCCGATGCATTAAATCCCATATTCAAGAGTACTCTTAGACTTTCCACTTTTGAGCATACGGGTAAGGTCATGAAACTCGATTGCAACCTACTATAACCTGTGCAGATAAAAGAGAATTTCAGTAATTCGCTTCCCTTTGTCCTGCATGCTAGGGAAAATTCTCTTTATTATGTACTTTGGCATTTGAATCTCTGCTTCAGGTATTTAAAGATACCTAATAGACACATGCTAAGCAATTCACTGGTTCTTATAAATACTAATTAGTAGAGATAAGCATGAAATTTTCAACATAAAGCCACAGTAATAAGTAAACTTCATAAAACTTTGACTAGTATAAACTAGGCAGTTTAGATATTTGACGATTTGGAGTATTCCAATAAGCCATTACTGGCAACAGCAGTTACAGATTGTGTATTTATATTTTAGAATGCCTTTTAAGTTTTCTTAAATTTTTTCTAGGATGGCTGTATTTGGAAAACAAGAAGAAAAGAAATTTAAGTTTCTAAGTATTATTTGTACCATGACATACAAGGTGGACCAGGATGGCTAAGGAGTGCAATGTTTTGGTAAATGTCTTCTCTGTGTCTTAAAAATACTATTCCAAAAATGTTGCTCTAAATATGCTACTTTCCTGACTCTAAAAACAATCAACTTTCAAATAGATACACAATAGTAATAATTATTCCACCCTAACCTATGCTATTACCATTTCTTTGGGAGTTCAGGAGACATTTGATACTCTTGCACTGATGGAGAAAAAAACATTTACTGAGGGTGAGGAGAGGAACTGAATAGGAGGGAAAACCATGGAGCCCTGAAAGAATTCACATTCTAGAAACAAAGGGCCACACAAACAAATAGCCTCAATGCAGGGTGCCAGACCCTGGAAGTGCAGGGGAACTGTACCATCAATTTAAAATCCCATCCCTTCCCCCACAGAGCTCCCATTTTTTTCACTGCTCAAAGAATATACAAGTTTGTTGTATGTCTGAATGTGAGAGATTTTTAAAAATAGAATGGAACAAACACTTCAGAAAGCAGGACAATTCTCCACCAATGCCACACCTGACAGCATGACAGGGGTGTTTTAGTTACCGCAAAGGCAGAGGGTTTATAATTGAGGACTTCTACATAGAGACGGCCTTCCTTCAGGTTAGCACCCTGACCCTCCAGCTTCAGTTGGCAGAATTACTGTACTGTGCATAGAAAAACCGCACATTCTACTTCACAGTCCACTTCACAGTCCACTTCACGCTACTTCTCAATAGTAATGTACTCAATGCACTGACTTAAAAAACAAAGTTCTGAGTAACATGTGATACTAGAGGGCTTGGAAGTCAGAACAATTTCCCAGGTGGCAGGAGGAGCCCAAGATGGCTGAGCTGCTCTCTAAAGGAGAGAAGGCTCCAGGGAGTAAGAGCAGGTCCCGGTACCATGAGAAATGGAAGGAGAAAGCATTCAGCTTGGCTAAGCTCAGGGCAAGTGGGAAAACAGCAAGAGAAAGGGGTAGGTGCATGGGGAGAGGCCAGAGTGCCAAGGGCCTGCTTGGCTGTGTGGGCAGCCTCGATATTAGCCTGTGCACACGGGCAACTCACAGAGGTTTTACATTGCAAAAGACACCGTCAGATTTGGTTTTGAGACTGTCCTCATTTGTTCTGCTTGTTTGTTTTTGTTCTGTGGTATAAGGAGATCAAACCCAGGGCCTTGTCTGTGCCAGGCAAGTGCTGTACCACAGCACCAGACCCCTCACCCTGCTCCTGTTTCAATGTGGAAGAACACGGGAGGACAGGTGAGTATGCCGCTTAAAGTATGTCAGTAAATCCAGTGAGGAGACGGCAAGGGCCCCAGGCAGAAGCAATTATCTAAATGCTGAAGATCTGCCAAGCTAAGACACCCCCTCCCCCCATTATTTCACAGATACAACATGCTACTTAAGACCTCAGAGCCAAGCCTCTTCCACACAGAACACATGTAACTATACAGAGTTGCTGTGAGGATAAATGATAGCATAAAAATGTCCAGTAAAAAGGGTCAAGTACTCTGGAGGGACTAAAGTATTCACTTCATTTTAACATCAATTCTTATTAAATCTGCAAATGAGTTTCTGACTTATCAACCACTAAGTACAAGTTCACTGTGTGTTCATAAAAGTTTTATTATTTCTGCCATTTTTTCAGGTCATGTGGAGAAGACACATCCACTCAAAGTCTTGGACCATATCCCTTGAGGGTAAGAGAAGACTACTGTGCACTTGAGGGGCAAGTCCAGAAGTTGGACCACATTGACATGTCAAGTCAATTTGTGTTAAGGAAAAGGTTGAACTGGTGCTATAATCCTCTGTGCCTGAAAATTTAGCTCAAATGTATTTGGGGGTGCTGGTGGAATGGCTCAAGTGGTAGAGGGCCAGCCCAGCAACTGTGAGGTCCTGAGTTCAAACCCCAGTACTGCCAAAAAAAAAAAAAAAAAAGTTTGGGGAACACAACATTCTACTGCATAATTATAATCACCGACCACGGAACTCTAGTGACCAAATGGCTCTGGTCTCCTCACCGGCTAAGCGAATCTGCACTGCTGTCCAGCCTTACCTTCTGCAGGAATTCTTTGCCTTTTTTGGATTAGGGATCCATAGGAGACAAATATCCTGTCCTCACACCCAAAATGCACTTAGAAAGAAAGAAAACCTTACACACGACGTTAAGGAGTATCCAGAAGAAACCCAGGACAAGGTTTCCTCTACAAATATTCTTTTATCACAACCTTCCTTTAATGCCAAACTCCTAACTGCTTAATCTCTCCCGGATATTCTAGTTCTTAAGGCTCTTAAGAACCTGGTTCTCTCCTACTGGTTTTGTCTGTACATATTTGATTAATGAGTACCCAGTAATTACATTACTTATATGATACAATCACCAATGCAAAAACTAGACTCATCTGCTTTGCCACAGGCACTGCAGCAAATAGTTACCTTATTAATGTTTTAGTAAGAGAACATTAATTTGGAAGTTACTAAGAGCCAATGTCTATAGTATAATTTATTTTCATTTCAAGTCTTCCTTTTGGAATAGAGTGGAAGAAGGAGATGTTACCCATGAGTCTGCCTGGCCTGCAGGTCCACACCAACAGACCTAATACCTTGCATGTCTGACAGGAGGAGGTGAAGAGGAAGAGGGCTAAGAGGACTGAGTTAAAATTATATAGTTCTGTCATGTTCAATTAGTGCTCAACCCTGGTGACATGGTTATCTACTGGCTGCTCTAGCTCAGCCCAAGGAAAACAATCCACTGACCACACAACGTGGTATTGAAATGTCCAAGCAAGCAGACTGGAGGAAGAAATAGGTAGTGACACTCAGAAAAACAGCCATCAGAATGGAGATTGGGAGAATGGGATTGGGAGTGGGGCTCAGTGGTAGAGCATTTGTCTAGCTCACAGGGGGCCCTTGGTTCAATCCCCAACACCACAAAAGAAAGTGTGAATGAAGAACTCACACTAGGGAGGAGACAGCTGGTTAAATAGCATCCAACAAGGTCAAAAGCAGGAAGTAGGATACTAATGACATCAACTTAGCTAACAATCCAAGCAATTTTTGGTTCTGTTGACCAGGTTCTTATTCTGTGTTCACTGAAGAAAAAAGTTGATGCTGTCTCCAGAGGCACTGTTCTTCATGAACAATGTCATCAGAAAGTGACCTACCTGGCCCCTCATCACAGACATCTGTCTTTCAAAAGTGGCTTTGTCAAATCCTTTGTCAGTCTATTACAGAAAGGAAAAAAAAAAATTAATTCTAAAAGCCAAGATCTTTGAAACAAAATACAGAATTTGAAACAAATGAACTCTTCTATGTAGCGAACGATTTCCTAATTGATAATGAGAGTATTTTTACCTGATGTATTTTTTGTTGACCCCCAGAAAGATGATAAGAGTTTTATTTGTTTATATACCATCTTGTTCCAGAAAGGAACTTTCTAGCCAATGAGTTTACGCTTTTTACAAGAATTAAGTTATACCAGGTTCCCAAACATGTATTATAGTTTAATGAGTAATATTGTAAAAAATCAATTTTTGTTTTTTGAGACAGGGTCTTGCCATGTAGCCTAGGCTGGCCTGGAACTCACCATCCTCTACTCAGTCCCTGAGTGCTGGGATTACAGGCATGCCTTGTCACACATGGCAAATTTCAACTTCTGAGAAACATGACTCCTCAATTTTAATGTAGGCTCATTTTAAAGAATACTCATAGTAACTGTAATTTTACAGGTTTGTGCTCCTGTAAACAAAACTGCTAATCCCTCCCTGTTACATCAGGTTCTAATACAAACAGCAATATAAGAAGTGAACTGAATTTGCTAAATCAAGAAAATCGTCTTTTATAAGATTTCATTTTCTGAAATAATCAAAACTAAACATTTTAAAAAAGTAGTATGGGCGAGGGAGGAGGAGGTGGCCCAAACAATGTATACACATGTAAGTAAATATAAAAACAATAAAAGGAGAAAAAAAAAGTTTGCTTTATTTTTTCCTCCCAAAAGCTGTGCATTCCCCTGAGCTACTGATGAGAGCAAACTAGCAGAATTAAATATAAGTAATGTTGGTAAGACAGATGTGTGCTTGCATTCTAAATTTCAGCAATGAACTTGACCTTTCTTAGCATTAGTTTCATCAACAGTGAAACTGAAATGATAAAAATAGTGCTGCAAGGTTGTTGTAAGTTTAGAGTTAAATATAAATTTCAAAAAGCCTGGTTTTTGAACCAGGACTGAATGCTTGTCCTCCCCCAGATTCATGTGTTGAAATCTCACACCCAATACAACAGTGTTTGGACATGGGTGTCTGAGGTGAAATTAGGTCATGAAGGTGGACCTCTCATGGATGTAAGTAATGTACTTCGAAGACGCAATGAATGAAAAGTCAATGGTACTAGATGGAAGGAAGCCCTCCCCAGAAGCTGACCATACTTGCCCCTGATTATGGACTTGTAGTCTCCAGAAGTGTGAGAACACTGGTTGCTTGTAAGTTGGTGGCCATTTTTCTTTCTCCCTCCCTCCCTTCCTTCTTCCTTCCCTCCTTCTCTTTTCTCCCTCCCTCTCCCTTCTTCCCTCCCTCCTTTCCTTCCTTCCTTCCTTTCCTCCCTTCCTTCCTTTTTCTCTTTCCTCTCTCTCTGCATCCTGAGATATATTTGTTGTTCAAGAAATTCAGAGGAAAAGCAATTACTTCAAACTTGAAAATTTTAGAGATGCCATTATAGAAACACAACCTCTGTACTGGAATTTGAAAGCCAGATAGGATTTGGAGGTATACAGATGCCTGGAAGACACTGTTTCTTGTTCTCTTGTTCTTTAATACCTAATTCAGGTATTATTTGTTCAAGAAAATTTTCTCTCATTCTTCTTTACCTACTAATTAATGTAGGTAGGCTGAGCCTCTGATTTAAGTATAAAATGGGATAATTTTAGGGACAAAAAATAAACAACCTGGAACTACACATTAAGAATGCAGTAAAATCTACTATAGATGTTAGAAATGCAATAAAATAAAAATACAGTACACATCAGGTTCTTAACTGAGACCTTTCTCCAAAGTCTTTGGCTTGGAAGTACAGCATAGTGAGTGGTTTAGAGCACAGTAGCCTGAACTTCCAGTCTGCCTGGGTTTGGATTCCAGCTCAATTCTCAGGCACTGCTCACCTGTGCTAAGTTATTTTAACCTCTTATACTTCTGCTTCTTCACATATGAAATAGTATATGAAATATGATACACTTTTTATTACAAGATTATTGTGATAATTAAGTGAGTTAGCATGTTTTCATGCAACTTTTCCAAAAACTATAGTCTGACTTATTAAAGCACAATTGCACTGTATGATTTGGGGATCATTAGTAAGGACCTTTTCCTTAAAACACAGCTTTCCTTACTCACTTCTTTGATGTCTTACCATATACCAGCATAGATTCATTTCTTGCCTTAAGTCTTGTATGTGTTTTAATTAATTAATTATATTTATTTTGGGCACTACTGGGGTTTGAACTCAGGTTCTTGCACTTGGTAGGCAAGTGTTCTTCTTGAGTCACAGCCCCAGCCTTCTTGTGTATCTTTTCAAATTAAACTTACATTTTAAGCTTGAGGGAAGGGGTTAGGTTTCATTTATCTTTGCTTCCCCATATTGTACAGTTCCTAACATAGTTTCTCCCCCTTTGTCCCTTATAGACTACCTGATACAAAAAAACTAGTATGATGATGCTAATGTGTTTCTTAGGATGGCCATTTCTTGTAACAGCCTAAAACCACATTTAAAATTTAATGTGGGGACTTGGGATGTAGCTCAGTGATCGAGCACTTCCCTGGCATACACAAAGTCCTGAGTTTGATCCTCAGCACCACAAGAATTAAAATGAGAATAAAATAAAGGACAAACATAGTGATATACTCCTGTAATCCCAGCTACTCATGAGGCAGAGCTACTCAAGAGGCGATGACAGAAGGATCTTGGTTTGAAGCCAGCCTGGAAAAAATATTACTAGGTCTCTATCTCAAAAAGTAAGCTAGGGGCTTAAGGTATGGTCCAAGTGGTAGCGCCTGCCTGGTAAGTGAAGGGTCCCAAATTCAAATCCCAGTATCACTAAATAAACAAAACAATACATAGTTAATGTGGAAAAACAAATGTACAAACCAGAACCCCTCCCAAATTGAACATTCACCTTAAAAAGTTCATAAAGGTCTTCACACAAGTCCTGTACAAAGTTCATATCAGAAATAGATGGCAGAATCAAGTTTCTTATTTCTTCCGAAAATGGAACTTTCGCTTGAGGAAGCCAAGCCCAATGAAATGGATCTGACAGAAAAAGAATTCTGTGAATCAGTGGCAGAAAATGGTTTATTCAGACTCACATTTATCCTGCTTCTTTCCCACAACTCATGGGCTCTCCCCAAACAGGACAGGACAGAAGCGTTACCAACACAACTATCCTTTGTAATCAAACTCCTCAGATTCCAAGTTCGTACAGCCAATTCAGAGTGTAAGGCATAGTAAGGTGCTACCTGAACTGCTTATGCTTCTGAGCTTTAGAGAGTAAAGAATCAGAATTTGATAATGAGCTTATCTCAAAAGAAAGTATCTCAACCTATCTGGTTTTGAGTTTGGAAGGTGGTGGGTATCACTTTATTCGCAACCCCAGACTGAAAAAGCCTGGATAAAGATTCTCTGTCCTCCACGCTGCAAATCATCAGGAATTGAGGCCCTTGTATATAGAAGATTTTTTCAATTTTTGATTCATTAGGAAGCAAATGGGTGGCTTTAAGGGATAAAAGATCCATGGCTCTAGGCTAGGGATGTAGCCCAGAGGTAGAGCACTTGTCTAGCATGGGTTTGAACTCCAGCAATGCAAGAAAAAAAGAATAAATCCATGATGCTGATCTAACTCTAGTTCTCCCCAAGGAGAGCATAAAATCCACATAGTCCCAGGGCTACAGACATCTGTACAATGGTGGAATCTTCTAGAGAGGGCACATATGCAGATTCTAGCCAGCATCCCCAGTTGGGAGGATCCCACCACTCAGAAAGTCTACATGAAGCAATGTGCCCTCACTTCTCTTCCATCCACCTCTTTGCATGTCGTGGCAGGTACAGCATGCACTCTAAAAAAGCCTTCCCTCTGCCCACATGTCCTTAAAGCTATCTCAGTTTCCTTTTACCTTTCCCTAAACAATTCATAAAAGAAAAGCATTTTTGCTTTGCCCACCTCTACTTCTAACCCCTATTTCTCACCTTCTTCCACCACCCAAATTCCCTTGACCCTGTTGCTTTGGGTCTGTGGCAGCACAGGACATCATGGGGAATGTGTGGCAGAGGAGGCTGCTCACCTCATTGCAGCTAAGAAATGAGAGAGTCCACGAGGCCCCACATTTAAAGGTTCCACGTCCACCCCCCATAACACCACAGGCTGGACCCCAAGCTTATAACACATGGTCCTTTGGGGAATGTTCAAGATTCAAACTATAGCCCTGTGAATTCTTATTAGGCCACATGTTTTCCTCTGGTGTTATTCTGGCCTCACCAGAGAGGACATGGGTGCTACTCTCTTGTTCTGCTTTGCATTTCACATTTTCTGATTTTCTTTGTGACAAGTATCACTGATTTAAAAATTTCTAGATAGGCTGATTTTTAAAAAAATGATCCATTGTCATTTTCAAATGTACGTTATTTTCCATTATTTTTGCAGTATGGGAATTTGGCCCCTGTGAGTTGTTTTTTGCAATTTGTTAGTAATTTCTTTATGATCTTATACATGGCCAATTTGAAGGACTATATCTGAAAAGAATGTATTTGAACACAAGAGTTTTTTGTGTCTGCCTGCTAACTGAAACTTATTAGTTGTTAGTCTTGCTTGCATCCTTGACCTATTTTTTGGTCACTTAATCTGTTAATTTTTTTTTTGGTGAGATCGGAGTTGACATGGAGTTTTAGCACTTGCAAAGCAGTCTTTTGAACTGTTTGCCTAGGCTGACTTTGAACCTTGATCCTCCCTATCTCCACCTCCCAAATCTCAAGGATTAAGGTGTGAGCCATCAGCACCCAGCTGTTAGCTTTTGAGAGAC